>NW_003852454.1:6127321-6139433 GCF_000181295.1 Otolemur garnettii | reverse complement strand
AAAAAAAAAAAAAAAAAAAAAAATTGAAAAAAATAAAAATCTTCTTGTCCCTAGAATTCAGAAGTCCCATCTCTGCTGCTTCTCTCTCTCTGTCCTTCAGCCTCAGCCTCCCTCCTGGGGCCCTACTTATTCCTTGATGTTATTGTTTCCTGGCCATCATGGGCCCCTTTGTCCTCGCCTCCTCCTTCTCCTCTTTACTGCCCTCCGCTCCCCTCTCCTTCCTCCCCTTTCTCCCTCTGCACTCTCCCTGCTGAGCTCACTCCAGCTCACTGCTGGAGGAACTGACCAGGAGGAGGGACATGGTGGCAGGGTGAGGTGGTGTTCTCTTTAGAGCATCTGGAACATGGGTTGGAGGAGTCAGACTTGGAGGGGTTCAGGCTTAGAAGGGATCAGGCTTGGAATGGGGTGTTGCAGCTGATTTCATCACCCAGGCGAGAAAGTGTGGAGTCAGGAGATGGGCATAGGAGGGTGGCTCCTGCAGCTGCTCAGGGCTAGACTCACAGCACTCGGTGGCCCACAGGCAGGAGAGGGGGAAAGGGGAAGGCAAGAGTTAAGTGTGACCTCTGGGGTCTGCAGAGGAGCAGAAGACACGGGAGGGAAGGAGTTCACTCTGGGACAGGTTTGGGTGAGGCTCCAAGGGGCACCTGGAGGTATAAAGCCTGGGGAAGGCTGGAGACCAAGACAGGAAGTGGGCTGGGGTTCACATGGGTCACTCTCAAATGCTCAAGCCCAGTACTGGCTGTGCCATTGCACACTGGGGCAATTAAGACCACAGGAATGCAAGTAGGGGGGCCCTGGACACCCACGCTGGAAGGCTAACAGAGACGAGAAATAGACACACGCACACCATGCCCCAAAGTCCATCATTAAAGGCTTCCAAAATGCTCAGAAAAAAGCTGGAGCCTCCCTGTGGATTCCGAGGTCCCGCAGTCTGGCCCTTGCTCACCTCCAGCCGCATGGCCACCTCACTGTTCTGCTCCCTGCCCAGCCCCTTGCAGTGCAGGTTCCTACACCTGCCCTTTGTCACCAGGCTGCCACAGGGCTCACTCCTTCACCCCACTAGCATCTTCGGCTTGGGCCATCTCCTCAAAGAGGCCTTTCCTGACCACGTTATTTTAAAAATTCCCCCTGTGGTACCATCCCCGATCCTGTTTCATTTTCCCCACATTACCTGAGACCCGTTATTGAAACGTGTGCTTATTCATTCCTGCTCTGTCTCCCATCAGGGCACATCTCTCTGAGGGTAAGCTCGCATTCTGCTGGGTCACCAGTGTCTGGCGCCTAGCCAAGGCTCAAAACATACTTGTAGAGTGACTGAATGAGGGACCAAGGGATTGGAAAGTAGGACATCTTGGAGCATTTGCAAATGCCAAGGCAGGACAGGGTTTCACAAGAAAGTATCATACTGCCAAATCCATTTGAGATGGATGAAGGCTGTAAAAGGGAAAAACAAAGCTATAAAATCACGGTATCAAAAGAAAAGAGAATATTTTCATGATCTTGGAAGAAGGAAGGCCTTCCTAAGTGAGACACGAAATCCAGAAGCTATAAAACAAAATCTGACAGATTCAAGTACATAAAAATAAAAAGCTTCGACATGGGCAGTGCCTGTGGCTCAAGGAGTAGGGTGCTGGCCCCATATACTAGAGGTGGTGGGTTCAAACCTGGCCCTGGCCAAAAAAAAAGAAAAGAAAAGCTTTGTCATGGCCAAATACATGATAAACAAAGTTAAAAGATATCTGATGGCCTGGGAAATATTTGAAACATGTACAACAGACAGTCGATTAACATTTTAACACATAATGAGATTCCATGAGGCAATAAGTAAAAACACGCACAACCTGGTAGGAAAAAAAGTGGGCAAAGGAATTCATAGAATAAGAAACACTCATGGCCAGTGAATAGCTGAATAGATGCCTAACTTCCCCAGCCACATGAGAAATCAAAATAAAATAGCAAGAATCTAATGGGGGGCAAAATTGAAAGCATTGGCAAGAAAGTGGAGTTCAGAGACCTCTTGCTCTGAGACCCCCATGGAAGGTGGGGGCAGCTGGGCAGATTTAGTGCTATTCAACATGCACCCACTTTGGGACCCAGAAAATCTACTTTTAGGAGCCTATCCTTGAAAAATATCAAAGATATTCAACGCCTCATGGTTTGTACCGGCAAAGAAGAAAGCAGAGCCACCCAGTTGTTCATCAGCAGGGAGGTGGTTGCACGACAGAAAACTATGCAGCTAATAAAAGGGCTCCGCTCTGGCACTTAGAAATACTCCCAACTCATTAAGTTAAAATAAAAGCAAGATGTGTAACAGCATGGATGGTGTGATCCCATTTGTATTCCTTGCCAGCCTGTGTACACCTGCACACGCCAGCACAGGTAACTGCAAGCAGCACAGATGTGCCAAACTAGAATGGACAATTGTCAACTATAGGCAGCTCTGGGGGTGGGTGGGAGGAAGCTGGAGGAGTGACTTCCCATCTTTATTGTTTCTTTTTCTTTCTTTTCTTTTTTAGAGACAGAGTCTCACTTTGTCACCCTGGGTAGAGTGCTGTGGCATCATAGCTCATAGCAACCTTCAGCTCTTGGGCTTAGGCGATTCTCTTGCCTCAGCCTCCCAAGTAGCTGGGACTACAGGTGCCTGCCACAATGCCTGGCTATTCTTTTGTTGCAGTTTGGCTGGGGCTGGGTTTGAATCCGCCACCCTCAGTACTTGGGGCTGGCGCCCTATTCACTGAGCCACAGGCGTCGCCCTTTATTGTTTGTTTATTATAGAATTTTAGCAACCAAAATATATTGTTGAGGGGTGAGGTAGCTCCAGCCTATAATCCTAGCACTCTGGGAGGCCAAGGCAGGCAGATCATTTGAGGTCGTGAGTTCAAGACCAGCCTAAGCAAGAGTGAAATCCTGTCTCTAAAAAGAGCCAGGCATTGTGACAAGTGCTTGTATTTTCAGCTACTTGAGAGGCTGAGGCGAGAGGATTGTTTGAGGTTGCTGTGAACTATGATGCCACAGCACTCTACCCAGTGAGACAGTGAGACTCTGTCTCAAAACAAAACAAACAAACAAAAAGGTGAGGCCTGAAGATGGTGCACTGGTTTGACCAGTGCCCCCTGGGGCTAGCCCTCTCCCCAGACTGCCGGCAGCCCTGTGAGGCAGGTTCCTATGTCCCCACTCCTCTGATGTGTCTCTCAGGAAGAGTAGGAGGTGCAGAGCCGGGGCAGCCCCTCCAGGAATGCTCTGACCCTCTCCTGGTACCATCAGGGCTGGGGACTCCGAGTTGGCTGCTGTGGAGGTCCCCTCTCAGTCCAGCAGTTCTGGGTGCAGAAGCAGCTCTGGTGCAGCCCCCTCTTGCTTCAGGATTTTAAAGTGCTCTTTCTGTGAGGAAGGGCCTTCTCTCATCACAGAGGCCTCTACCATATCACTTGTGCCCAGCAGCTCAGTTCTGGGCATGGGGCTACAGCAGGGGACAAGACCTCTGGGAAGATACTGAGCAACTGCTGATGGTGTGGCCTGTTCTCTGGGGAAGAGACCCAGCTGCAATCAGATCTTGGGATGGGACCCAGGGCTGAGAGTGTGCGAAAACACCAGGGAGAGGGTGTCTCAGGAGACTGCAATGAGAACCCAATAGTGATAGTTCCTGCTGTCCTGAGCCCAACGGCGCATGCCCCAGGGAGGGCAGGCACTTGCCCAAGGCCACCCAGATAGTGCCTCGGTCTGCCTGGTTCCCTGACCTGCCATGCCCCACTGGTCACTCTCCTCGGAGTGTCTATTTCAGACCTAATATCTCATCTCCCTTTTATTTTGTTTTACTGCCCTCCCCCTCAACAGTGAATTTGGGGATTTAAGACAGCTCTGCTGTTTTGTCTTTATTTCTGCCTCTGACCTTGGTCCTTGAGCTCAGAGGCTGATTGGTTGGAGATTTGAAAGGTTGGAAGGAATCTAAGAGTCACTGAGAGTGGCCGGAAGCTGCAGTGGGCAGAGCAGTGCTGACCAGAGGGATGGAGCACAGGGACAATTCTGTCACACTGCTGAGGACAGGGCTCTGATACAGAGAGAGGACACATAACTACCTACCTAGCACTCTCTGCTCCAGAGAACATGGACTCATTTCACCCTCGAAGCCCCGCAAGGTGTTGTCATGGCTCTCTTGCCATCTACAGAGGAGTTAAGGACACAGACAGCAGGAAGGGGTGGCCCGAGCCTATTATCACCTATATTTGGTGTCGATACTTACAGTCTTCCTATGTGTTTTCACCTGGGTCTCACAATCACCCTAGGAATTGGGTCCTATTGGCTCTGTTTTACAAACAAGGAAACAGAGGCCCAGGAAGTTCAGTTAAGGTTACCCAGGCAGCAGGCTCCAGAGCTTGTGTTGTGATTCTGCTTGTTTCCCCAAATAGCTGCCTCTTGGGGCACAGCACGGCCCACCGACCTGAGGCAAAGTGCAGGGGGCTGAGTACCACCCAGCAGGCTTTTCCTTTGCACAGCACCCACCCTCTTGCCTTTTCCTTTTCTTTTTCTCTGACCCTCCATTTTCTCATCTGCAAAATATGAATAAGATGCCCTCATTATTAGGCTATTTGGAAGATGAATAAAATGATGTGTATAAATTCCTGGGCTTAATGGCCAATAATGGACTGATAAGAATGGTTAGGAATATTTCTGAATGAACTGGATATGATTTTGGGGAGATGGCTGCAGGCAGAGCACCTGACTCTAGCTCTCAGTCACAATAAGATTGAGGGAAAAGTATACATGGCTCAGTGTAAATCCATCCTAAGGAGAGGGACAAATGGTACAGCTGGGCACAGGGACTTTTCAATAGCTCGGAGCATGGTGGACTTTGCACTGAATTTGTCACCCCAGGGAGCAAAAGGAGTAACCAGTATTGCACGTATGTCTGTGCCGTACAGGGGGGTTCCTCCAGAGTAGGCCTTGGCTTAGTCCCCCGGTCATCTGTTACACACAGGAGGTGCTCAATTCATTATTGATGAAGAGATGAATCCTTGTCCGCAAGCCCCAGAGAACATTTCATTCTCCCTCTCCCTCCCTTGTGAATGTGTGCACTTGTTCACACATGTGTTCACACACATGCACACGTAGACTCATTCACTTGAATGGAGTCTTATTGTAAGTCTGGGGCATCCTGGGGGAGTCAGGTGAAGTCACAGTCTTGATGGCAACTGCTCAGCCCATATGGCCTCTGTGTTAAGCACAGAGAAGATGTTCAACAATTATTTGCAAAACTGCCACTTTGACAGCCTGAGCCATAAAACAGGGTCATACTGTCATTTGTCCCCTCACAGCCACCCATAAGCTCAAATGTGGGGCCCTGTGGGCTACCTGCCTTTGTATGTTTCTTAGAGACCAGCACATAAAGTGCTGTGGAATTTCCCATTGGACGGATGGGTGAAAGGATGAAGTGATCCAGTATAGTAACTGCGTTGAATAAATTCTACAAAAGATGGAGATGGTGAGCCGCGTGCTAGGGCTAGAGTGCAGGCTCACTATTGCTGTAAAATGCAGACTTGCTATAAAGATGACGAAGTAGCTGTGGTATAAACACAATCCAAGTCTACCTCTCCCTCACAGAGCGGGCTGACTATAAATGTGATGGGCTGCTACAGCAGCACCATGGAGCTGTAAACCCAGGCTCTGCTAATTGTAAGAAACAGCTTTTACCTCCCAGTCTAAAGTGGCTGCTCTGCCTCCTGCCATCACACCTACATTTCTGCCAGCAGGAAGTGAGAAGGAGGAGTGGCAGGGACTCCTTTTGCCTTCAAGGGCATGGCCCAGAAGTTGCTCCCATTGCATCTGTTCACATCTGACCAGCCAGTACTTAGGCCAAGGGCTACACTTTGCTGCCGAGGAAGTTGAGGAAAGTGGTCTTTGGCCAGGTTCCCAGGTTAAACTTGGAGGGTCATTCACTACAGGAAGATGGGAAGAGTAAATATTTGGGACAACTGGTTTGCTGCACCCCATCTCAATGTGAAAGGGGAGAAAGGCCTGTTCATTGGCTGTGTGTGGCAGGGTAGAGGGCTGTGCCAGTATGGATCTGGTTGAGGGGAAGTGGCGGGAGAGGCAGAAAGAGGCATTAGTTTGAATAGATGGATGCTACTGCATGGAGTCTCTCAGGGTAGGGTAGAGATCCCCTAAGTCCCCTGAGAGACACAAAGAAGAGAAGAAAGAGGCAGCAACTGCTGGCCTGTGACCTGTCCCTGATGGCCGATGTTCTAATTCAGACACATGGAGACAATGGGTGTGGATGGTGGGGGGAGCTGCATAATGTTGTCGGCAAATCTGGAAGAGCTACCAGCATTTACAAAACCAGGAGTTGGCTTGGCTCCTGTAGCTCAGTGGCTAGGGCACTGGCCACATATGCCAGGGCTGGCGGGTTCTAACCCAGCCGGGTCCTGCCAAACAATGATAATGATTACAACACAACGACAACAAAAATAGCTGGGCATTGTGGTGGGAGCCTGTAGTCCCAGCTAGTTGGGAGGCTGAGGCAAGAGAATCGCTTAAACCCAAGAGTTTGAGGTTGCTGTGAGCTGTGACACCATGACTCTCAACTGAGGGCAACTGAGATAGTGAGACTGTCTCAAAAAAAGAAAGAAAGAAAGAAAGAAAACAGAAGTTTTTCAGTTTCCCCTTAAAATATCAGTGTTTCAGCCAAGGCTGGTCTGACTCTGCTAAAAGGCAGCTGGTGGGCCCTGGGCAGTGGGTGTGGGCTCTGGCTGGCAGCCCCCGTCACTCCCTGCTGGCCTGCCTCCCTCCTGTGCCCCTGCCTGCCTGTGAGGAGGGGAAATGGGCAATCTTCCCTACACCACCGAGAGGCCCCACTTTGTCACCCCAGGGACACATCTATCCCTGGAGGACAAACGTCCAGCTCATTCCCATACACTCTATGCCAGGCCTTGTGTGATAGAGGCCAGCCAAGAAGAGTGTCAACACAGAGCAGACATCCTTTAGGAAAGAAGGAAGAAGCTTCTGTCAAGTGAAGAAGCAGTCCAAAGGGAAGGTGGCTAAGATGGGCAAGGTAGGCTCCACACTGCCCTTCCTCTGGATGTAGCCCAGTCCTTGGGGTCCAGGGTGGGCCCTTGAAGCAGCCATGTTCTCTACATTCCAGGCAAAAGGCATGAGGAAAGGGCCAAGCAGTGGGTCCAGGTGCCTACTACTTGCCTTTATGGACATTTCCAGAAGCTCCATGCAGCACCTTGCTTATATTCCGCTGGTCAATAACATGGCCACACCTAGCTGCTAGGGACACTGAGGAATGGTCTTTATCCTGGCCACCTAGTGTCATTAGGGAGGCTGGGAGAATGGACTTGGGCAGGACCAGGGGTAGCCTCTGCTGTGGAACTTAGGGGTTATCTCATCTACTCCTCACCCCTGGGGCTCATGAGTCATGAAATAGTCCTTGTACAGAGGAGGAACTGTAACCCAGGGACCTTGTGTGAAGTGTGAGACCTCAGCCTGAGCGTCGCTGGGCATTCATTTCACACCTGGACCTTCTCTCAGGGCGGGAGACCACGCCTGACCCTGCTTGGTGCTTCTGTGCCCTGATCCCTGCCCCATCAAGGTCTCTAACACACTGCTGGTCCTGGGGAAGTCCAGACACTCAATAGTCATCCCTGGCCTTTTGGATGGAACTGATATTTTTTCCTCTTATTTGATGGTGGGTCTAGAGTGTGGCTTAGCCCACGCTGGGAATACATGACTAAGTACACCTATGGGGCACTGCAATATTCCCTGGAAACTCCCAGACCTGTGGGGATGCAGTGGCATCTGGGGTGCACGAAGAGGGAGGGTAATGAAGCAGTCTCCCTCCTGGGGGTGGAAGAACTGTCCCAGAAGCTGAGAAACCACCACAAAACCAAAACAGTTGATTTCATCCAGCAACTGGTTACTTATTAGCTCCTTTGTTTTCAACATCACCCTTGGCCTAGACTCAAATGTGGCTTGATTTTGCAAGAGGCTTTGTGTGTGGAGACACATCCGGGGTTGATAATGCTGTAGACTGGGATGTTTTGGTTCTTCATTATTTAAAAGGAAGATCTTGCTGCCACCCGACCCCACCTCACCCTCCAGATTGGAAACTATGTGACCTTCACGATGGGATTTCAGTTGGACACCTCAAGCCATATTTCCGAGCTGAAAGGAACATAGGGCCACGCAGGGGCCAAACACATGCTCTGGACAGCTGGGTATGATGTTTTGTCCCGTCCCTTAAAAACAAAAGCTTAATCTGAGCAAAGACTTGCTTTCAAATCAAATATTTGTTGGCACATGCGTGTGTCCTCTTGGTTAGAAAACATGTTTTTTGTTTTAAAATTAGATTTCCCTGGAAAGAACAATGGCAAAAATCAAAGGAGACAAGTGTTTGGTGGGGCAGAAAGAACAAACTCCTCTGCCCAAAAGTCTTGCAGTTTGGTGAACGTCAAGC
Organism: Otolemur garnettii; assembly: GCF_000181295.1. NCBI lineage: Eukaryota > Metazoa > Chordata > Mammalia > Primates > Galagidae > Otolemur > Otolemur garnettii. Next base: position 6,130,984 of record NW_003852454.1, on the reverse strand, counting down.
TGCTGGCCATGCTGTCTCCTGGCTTATGTCAAAGAGTGGGGTTCACAGTTTGTCTGCAGCAGCAGAGTTGCCACCTGGGTCCCCTGGGAGGCCCTGATGCAAAGCTTCTGGGAGCAGTGTTGGAGATGGCGCTGTTCAGCCTCTGCTTCTCGTGCCTGGCTGTGCCGTTGCTGGAAGGTGCCCTAAGGGCCTGGGATCGCTGGGAAGATCCTGGCTGTGCCGGTTCTCAGACTGCTCCCCCCACACAGCCAGGACTGTCATTGCCACACTGCTGCCCTGCTGAGGGCCGGCACCTTTTTACAACCCCACTGCCCTGGCCACAGCTGGGAGACCAGCCTCAGAGCTTTGACCCAGGGCAGCTGTCAGTAGCCTAACTTGACAGTGTGGCCCAGAGCCCATGGTCTGTCCAGCCAAACAGATGCTTTGGGAAGCAAAACACAAAGGGAAGGATCCAGAGAGCAGGCTCTCACTAAGAGCAGGCGGTGAGCAGTGCTGGGAGCAGCAGAGCCATGTCAGGGCAGCACTGACCCTGGACCATGTGGGGGCGGGGCGGGAAAAACAAAGGCTTGAGACACAGAAGCTGAGGTAGGGCCCAGGGGATAGCCAGCAGTGTGGTCGGACCTCCAAGCTGCTGCCAGGAGGCCAGGGATAACACTCTGTGGAGAGCAGCTCAGGCTGCTCTTTCCTTACATAGACTGCACCCATCCTCTGAGCCACTTGCTCGGGAATAACATTCGTAGGTGCTTGAGGGACAGTGTTAGGACTTGGGCTGTAAGGAAGGGGAGAGAGTTGCTAGCGTGTACACGAAGACAGCTCATTCCTTCTAGAGCTGTAGTCCCTTCCTGACCTGTTCCAGTAAGCCCTCCCCACTCATAATCCTCAGCCCTCTCTTCATGGAAAGAGTCCCCAGTACTTGTCTCTGAGCGTTCCTGGCCTCCTGCTATGGACTAACTCCTCAGCTTCGTGTTCTACCTCCAGCCCGAACCACAAGCTCCCAGAGCCAGGGCAGTTTGGGTATCCCTACAGCACTGAGCACAAGGTGGGGAGCATGCCTCAGGCTCAGGATGTCCTAGTTTGTGGGCTGGAGAGTTCACCTGCACAGCTTATACGTGGGGTCCTATCTGCAGACCTGTGCCCCTCAAACAGAGAATCATTAGCCCTAATGACTTCCATGACAGAGAAGACCTTTGCTGTTGGCATGGGGGTGGAGGGTATTTAGACATGGCCTTAGGGATGAAGTGGGCGGCAGTCCCAGAGAACCAAATACGCAGACCAGGGCTCAGAGAAGGGTATACTTGGAGAGGTGGGGAAACTTTCTCCCAGAACTCAGTTTGTGCTTTCTGTGGCTATCTGCCCCTTGGCCATTAATTAGCTAGGACACCCTATAGAAGGAAAGGACTTGGGCTTGCCTTCATAGGGCAGGGAGACCTGGAGAAACCAGTGGGTCATGAAGAGCCCTCAGCTCCAGCCCCACACTGTCCCCTCTGGCAGGTGCAGCCTTTTGCCCACCTTGGCTTTTCTGTCCATCTCCCTTGAGCTGTGAACTCCCAGGCATGGCCTGAGTTCTGACTCACTGTCCTGCAGCCACTACCAGGCCATGTATGGAGTTAATGAGGTTTGCTGGGTAGAAGATGGAGGTGGAACACAGGAAAGTAGGCTGGGGCCTGGTGGGGGCAGAACAGAGCATGGGGCACAAGGCTGCGCTGAAGAAGGGCCCCTTGGGATGCTGGTAGAAGGGTCTTGGCGAGTGCTCTCAGGAAGGGCAGACTCTAGGGGTGGTGGTCTGAAGTCGACTGTCAAATGTTCACAAGCACTCCCACTGCAGGACTCCAGCAGACCAAAGGCAAAGCTGTCCCCTTCCCCCTCCCCCACAGGCACCCGTCTGTGCACCCACACTGTCTGAGACAGCTGTTTGGGCTGAGGAGAGGAAAGAACCTTCCTGTGGGTGGGAAGAGCATGGCAAAGGTCTGGAGCCATTGTCACGCACTAAGTAATGAGGAGCAGTGAGGGCAAGTGGCAAAGCAGCGAGGGTGCACACGGACTAGAAGGGCAGGTGTTGTTATTCTCAGTTGTCACACTGATGGTCCACAAAAGACGCTTGAAAATTTGTCATTAATTCTCACAACAATCCCATTTGGTGAGTTTTCCTACTCCCCTCTGACAGATGAGCAGCCTGAGATCCAGAGAAGTTAAGAATCTTGCCTAAGTTTAGACACTGCTGAATGTGGAAGCAGATTTGAATCAAGATCTCCTGGGTTCTAGAGCCTAAGCTCTCACAACACATCCTCAGCCCTGTTCAGCAAAATGCCCTTGCATGGGTGGGGATGGGCTCATAGACACTGGATCCACAGACCCTCCTGTCTGGCTTTGGAATAACAGCCAGCCCTGCTGACTAATGCATGCCCAAGCTCCATCAAGCCAAAGGGAGTTGCCTGTTCTCCCAATAGTCCTCCTCAGCTCACACTCCCATGATGTAAAGCAGGCCTCAAACTATGGCCACGGGCTACATGCAGTCCACCTAGGACATTTATCCAGCCCACTGGGCGTTTTTGCTGCTGCTGCCTGTCCTGCTTAGCAGCCGACTCATCCTGGGGCCCACAGTCCAGCCCTCCAACAGCCACTGAGGGACACTGAACTGGCCCCCTGTTTAAAAAGTTTGAGGACCCCTGATGTAAAGTCAAAATCCCTTCACTTTCATCTTAATCTGGGGGAAAAGGAATGATAAATGAAAATGAAAAGCACCTGCAAAGCCCCAGTGACAACTTTAGGGACTGCATGGATGCCCTTCGACTGTGAGTAGGCCCTGACAATGACCCATTGCTGGTCCATCCACACATGGGCTGGCACAGTCTCTGCTGCCCAGGCCTGTTGCTGAGTATACTACAGACTCCTCAGTGACACAGGATGAGCTATCGTGAGAACCAGACATGGCACAGACTCTGTGATGAGACTCCTCCCTTTCGGGGCATCATCAGACAAGAGTGATCACAGCCGTCCCGAGAACTGCTGCCGTCAGAGTGGGGCGAGGTCTCCATAGGATCCCTGAGCAATCTTGCCGTCTTGTCTCCTTGGCGGTGATTCAAGCCAGGTGTTATGGTAGGAAGCGGAGTTTTTGAAGACCTGAGAGCCGCCACAGACTCTGAGAGAGAATGCTTTCTGATTTACAGGATCTTGGCTGGTCTAGAAACCAATGTTACTATTTGTCAACAGAGGATCTGGGGAACAAGAGTGAAAACCTGGACTGTCTGCCCTGGAGTGTAGGTGAGGGGCTGTCTGGGTTCTGTGTGCATGTGACAGAGAAAGTGACTGGAGTGCTTGGTTTAGGACCTAACCCATAATAGCGTCAGGACCAGGATCCCAGGCACACACAGGGGGAGGTGGTGGCACCAAAGCTGGATGTGATGGGGTTGGAGAGTGGGTCCTACCACATCTGGGCTGAGGAGCCCACACTCCACATGCCCCATTGCTTGGTGAGGACATCTGTCGACAGCAGTATGGTGACCACTAACAAAGCCTGTGGCCATTCTGTGCCCAAGACTGCCCTGTACCATGTGCCCTGCCTGCTCGCACGTCTCTGACAGCACAGAGCAACCCTCTGTCCTAAGTCTAAAAGTTTGCTCCCGGCTCGGCCCCTATAGCTCAACCGGCTAAGGCGCCAGCCAC
>NW_003852454.1:6052613-6127177 GCF_000181295.1 Otolemur garnettii | reverse complement strand
TTGAGCCCAGGAGTTGGAGGTTGCTGTGAGCTGTAATGCCATGGCACTCTGCCCAGGGGGACAGCTTGAGGCTCTGTCTCAAAAAAAAAAAAAGTTTGCTCCCAAAGATGGGGTTAGAGTAGGCTAAACTACTGTAGCCAAGACCCTAAAATGTTCTGGCTTAATCCCAAGAGAGATGCATTGTTTTCTCTCTCTCACTCAACAGTCCAGGATAGAAGTTCTAGGCCAGCAGGATCTTTGTTCCACACAGTCTCTCAGGGATCCAAGCTGACCACAGCTCTGTGATCTTCAATAGAGAGATTTATCAGCCTGGGCAGCAGGAAGGAAAAAGGGGTCTGTGGGGGAGATTTTAAGGGCCAGAGCTGGCAGTGGAGCACATCACTGCTGCTCACATTCCTTGCCTAGAACTTAGGCCTATCCAGCTGCAAGGGTGGGGAGAGGATCTGGGGAATAGACCCTGCAGGCAGCCTGTGCTTGACAAGAGCTCTGGTCCTATGAACAAAGGGCAGGGCAGACACTTAGAGGATGGTATGGAAAGGAGGCCTTCCTGTGTCCCTGCTGTGGCCCCAGAGATGAACACAGAGCCAGTCCAGCCTCCAGATAAAGTGGCAGAGTCCCAGGCCTCTACCTAACCCCATAGCCACCACCCTGCTCCCTGGCCAGGCCAGGTTCCATCTGCTGTCCCACAGCCCTCGGGAGAATGGAAATTGAGTTCTAATCTTCCTGAAATGGGCACCTTTCCAGTTTCATTGAGCTCAAAGTTCCATTCCACAGTGAGTATCTGCTTTGTTTCAAATCTGTGCTAGTCCCATGGGGTGGGCACAGGGCTCTGCACAGGAAAGAATAGAGGGTCACGGTCACCAAGTGGTTGTTGTGCTGATTCCGCACTCAGTACTGGGCTGGCTCAGGGAGCCAGGGTGCAGGGAGAAGGTGTAAGAGACTCAAGCCTAACAGGACAGCCACTGGCATGTGATCAATCCCAGAAGTCCCCAAGCTGGGAAGTGGCATGTGAGTAAAGGAGCCAGCTGAGAGACCACCTGGATGGGCATCAATGGTGCAGAGACGGCCAGTCCAAGTTCCTGTCTGAAGGGAGCAGCTGCCATTAGTAACAGCTGTTTGGCATCTGGCAGGAATTGATACCTAGGGTGGTCAGGTCTTCTGATTTGTCTAGAGAAGCCAGAAATGCAGGGTGAAGGAATATATATGTATTTGTGCATGCATGAGTGAATGTGTGTGTGTGTGTGAGAGAGAGAGATTTCCTGATTTTTCAAATACTTATGAGGCTGAGTAAGCTCTTCTGCAGGCTATGTTGAGTCCTCAGGTCACTTTTGCAGTAGAGACATACCCAGTGACCAAATGGTGTGATTCAGAAGGACAACTGGGCTGGAATAAAAGAGTTTGAGCCCAGGTTTGTGACAGGGAGCCCTACTTATAGCATTGAATGGCCTCTCCATTCCAGGCCCCTGTCACTGGTATCTCACTTCATTCTCACAAGAAGCCTCTGAGATGTGTTGTGACTTTCCTCTTCCTGTGGCTTAAAAAGTTGTGGCTCAGAGAGGTCAGGTCACTTATACAAGGTCACACAGCCCATAAGCAGACCTGGGAGTTCCTGCTAAGCCTCAGAGGTGATGGAGCTACCAGCCTTTTCAGAGAGGAAAGAGGGTTTCAGAGCAGGGCGTGATTTGCTTCAAGTTTCCCAAGAGAGAGGCAAGGTGGGGTCCAGATCTGGGTTGTGGATCACCAAACTAATTTTTTTTCTTTCACTAGTCGTTCTTTCTTTTTAAGCCCCAGAGGTTTCCTACACAATCCTGCAGTTGTAGATAGAGCTGAATGGGGCTGCTGGTAAGAGGAAGCTGGGGAAAAAGAGGGTCCCCTTTGTACAGAAAACTGCCGCAAAGCACACGATCACCTGCCAATATATCTTCTCGCTCAGCCACAACTACGGTCCACCTAGTTTCCCTGGCCCATCCCACCTGCATTGCATTTCTGGCAAGATGTAGAAGACCTAAGCCAGGGGCATCTCCCTGAGCTCATGGCTTCTGTGGTAATTAATGCCACATGTGGTTTAAATTGAGGTTTGTGAACATCTGTCCAGTGTTGCCAGGGTAGATCTTTGCCTTGAGGCAGGGAGTTGGCCTCAGTGGCCTTATATTACCCTTCCATCTGGGGATGGCAGTGACTGGGAGATTTCAAACCATTGCTCTACACCCCAGAAGACGGACGTTGAAGTCCCTTGTAGGGTGGAAGGACAGCTGTGTGACTTTTTTTTTTTTTTTTTAAGAGACAAGGTCTTGCTCTGTTGACTATGCTGGAGTGCAGCAACTAGATCACAGCTCACCGCAGCCTCAATCCATCAATCCTCCCACCTCAGCCACCTGAGTAGCTGGAGCTATAGGCATGTACTACCACAACCTGGCTAGTTTTTTATTTTATTATTATTTTTTTCTGTAGATATGAAGTCTTGGTATATTGCCCAGGCTGCTCTCAAACTCCCACTTTGTCTCTTAAAAAGCTGAGATTACAGGTGTGAGCCACTGTGCCCTGCCTGCCTTTTCTTTCTTGTAAAGAGGGTGCCAGTGCCCCAATCTTCTGTCAGCCTTTACCCGGCTCCACCTGTGAGGTACGTTACCTGCAGTTTTGGACACCCTATTCCTCATCCAGCCCCCTTCCTCTCCCACTTCCTCCGTTCAAACTGCCCTGGATCAGCTGCCAGGATCTCATAACCTCATGCCCACTGAGGTACAAATCACTGGGAATGGCTTACAGGATGCCCTTCCAAGGGTTATTTGCATTTTAAAAGCTCTATGGTTACTTTACCCAAAGGAAGAACCCTCAGGCATTAGCAGCCAAGGATTCATTTTCAAGTTTTACCTATTTTCTTATAGTGCCTGTCCAGACAGCCACCCCCCTGGTCAAAATAATTATTATTAATCCTTTGTTATTTATCACTAGTTTTCAAAGCTTGTGAGTCCACCTTGCCTTAAAAACAACTTTGGATAACATCTGGTCTTGGTTTCAGGTCCTTGCCATCATCAATGGGGTTCTGACTGGCAGAGCTCTGGCAAAAAAGATATTTTGGAGGGGGGAGCTAGCTGTAGGAAGCGCCTCCTCAAGTCCCACAGCTGTGTCAAGAGGGGGAGGACCAGTGAACCCTGCCACTGTCTGATACACAGACCATCTGTGGAGGACTTGGACCACATTTCAAGCAAATAATGTTTATTGGGTCCCAGGCCAGCCCATAAAAGTTCTTAGAATCCAAAATGTGCTTGGAGCTTAAGTCTGTCAGTTCCACTTTATAATACTGTGCTCACTCACTCACTTACCCATTTAGTTGACAAATATTTACCTTTGCCCACCGGATTCAGTGGCACACTGATTAGGTCTGGTGGGGAGGGGTGACCCGACTGCACTTGCAATTTGAGCTAACTCCACACTATTGCCTGTTTTCTCTGGAAATGGAAATCCTGGAGCACAGTAAAGGTTTCAGGGGTGCAGCGGGGACATGGCCCCACCATGGTCCACTGCAAGTAGAATCATGAACAGGGACATTTGCTGGCTCTACCAGGTGCATCCTGGGCCAAATTAGAATGCAGATTGTTAGAGCCGAGGGGACAGAGAGCATGCAGGCCTCTGTGGTACAGATGAAGAGGCTGGGCCTAGTGAGGGAGAGGGGCTTGCCCGGCCCCCCACAGAGTGGTGGCAGAGCTGGAAGCAAGACTGACTCACTTCTGGGGGTGGCAGGGGTGGGAAATAGGACCAAGGGAGGCTGTTGGGCTGGGGTCACTGGGTGAACTGATGTGACCTGGTCCCTGGGAGCTACCTATCTGAAGCAGCTCTAGAAACGTAAATTTGCTGATTAACTTATAATTCCAGCCCTAAGCCATAAAATCAAACCACACACTGAGCTGCCCTCAGTTGCCTGACAGCTGGCCTGTCTGATCCTGGCTGTCTGCTCACAAATTGGTATTAATGGCACCAAGAGCAGATTAACATGGTGACCAGGCACCCAGAAACTTGATGCCACCAGCTGGGCTCACTAAAGCTGTCAGTCTCCCTGGCTGCTAAGGAGGTACAGAGCAGTCCTGGGCCCAGCAAAGAGCGGGACTTCCCTCAGACACCGAGGGATGCCACTGGGCCAGCATAAGATACAGGTGAAGGAAGCAGGACTTCCCCCTGACTATTTCCAGGAAAGCAACACCACCAGGAATTTCAGAGCTAGCATAGGCCCGTGGGCACTTATCATCCGAGCCCAGAGGAAAGAGCTGTGCTAGGGTTACACGGCACAGGCTGGAGCTCTGACTTTCTGCTCGCCACCTACTGCCTTGCCTATTCCTCCACATGGAGGATGCCACTTTCCCACCATTTCCACTAATCTGAGTCTTTCTTTTACGCATTTGTTCTCCTCATCAATTACTATCTCCTGAGTACTGGGATGCAGGAAGCAATCATTGTGTAAAAGACCAGAAACATGAACAGAGCCGTTCATTCAGGTTACATGGTAGTGTAATGCATATCAGTGAACTAGCTTGCCTTAGATAAGAATGGAAAGTAGCACCGAAATAGAGGAGTAAGCAGGGCATCCTTATCTCCTGTAAAATTCCAGGGCCAGTGTGGTGAAGTTGATCTGCAAAGGCCTCACGGATCCATGCTCCTACCACCCATTACATCTCTGATCCTCTGCACTCCAGGCAGCAGGAAGGAAGGACAAATACATGTCCACAAAAACACTTAGTATCAATAACTGTGAAGGGTCTGAGATTTTACCCTACCTTAAAGCCAATGAGTTAGCCTGCCACTGTTTTATAAAGGCCGGCAGAAGAGGCAAGAAGCATGGGTCAGAGGCAAAGGATGTTACTACTCTCAGTGTAAGAAGCAGCAGGTGCATCTGCATATTTGCATCAGTTCCTTTTGTTCCATTTTCCACAGAGACAGTGTGGACAGGTCCAGAAGGATGTTGCACGTGGCGCAAGTTGCATTTTTTTCTTTTTTTTGAGACAGAGTCTTAAGCTGTCACCCTTGGTAGAGTGCTGTGGCATCACAGCTCACAGCAACTTCAAATTCTTGGGCTTAAGCAATTCTCTTGCCTCAGCCTCCCAAGTAGCTGGGACTACAGGTGCCCACCACAACACCCAGCTATTTTATGGTTGTAGTTGTCATTGTTGTTTGGCAGGCCCAGGCTGGATTTGAACCAGCCAGTTCTGGTGTACGTGGCTGGCACCCTAGCCACTGAGCTACAGGCGCTGAGCCAGAAGCAAGTTGCATTTGAGGAACACTGAACTGAGGGAACCCAGATCTTTTAAAATAGGAGGTAAGCATGCTTGCCTGTTGTTCCATCAGAGGACACTTGATCTTTCAAGGCTATTTGTAAGATAAACATCCTTGAAAAGATAGTTCAGAGTAAAAGGTACTCAGTGCTTTATTCATAAGATCTGCAAATATGTGAAAGACCCATGGGGAGTTATCTCCCAATACAAGCAGCTTTTTGCATGATAGCCCCAAACTGCAAACAGCCCAGGCAGGAGAAGGGATGCATTCACGGAACAGCCATCCTAATGGACATGAAGGGGTATCTCATTGTGGTTCTGATTTGTGTTTCCCTCATGATCAGTGATGCTGGGCATCTTTTCATGTGCCCGTTGGCCATTTGTATATCTTCTTTGGAGAAATGTATATTTAAATCCTTTGTTGATTTTTAAATTGAGTTGTATAGTAGTAGTTGTTGCTGAGTATTAATTAGAGGGTTTTAACCAGGGAAGTAACTCAGATTTGTAAGTTAAAAGATCCCTCTGGCTCTCTCTTTGGAGTGTGAATTGGAGGCAAGAGTGAGAGTGGCATGATCAGGTGGGAGGCTGCTGCAATAATCCAGAGATGACTGGTGGGAGCCTTCACCAAAACAGAACCTTGTAGGTGGAAAGGAAAGGATGGGCAGGTGAGGCATTAAGGAGCTGGACTAGGCAGGCTTGGTAAGTACACGGTAGGGATGGGGATGGGTAGGAGAAAAGTCAGGATTGTCCAGGTAGCTAACCAAATTCATGACCATAGAGTTGGAGTCCTTTGGGAAAACATTTTTTCAGGCCCTCCCCTGACAACCCTCATAGTAGCCATAGTTCTGTAGTCTGGCTATAGTTACACGAATTCCTACAGACACAGCTGCATGGTGGAGAACACTTTCAACTTTTCTAGACTGTTTAGTATCCTCAGTGATCCCCTAACAATAAAAGAAATCATACGTGTTTCTGAGCACTCCCTGTCCCCCACCATCCCTGCCTCCCATCACGTCTGGGCAGTCACCTGAGGCCTCTTTCCTCTTGTCTTCAGGCCATCCAAATCTTTAATTCTGGGCTCTGTGCCTATCCTCACAGATTGACACCCTTCCAGAATTCTCTCTGGCTTTTGGAACATGGCTCTCTGGACTGCTTTTCACTTTACCTGCTGTCCAGGGTTGAGGTCTACTTGAGTAATGGGTATAGACCAGGGTGGGCCTCCAGCTCATAGCAGGTGTTCGCTGCACTACCTGCCCCAGCCACTGCCAATTAGCTCAGGTGGGGCCACCTGAACCAGGCTTAGCCAATCAGAAGCCTTTACAATGCCCAATGACCAGCTGCCCCCAGGCAAGGAGTACTTAGTGACTCCATTGAGCAGCCAGGGCAGATCCTGGACACCTCCATCTGTCTCCATCACTCTCTATTTGCTCCTACATGCCAGCTTCACTGGCCTTCCTGTGCTGCTGCCTCAGGCTACTGCTGCCTCTGCCTGGTGGGCTTCCATACTTCTATCGGGCCTTCGCTCAAGCGTCACCTCAGAGGGGCTAGCTGCTACTACCCTGCTTGTTTTCCTGACCGTGCTCTCACTTCGTCTCCCACTGGGGCTCTAGAAGAGTGCAGGGGACTAATACGTACTCAATTACGTTTCTCCAGTGCAGGAAGAATGAATAAAGATTTTACCCATAGCCAGGCTACAAAACTTTGCCTACAAAGAAAATTCCCCATCTCACAGAAGGGAGCTTCCCAGTTAAATCACAAAGGCCTGGGACTTACACCATGATGGTGAAGTGCTTGGTCAGGGCCAGGTGACAACTTCACCTCACTGCATCAGTTTCTTCAGCTGTACATTGGGAATTATTGGACTTCATTCTTGAGGATTAAACACAGGAGTGGAAGGAAGGCTTTGGGCATTGAGGCAATAGCATAATTATGGGTTATGAGCATGTAATCTCCAATCTGAAGCATTTAGAGTGGTATTACACTCAGATTGCCTAATTTCTGTAATAATAGAACTCCTTTTATCACCAGCTAGGCATGGCGGTCCAGCGAGGGGCAGTGTGTGGCCTGAAGGTGCAGAGCCTCGGGCTACGGAGTCAAAGATGACCGCCAGCCTCCTCGTGGTTCAAGAGCCCAGGTCCACCGGCCTGGCCGCGGGGCGCGGGGCGGGAGGGGCGCTGGCGGCCCGGCCAAGGGCGCGGCCGGGCCCGCGGGGAGTCTTTGTGCGCTGCCTGATTTCCATTTCCCCAGATAAACACGCGGCAGGGGCCGAGACCTCGCTGAATAGCAAATGCCTCGGCTCCCCGCCCCGCGTGGGGTCCGCGAATGAGATGATTTACTCCTGTTTTGCATATTAATTGACCTAAATGCCACCCGTTCTGGGAACAATTAAGAGGCCCTCCAGCGCCCGGGCCGCGGGCAGGCGGCGGCGAAGTGGCTGGCGCCCCCTCGGGGACGCGGGCAGGGGACGCGGGCAGGGCCGGGGCGTGGGGTGGCGCTGGGGGCCCCGGGGACGCCCTGGAGGCTCGGGCCCCCACCCCGCCGTCCGCGGGTACAAAGCGGCCTTTGTGCAGGCGCCCGGCATTTCCATGCAGACAAAGCCCCCGTGCGCCCTGCCTTCCCACCCTGTGGCAAAGGCGCCAGGAGCCGCCAAGGGACAGGCTGCACCAGCGCTGTGTTTATGTTCCTTCACTGCTCAGCCCGGAGAAGCGGACTGTCGTTTTGATCTTCACTTTTCAGATGAGGTAACGGCCTTAGGAACCAACAGGTGCCACCTGCCTCCTGCCAGTCACGGACATGCCCTTTCCCTTGACGGTGCTGCAGCCTGCACAGGGAGGCTGCACGTCTGTTCTGTGAGGTTACCCAGGCCTGCCCACCTACTTTAGCCAGGGCAGCCAAGCCAGGGATGCCATTGCTGCCAGCCTCAGAGCCAGCACTCTGTATCACTGCAACATCAGACTGCCTCTAGGCACATCATGGAAGAGGGACAAAAGCAGGTGGGCCTCCCCAGAACTGTTCCTCCCAACATTCACCTGCTTCTTGCCTGCCCAGTGTCTCCGCCTTAGGGCCCTGCACCCCAGTGCTGGGGCTGGAAACTACCCTGTCTCTCTTGTCTCTTCCTTGACACCCATGGATCTCACCCCACCCTTTAGCATTTCCACAAGCCCAATGGGTTCCAGAACACCCAATGACTTGTCTCGGATGGTATTCCTCTGCCAGTTCTCACCAGGACAGGTGTCCCCAGCACTCCTCCTGGCTGCCGCTCTGGCCCTGTGTTTTCCCAGGCAGGTGCTGCAGGCAGCCTTTCAGAGGCTATGTCAGATCCAATCTGTGCACTGCCTACCCTCATCCTCAAGTGTTAACAGTTTTCCCTCTGCACTCAGAAATCCACTTGCCTTTCCATGGGCCCTAAAGGCCTCTGGGGCCCCCTGGGAATCAGCCTTCTTGCTTTCTCTTGGCCTCTGCAAGCACACTCTGGAGAACATATTTAAGAAGTAACCCGAAGGATGAGGGGAACCAACCAGCAGAAGAGTCAGGGAGATGGTGCCAGGGCCCTGAGATGAAAACAGCCCTGGGCTGGTTCTAGGACGGCCTCCGTGGCTTGGTTTATAAGGCAAGCACAGAGTGTGAGAGCAAAGGAGCAAACAGATGGGAGGTGCCCGAGTCTCTCACGTAAGGCATTTGGATTTAAGCAGGAGTGTGACTGGATCTCTGAGGGCATCTTGGGGAGCTTCCTTAGCACCTTCTCCACCAGCTCCTTGCCCACCCTCAACACACACACACAGAACCATCTGTTCCCAAGCCCTGTGGATTCAAGTCCCATATTCCCACTGACCAAGCCTTTCCTTCTGTTACCATCACCATGACTTCTAACCTGGGTGACCACAATAGCCTAGAAACATCCCTCCCCCTGACACAGCTGCAGTCCTGTCCTGTCAGCCTGACCCCAGGGCTCTGGGCTCACAGGCCACCACTACCCTTTACCTACCTGCTGACTGGATCTTGTTAGCTCCTGAGGACCTGAAACCCATGTTCTCCACTCTCAGGGCAAAGGGCAATGGTCAGGTGGTTGTCGCATTAAGGAATGAAGGTCCTATGCTGCCAGCTCTTTATACATTCCAGGGAAAGCCCCCAATGCAGATTTTGGTGTGAATTTTCCCACTTTTAAAATATTGGATAAAAACCAAAAATGTTTTATGACTGGTAGAACCAAATAAATGACATGTAGCAAATCTAGTCTGATGCTTGCCGATTGGCAGCCACTGCTAGAGCATCTAGTACACATAGGCTGATAATCAGTCCGTTCATTATTCAGTCAAGAATCCACAAGCGGGGACTGCTTTATTATTGTTGGGCCTTAAGCTAAAGTAGAAGCTTGGAGGCGATCCTTCCCATAGTCCTTGTTTTTTTTCTGGTACTTTAAAGATTTCATGATTTAATTTAAACCTTTGATTCATGTAGAATTTATTTTGGTACAACATGTGAACTGAGGATCTAAATTAATTTATTTTACAGATGGATAGCCAATTGTTCCAATACCAAATATGGATAAATCCTGTTTTAAACGCCAACTTGATCATATGGTAACTTCCTATATATATTGAACGACTTCCAATAATTTCTCAATTATGTGGCTATTCACGTACTTGTACCACAGTTTCAATTAAGTTAGCTTTCTAATTAGATTTTAAAAACACGTAAATAACTGATAGGGTTCTCTCTGCTCTTTACATTTCTGTTTTCAAACTTTTCTTGGATATTTGTGTGTGTGTGTTTTCCATATCAACTTTAGAATCATTTTGTCTAGTTCCCCAAGAAATCCTGTTGGTATTTTCATTGTGATTGTGTTGATGTGCAGCTTAATTTAGGAAGAACTGGCATCCCTATAATGTTGAGTTTTTTTACCCGAGAATGTGGTATAAGTTCACATTCATATTCTTCAGTAGCATTTACAAGTTTTACTTTACATAGATTGTGGACATTTTTAATAAGTTTATTTCTAGGTTGCTTTTGCAAATGGGGGTCTTTTATACATTATACTTTATTTCTGGTTGTTATCTGTATATCTGAAGGCTATTGATAATAAAATGCTGATTTTGTATCCAGTTACATTACTCAGTTATTTTATCATTTTCAATAATTTGTTCAGTTGATTCTTGTGTGTTTTCCTTGTAAACAGTCAAAGAATCTTCAGAGATAAGTTACCTCCTCCTTTCCAATTTGATACCTCTTTCTGGTTACATTGGCTGGTACTTGGTAACAGTTGTGACAGTGATGACAATGTATCTAGTCTCTGCTCCCCGGTTTGGGGTTAAAACATTTAAATGCCAATTTATGGAATTATTCTTCTAGTCGAACTTATTTTTTTTATTTTTTATTTTTGGTTGCAGCCATCATTGTTGTTCGGTGGGCCCGGGCTAGGGATTCGAACCCGCCACCTTAGGTGTATGTGGCTGGCGCCTTAGCCGCTTGAGCCACAGGAGCCAAGCCTCTAGTTGAACTTATTAAAAGCTTTTATTCAGAATAAATACTACATTTTATAGAATAATCTTTTTAGAAACCAAAGATAAAAAGAAGATCGTAGAAGCTTTCAGAGACTGAAAAAGTCACACAATGAGGATCAAGAAATCAGGATGGCATTGGACTGCTCAACATCAACTCAGAACACCACATGCCAGTAGAGAACTGCCTCAGAATTCTGAGACGATTTCCAACCCAGATTTATACACTCAGCCAAACTGTCAATCACTTATCCAAAAACTGAACTCCCATATGCAGTTTCCAAGGAAGCTACTGGCATGTATGTTTCAACAAAATGAAGGGAGTAAACCAAGAAAAAAAGATGACTTAGTATCTAAGAAACAAGGAACCAATGCAGGAGAGAGGTGAAGGGAATTCCCAGGATAATGGAGAAGAGAAATTTCCAGGCTTCTAATGTACAGACCGCCAGGTAGACGTAGGAGAACAGAGGGGCTCCAAGAGAAAAAAAATAGAACTGATAGGGAACCAGATGTGTTTGACAATACTGCTAGGAATTTTAGAACTCTGATGACATGTTTGTGGGAAGAATTAGTAATTTTACATCAAAATCCAATTAAATAAACTGAAGGAATTACTCGAAGGAAAACAGAAAGTTGTACAAGACAGCAGCTGCAAGCACAATGTAGTCCTCTGCCTCACCGTGAATACTGGGTGTGGAGACAGGATCATGTACAAAACTGAATGTTGATTTAGCAACTGTGACAGGACTATATTGGAAAGAAATGTGTGTGTTTGTGTGTGGTAGCTGATGGGGAACCAGCAGTCCTTCACAGGAGGAAGCCAATAAATAATATCCAAAAAAAAAAATACTTATAAAGAATGATATTTAGAAATATAAAAGTAAATGTCAGGGGAACAGCTAAAAGACTGGAAGTAGTTCCTCCGAGGAGCAGCAGGACGGCTGATTTCCATCACCAGCCTCACGGCACCATTGGATTTATTACATTTGGTTTTTTTTTTTTTTTGGCTGGGGCTGGGTTTGAACCCACCATCTCCAGTATATGAGGCCTACTCCTTTGAGCCATAGGCGCCACCCAAGACTTATTACATTTTATAAATAACAATTTTTGAGAAAAATAGAAATTTAATTTTAAAGTGTTCTTGCATGTATTCCCTAAAGTCATCTTCTACACCGTCCTTCCTGCTCTTAGAAAAATGAACTGAACGAAATTTAGGCAGACCAACGTGCCAGTCCTGCCTCTGAAAATTACTACCTGTGTGACCCCAGGACAGTTGATCAGTCTCTTTGACCTTCCATTTTTTTCACCTAGAAAGTAGGGATAATATTAGTACCTATATCATGTGCTTACTGAGAGGATTAAATGAGATCACGCCTGGGCCTGGCGCACAGAAGCACTCAGTAAAGAATGTCGGCTCTGTGGTGGCTGTTGTTTTAATTTCATTTCCTTCACTTCCTGAGTGATTAACCATGGGCAGCATCCCCAAGCCTCATCTTTAAAATTGGCATAACATATTTTTGAGCCTGTGAGATCAATGGGATAATGAGTACAGAATACCTGACACCTAATCTCTCTAAAACTCAGATTTCTCATTTGTAAAGTGGGAAAATCCTTTTAGGGTTTTGGGAGCATTAAATAGGATGACATAGTGAAAGATGTCGCCCAGAACCAAGGACACCTTTACTCACTCAAAAAAGCCAGCCATGCATAAGACTAAGAACTTTTTAAAATGTCAGAAGTAATACATGCTCACTATGGGAAGCTGGGGGCTATCTAGAAAAGTCTAAGAACAAAAATTGTCAGTCACTAAAATGTTTGCTAATGGTATTTTTTCTGTCTATTTCATCTACTTATTTTAGTCAATGTAGATTATGCTCCAGGGAAAACCGTACAAAAGTCTCAGTGATTTCACAGCTGAGAGTTTTATTTCTGCCCATTTGCAGATCCCTGGAGTCCAGGTGACCCTCTGGGGTCCTGTGTTCGTATAGAGGCTCAATGATAGAGGTTCCTGGACGTGGGTATCAATCACCCTTCTATAGCTTAGAGCCAGGGGAGAGTGGGCAACTGAACACTGCCACCAGGGAGCAATGAAAGTTACTTCCCTCATAATTCTCTGTCCAGAGCAAGTCTCATAACTATCCAGATCTCAAGGGGTGAGGAAGTGGAACCTTCCAGGGTGCTTGTACGGAACCAGGAGTTGGACCTGGGTGAACAGTGGTGATGTCCACGCCCCATGTTTACAGAATTGAAATCATATGATTTTGCACACTGCTTCAGTCTCTTACCATTACATCATGAAGTAGGCTGTGGAAACACGTGTAATGGATAAGACTGTAGAACGGATTTTAAGTTGTGTAGTGACATGATTTCCCTCTTTCTCATTCCCTCCATCCTCTTCTAATTTAGGGGACTGTGTGTAAGTGGCAGAGATCCAGACCTCACATCTTTTCATGTCACAGCTCAGAAATGTCTCCCCTTCCCCTGGCCGACACGGGATGAGCAGGTCCTGTCATCTCTTCTTGGGAAGCGTGTGCAGTTCCGTGGCATCTCTCCCTCCAGAAGTAACACGTTTGGAGGTGAAGCCAAGAGAACCTGCTGAACAACTGCCGGATTAACAACTCCACATGTGGGGTGTGGCTGCGTGCAGCCCTGCCGGAGCCTCCTTGTGCAGTCAGCAGCGGTGTTAACACACGGTGTTAAAAGTGACACCAAAGTGGTGCCGGCGCCACTGTCAGCTGTTGCAAGAGATGACACCCGGGCCTGCAGAGTTGGGTGAGAGCTCAGGAGCAACAGCCCCTCCTCACCTAGGTCTCAGGATCCCGGGCACCAGTGGGAAATGGTCCAAGAGGAAGTGAGCTTGGTGGGCCTCTTAAAAGGAGAATTTTGTGAAGGCTGTGAGATACAGGAAACTGAGGCTGCGGACAGTGAGAAACATGTCGGGGTCAAGAGGCTGGGAACAGGAAGGGAAGGAGCACTGTGAGTTGGGAAGGCCAGCGTGTGGAGAGCAGCTCGGTTCCATTTCCTCCAACAAACTTTTTTGCTGGGTGCCCGTGCGGGTCGTGCAGAGAGAGCAGCTGGGATTCTCATAAAGGAGATTATAGATGATTTCTGAAGCTTATAATCCAGTTGTGAAAATGTTACTGGCACACTTGGAGCAATTCAAGAGGAATGCAAAGTGCACTCTTGTCTGGCCCTGGGCTGTGTGGGCAGATGGCTTGGGTTTGGAGCACCCAGCAGGGTGGAGGTTTGGTGAGGGCACAGAACTGTTCCAGGGGGCCCTTCCTCCTCAGCTGTTGCCCTCCACAGACCCCTCCCCCCCCCCCCGAGAGCAGGGGAGGAAAGAGGAGATGAGAGGTAAAGAGGGCAAGCCACGTGCGAACTGGGGGAAGCTGTCAATGTCAAGCCCATTTTGCAAATGGAGAAACTGAGACCCAGAAGCGTAGCTCACCCTCCTTGGGGGACAGAGCTACAGCTGAGATCATCCAGGCCTGGTGCATTCTGCACAAAGACATATGTGCATTTCCCCTCCCAGGCCGTGGGTGTAGGCAGAAGATTTGACTCCATTGATGTGTGGCATCAATGGAGGGCTGAACCAAGTTCCAATATTAAATAAAACTCAAGAGCATTCACTCCCTTAGGTATGAAATAAAACAACTTGCCCCTAGCTTTACAGTTTACAGAACGCTTTCCCGTTCATTATCTCATTATTATTTCCATTTTGCAATTTAGGAAACTGAGGCTAGGAGAGAGAATGTACTGTGTTCTATGGCTCTGTAGAGATAAGATGGAGCCCAGGCCAGACGAGTCTGCATCAGGCTTTCTGTTACCTGTCACACAGGTTCTAACCTCACCAGGAATTTGGGACAGCCCAGATGGCACCCCATTAGCTTTATGAGCCCCCTTTCCCCTTCAAATGTGGCTTGCCAGGCCTCAGCCAGCCTAGACCTTTCTGAACCAGGGGTAGATTTAGAAGATGCCGTCCTTTGGCTGGCCAGCAGCTAGCCGGATACTTCTGCTAGATCTGGCCTAAGTCTGAACATGGAGCTGGGGGAACTGAGGCAGGATACGGGAGAGAAATTACAATCTGCCCCGGTTTCTCCCTCACCTCCTTGATGTCCTAGAATCCGCGAGCTCCAGAGCCCTAAGCACCTTTCTCTTTCTCTAGCCAAAGTTTGCAGGGTTTTCTGCTCCATGGAAGTCAGATATCCCATGGCACCAAGGAAAGCAGCCCTGCAGAATCTAGGGAGCCTGCACCGGGCTGCTGGGTGCCCATCTTCTTGCCTGTAAGGTGACACCTTCTGGGGAGCAGGGCTCCTGCCTATTGCATGCGCACTGTGGAGGGTGCTGAGACCTGCAGCCGACATTTCCTCCACACCTGCATTACCTGCCCTGCACCTGGCCTCGCAGCCACCGTGTTCCTATATCCTTGCTGTACTCAGGGGCTCACAGGCTCAGTTCATGCATGTGAGAAATGTCAGTTGAGTGGCCCTTGTAGGTTAGGCTCAAGTACACATTTTAAGTTTACTCCAGCTTCTGACCCTGGACTCTGTTTTCCTATTAGACTTGCTACTTGGCTGTGGCGCTGGGCCTCTCTTAGGCTAGAGTTTTTGATTCCTTCTTCACATGTGATATCCTGGATTGTTCTCTGGGTTTGCTGTCCTTTGAAGCTCTGGGTTGAATGTCACCATTTCCATCTAATCCCTGCCAAACCGGGTTTTGGCCCATTCCTCTGTTGGGCTCTGGATGTGCCCAGCCCTATAAACATAACCTGCTAGATGGGGTCACAGAAAACATGGCCAGTCAGGAGAATTAGCTGGGGGCCATGTCTGGGGATAGTAGGGAGAGCCCAGCTCTGGGAGCCTGTGGCCATGTCCACCTCCTGTGGATGTTCCTAATCACCTTCCCATCTGTATCCTGTCCCTCCTTCAGGCTCTCTCCATTCCTTCACCATTAAAAAGTTGGGTGTCCTTGAAAGTTGGGTCTCCAAGGCCAGCTCATCTTCACCCATTCCCTCAGCTGCCCTGGGTCTGCCCCCACCTCTCTGGGTTGCTCTTTGGACTCTCTCTCCCTCGGTTTACAAAAGTGTCACAGGCTCAGAGATTGAAAGCTGCTGGTAGACATACAGCTGGGAGGCTGTGGGCTGAGTCTGTGTGGAGACTCACCCGGGGCTCTCCCCTCTATGCAGACTGGACCTCTTTAAGGCAGCCAGCCGCTGAAATCACACCAGGCCCTCCCCACCTGTTGCAGTGGGGGCCCCCCACACAGCCCCCTGCAGCCTTCTCCCACGAGGCCACACTCTCGAAGATGTTTCTCTACCCAGTTGAGACCAGGATGTCACTGTTCACCTCTACGTTTCTGCCATTGTAAGTCAGAGTGCACATCCCCTCACTTCCTCAGAAGCCATTTGGGGTTCTTTTCTGTGAACAGCCTATTGCTACGTGCTCATTTTCTCCTTGGGTTGTTGATTTTCTGCTGACTGTCGGAGTGCTTTAGCATTTAAGGAAACTCACCCTTTGCCATATGTGTTGCAAATATTTTTTCTAGTTTTTTTTATAATGGGATTTTAATATCATATGCAGTTGAATTTTCAATATTTATTTTTTGGCTTGACATTTAAAGTCAACCCAGCCAGCCTCCTTCTGTGGTGTTCTTCTGGGCTTTGGGGGTGTGAGGTGTCCCCGGTCTTGCCCTGAACTGTGTAGGTGGATGTCCATTCTCGGCTTCGCAGTGATGAGAAAGCCAGCCTTCCTGTTAAGCTATCTTCAGTGTCCTCAAAAACAGATGAGGCGAGCTCTGCCCCTGAATCCCAGGTGAGGGTGCTGGAATCAGAGAGCAGGGAGTCCCCAACAATCTATCTGCTCAGAACAGTCCCTGGGGCATGGCCGCAGCCAGGCCTTGACACAGTGGGTTTGGGGAAGGCAAGTGGAAGGAATCTGGGGGTCTGGAAGCAGAAGAGTTCTGACTATGCTCGGAGGAGAGCAGAGAGCATTCTAGACAGTAGCAAAGGAAAGAAGGAAAGTGTGGGGAAGGACGACCTACGTGGAGGACAAGCATAGGTCTGCCTTGTCTGGGAAAGGTGTCTGCAGGGGGAAAAGGTTGAGGACTGGCTGGCTCACTAGCCTGCAGCGGGGTTACGGATGGCCTTACAGCAGCAGGAGCAGTGGGGGTCCCCACCACAGCAGGAGGGTCCCTGGGATTCCTGGGGTTCCAGCCACCTTGCAGGGGTGGGGCAGAAGCTTGGCAGGTCTGGCAATGCCCTAATTAAGCCGTGGGTACATTTCCCAGTCCAACTGTCAACGGCACACGGTACGAGCCAAGAATGAATATTCCCAAAGCACCAACAGAAGGAAGTGCTTCATAAAAACGGAGCCCGAGGGCGTGAAGGGAAAACAAGCCCTGTTCACACGCAGGCAGCAGCATCCGCTCTGCACAGTCCCTGAGGAGGTGGAAAGGCGGGCTGCGACACCGCTGCCTGTACCGTGAGCCCCCCAGCCCCCTCCGCGCAGATGTGGCGCGCCCGGGACCTGGAGGCTCTTTTCCTGCCCTGTTTGTGCCTTTTCTGGGCCCAGGGTCCTGACCCCTCTCCTGAGGGCCGATGGTGGGGTCTCATATGGCCCAGAGCAGGTGTAATGCCTGGGGCTTTTTCCCTTGCCAAGTAGCCTCTGGACTCCAGGAGCTCCTAGCCGGGACCTCACAAATCCTTTCTTCCTGTGTCTCTGTGCTGGTGTGACCGTGGGCAAGTCATCCCTCCTCTTGGAGGTCTCCTTCCTTCTCTGAAAAATGAAGTTGATAACATTCCTGAGTGCCTACAGGATCAAGGACATAATACATGGACGGTACTGGCTATAGCCATCTCTCAATAAACCAATGAGATCTGAGGGGCAGGGGAGCAGGAAAGATGTTTTAAAAGGAATTTCTTCTTTCCCTGCTTGGGGGGGTTTGTCTTCTGTCCCTTCTTCTATGTCACCCCTGTGGCTGCAAGAAGACTCTACAACAAGAAAGAGACCATCGTCTGGTTACCCTCTCCAAACTCCAGGGCTCCTTTTGCCTACAAAAGCTGTCAAGCTGTAGGCTGACAAAGCCCCTTTGACTGAACCTGTCAATTTCCTTGGTGCAAGTCTTCCCAGGCACCCACCACGGCTACAGACAGGTCTAGATCTGGAGATTCTGGGACTAGCTATGTTGCTCCCCCTCCCATCCCTACCTCCCTGTGTCTCTGCAGAGGCTTTATTGAAAGATGTGAGAAAGTGGGATTAGAGATCAGATTGCCTGGAGTTGCTTCCAACTGATGGTTTGAATAGCACCTGGCCCACTGTGGGCTACAGCCTCCCCACTCAAGCTCAGTGTCACCCCTCTCTTTACCTGCCAGGCTCTTCTCTTGATTGGCAGCTCCCAAAGCAGGTGCTAAGCCCTGTTCATTCCACTTCTCAGGTGTCTGACACTGTGCCCAGTGCATGGTAGACGACTTATTTATTTTTTAGTTTATTTTTATTTTTTGAGACAGAGTCTCACTCTGTCTCAACTGAGTAGAGTGCCATGGCATCATAGTTCATAGCAACCTCAAACTCTTGGGCTTGAGAAATCCTCTTGCCTCAGCCTCCTAAGTAGCTGGGACTACAGGCACCTGCCACAACACCCAGCTGGTTTTTCTATTTTTCTTTTTAGTAGCGACAAGGTCTCACTCTTGCTCAGGCTGGTCTCAAAGTCCTGAGCTCAAGAAATCCACCCGCCTCAGCCTCTCAGAGTGCTAGAATTACAGTTCTGAACCACTGCACCCAGCCATGGTAGATGAATTTAACTGGCAATGCAGATGGTGGCCTGGATGGTATGAATGAGCAGCCACTGCAAAGACCTCTTGCCACAAATAACCGACATCTATAAAGCTTGAAGCTCCCCCACTGGTCTGTTCTTTGGAGAGTACTGGGTGCATAATTTGCAGAGCTCAGTGCAAAATGAAAATGTCAGCTGCTTGTGAAAAAGTTGAGAATTTCAAGACATTGTCACAGAGGATTAAACCCAGCATGGAGCTCCGTCTGGGAGAGGGACCCTGTGTAACCACACAGGTCACCCACCTGCGAAATAGCTGGCCATTGGGTCTTGTAGATTAGATTCTTTGTGTGTCTCCTATTAAAATATTAACCCTCCCCCCATCTGGGGCAACACCTGTAATGTGGTTATGCTCAGCTGAACAGCAACGTTTCTCTGTTAGGAAAAAGCTTCTGAAAATCATAGAACAAGTGGGCAAGGATATGGCCATTCTACCAGACAGGTCAGCAAAGCTCTGATTAAAAATAACCAAACAAGACCCTAAGTAGATGTCCTTCTGGGTAAATTATTAAGTCACAAGCTTCTCAGCCCCCTGGCCTTCCTTTTGTCCTGTTAATCAGGTCTTTCTTTCTGTGACTATCCAGCACTCACTATGTATAGGCATTACCCTCAGGACCAGGGTTGGAACAGTGACCAGTGCTACTGTAGTAGGGAAGACAGACCACAAATACACAAAAGGAGATGAATATGGTAGTGCTAAGTGTTAGATGGAAGGGGGAAAAACAGGTTAAGGGCATGGGAAGTGGCGAGGTAGGGTGGAACACTAGATAGTCTGAGGAGGTGCTTTTTGAGCAGACACCAGGGTAAAGTGAGGGGTGAGCCATGCTAGGATTGGGGGAAGTGTGTTCCAGCTGGAAGAAGGGCAAGTACAAAGGCCCTGAGGCAGGAGTGAGACTGGCAGAAGCAGCCAGGGCAGCCAGAGGAAATGAGGCCAGATGGACCCAGAGCAGGCAGGAGCTAGTAGGCTGTGAGGAGTTTGAACCTGAGACCAGTGGCCAGAGGGCAAGAACTCTTTAGCATAATTGACAGCAGGCAGTCATCTCCCCTCTGATGACACCCCAATTACTTTTCCTGAACAAAATGAGCTTCTGTGTTTCAGGAGTGCCTCCTGAAAGCTGGGGTAAGATGCAGGGGACACAGATTCTGGGTTCAAATCTCTCTTTTGTGGTTCCTCCCTTGGGACTTGGGCTCTTTGCTTATACTTTCTGAATCTCTGACTCTTTCTGGGAGGGGCAGCCTGATACACAGGGGGTACTTGGAAAACATTAGCTACAATTACCACCACTTTCACTTCCTCCAGAGGGCTCACTATTGGGTTTAGTCCCAGCTTCACAATAATAGAATTCCAGTGCCCACACCCTCTTGGGAAACAATGGTGTTTTGTCATGGGTATTGTCTTCAGGTTTCCTTTCTGAGGGGGAGAAGGAAAGAGACTTGATATTTGTTCAGTACCAAGCCCCTTCCTGGGACCTACTCTGCTTGATTTCACATCATCCCTGGTAAACCCAGGGAGTGAGTACTATCATCCAATTTCACGGGCAGGGAAGCTGAGGCTCAGGGAGGGATGTAATGAGGCAGCTCACAAGTGGCAGTACCAGTATTGGAGTCAGTCCGGCAGCACTGGAGGCCAGTCAACCTTGGGATAGAAACCCAAGGGTCAAAGCTTATACTCTGGGGCCCAATGCTGTAGTCTAAATCCTACCAGTGCTTATTCCTGGGAAGTTACTAGGACACCTGTCTAATTGTCTCAGTTGCCCCATCTGTAAAAGGGGAAGGATAGCAGGGATTATTGTCATGAGAAAAAAATGAGATAACTATGCACATACCTAGGAGAGTCCCTGGTACACAGTAATTGCTCCAATGATCTTAACTATCATATTATGGAAAGTTGTGACTCATTTTCTTAGTAATGCTTTCTGAAGCTTCCAAGCCTGTCCTTTGTGAGGCTGACCCACAGGCAAGGAACTGGGTCCTAGAGAGAACAAGAGTAGGCACCAGATGGGCCAGCATGCTATTGAAGAAGAACTGAATCTTCCAGACCAGTCCATCTAGAGTCAAAGCTGTGTGGAGGAGAAGAACTGCCCAGCAGAGCCCTGCCTAAATTCTCCACCAGAGGTGGAGCCCATGTGGGCAACTGAGGTCACATTGCAGGTCTGGTGGCTCCAAATACATTCACATAGGGTCTGACCAGAGGGAAGGGTGCATTCAGGACAACTTCAGTATAGCCCCCAGCCTGCTGCTTCCTGTGGGACTGCTACCAGGGGCTGGAGTTAGACTGGGTTATTCACCTCAGGGCTCACCTGCTAAGACAGCCCTGGGGAAGCAGATGACGAGAGTTAATCGCAGCCAGGAGTCCTCTACACAGACTTTAGTGGCCTCTGCCTCAAATTGCAGACCTAAGCCCCTGCCTCCACATCTCCTTAGTACTATCCATGGAGTGATAGATGGGGTAGACCGCCGAAGGGGATTTATGTCTCCAGGAGAGATGCACCATGTGTTGCCAGGGGACGGCAGCATGGGGCAAACAGGGCTTCTCTAGTTTTCCTCTAGCCTGCTAGGGCAGTGTCACAGCACTCAGAGGGAGGGGTACCCACAGACTAGCCTTTGTCTGTGCTGCTAACTGGGGAGGGAGGTTTTCTGACGTGGGGATATAGTGAGTCCAGCATCCTGTGTACTGGCTTCTGACCTTTCCTTCTAATGTCACCATTTGTTTCCCCAAGAAAGGCCTAAGTGTGAGGAATTCCAGGAAGGGCTCCCTTGGTGTGAGTCTGTGTTAGTTCAATATTCATTCATTTATCAGCCAAAGAACTCTGAATGCCTGCCTTGTGCCAGGCCCTTCCCAAGTCCAGGGTCCAAGATGAACATGGCCTGGCTGGTGGGGCACTGGGGCTGGCTCACAGAACATGTGTGTTCCTCTCTCTAGCCTCTCATTCAATGATGGCTTATGGGTAACTTAACACTGGCCACTGTAGGGGTATCCATACCAGACACTACAAGTCAGGCTATCCCTGCCCCTTCTTGTGAGACAGACCTCTTGTGACCACCTCACTTCCATAGAACCTAGGTCTTTAACTCTATGCAAGGTAGACCGGGTTTACCACAGAGGTGGTATGTCTCGTCTCATGCAACTCTGACCGTTACCATAAATCAAGGGCTCACTGCTTCTTTCCCACCCAGTCCCAGGCTAGCAGCATTCCTCTCCTTTCATAGTTGGGCCAACTGAGACTTCTGAAGGTCAAAAAATCTTCCTGAAGTCTGCATAGCTTGTTGAGGCAGAGACAAACATCAATCTCAGTTCTACTGGGCTGAAGTGGCCTTAAAATCCTCTCCTTTTTTCAGGAGGCTACAGAAGCCCACAGTGGGGAGGCACTTTGCCTGCAGGTTTTAGCTGAGAAGTCTTGACAATAAGTAAAATGTCTAATAGCAAGTTAGAGAGAGAGGCAGGAGGGGAATTCAGGACCCTGGACCCCTAGCTGAGGATAACCCTACATCCCTTCTCTGCTCCTGAGATCCCTTCAGCGGCCATCTCCACTTTCCAAAGAGACTCCAGTTCCCAGAGTGCAATCTACAGACCTTATGCTGCAGGGCTAGTTCACATGTGGAGTTAGCTATAGGAGTCACCCTGCTATAGGAGCTTTGGGTGCCTCCTGCCCTGTTAGGCACGGTGCTTTATATACTGCTTACCCCCTTGCAAAGTCAATAGTGGTTATTTGAATGAATATCATTGGCCTGTGTTTGAGGTTTTGTATTTTTTTTCTATATTTCAGGTCCTAGAAAGGAAAATCTGGGGCTAGTGAGGTGACGTGGAGCTCCCTGTAGCTACTGGGAACAAGGGCTTGGCCTAGGGCCAAGAAGAGACTTGATTAGGGTTCTCCCTGCCACACCTTTCCCCCAACCACTTTATCCATATTCAGATTTATATACATACTCTTACTCATAGTCATATCCATTCATTCAAGAAAATCTTCCCTGAGTTCCAGCCTCCTGCCAGGCACTGCTAGGTCTGGGAAGCAGAGAGGTGATCAGCATGGTGTATGGCAGAGACTGCTGCTCTCTCACCAAAACTCATCCCTCTATCTTGAAGGCTCCCTGTGAGATCCCAGTGTCCACTCCAGGGACATGTTGTCACCTAATGATTTTGCCCAGTAGAATGTAGGCAAGTGACATACCAGGCCTGATTCAAAATGATCTTGCCCACACCCTCTCTTTCTCTGTCTTCTAGATGGAATCCAAAGATCCAGGGGAGAACACCAAGGCCGTGCCATCCATGACGGCAGCCACTAGACACACATGGCTACTTAAAATTAATTGGCATTATTTTGATGCTGAATAAAGTGTGAACAAAAATAAATTATTTGGGGGCCGTGCCTGTGGCTCAAAAGAGTAGGGCGCTGGCCCTATATGCTGGAGGTGGCAGGTTCAAACCCAGCCCCGGCCAAAACTGCAAGAAAAAAAAAATTAATTAATTGGCATTAAGTAAAATTAAAAATTCAGTTCCTCCAAGGTGCTAGCCACATTACCAATATCTGGTAGCTACGTGTGCCCTAAATCACAGAAAATTCTATTGGAAGGTGATGTTCCAAGGCCCCAGCATTCTGACTGACCACGGGGAAGGCCACCCACCAACTAGGAACATCTGTATTGAACTCTGTGTGAGAGAGAAACCAACATTTTTATTGGGTAAGGATTTGGGGAAGGGGACGTGTTTGCTACTGTGACTCACACCCATCCCTTCGCCTGGAGGAGCTTTCCATCTAGTGGAAGGCACAGGCTAGTAAATCGCTGGTGTGGAGAGGAGGGCAAATGTAGGAGGCTGAAGTTCCCCAGGGCTACAGGTGAGGAGAGGGCCCATGGAAGAGAAACCCCCTATGTCCCTACTATGACCTAAGGGTCAAACAAGCACGAGTCCAGCCCAGGGAGAATGGCGAGAGAAAGTTGCCTTCTTTTCTCTCCCTTACTGTCTAAGGTCTGCTCTCTCTCCTTCAGACACCGAAGGCCTCCTGCTCTCATCCTTGCCTCTGGCAGAGGGGGGAGACAGCAGCCTCCTGTGGTGCCCATGCTTGCACTGATGAAGGAGGGCCATGCTGCGGCCACAGCCTTTCCTCAGCCACAGAGCATGAGCTTTGTGTGACCCGAGGTAGGCCAGTGACAGGCAGGGGCTGCAGGAACTGAGGGGCTTCTCAGCAGTCTGGAACTGCAGGTGCTCATCTTTGTCACTTGGGGAGACCTGCTGGCAAAAGAAAGCAACATAACCAAGAAATGGAGGGAGACTAATCCTTGGACACGATATGCCTGAAAGCAGATAGCCCAGGACTTCTCAGCTGAGCAAGCTGCTAAAAGCCCGTTTAGGCCTTAGCCTGTGTGAGTGGAGAGGATCGTGACTCACACTCCCTTCCTTCCGTCAGGAGAGCTTCTCCAGTCAGCTCTGATAAACTCACCTATACAGTAGTGCCAATTCATTCACTGTGCCCCATTTGTGTGTTAAGTGTGACCAGGGCCTCAGGCTAAGCTGAGTAGTTAATGGTGAATTTTCAGAGCAGTCAGCCCTAACTGAGGAGGATGGCGTGGGCACCACTTTCAGGGTGAAGAGCTTGATAGTGGCCACAAGAAGTCTGATGGAGACAAGTGGTCTTTACATTGGCCATCAGTCCCTCCCTAGCCAGGGTGGGGACAGCTGTCACAGAAGGAGGGAAAGCCAGGGGACCCTCCCCTGGATCTGGGGCTCTGCCCTGAGGGGCCAACTGAGCTTCCTCCTCCCCACAGTGAGGCCTCAGGATCTGAGGGCCTGGAGTGTGAGGAAAGAACAGCACAGGAGCTGGGAGACTGGGCCCAGGCCTCCAACTCGCAGGCGACCTTGAGCAGATAGCTGTCTACCTCAGAGGCTCCAGCTCTGGTCTGTTAAAACAAGGGTTTTTTTATTCACTTGGTTTTGTATATTTTTAGTTACTGTACCAGTCAGGGTAATAGGGGGAAACAGATGACACAGTCAAAGCAGAAGAACTTGAGTGTTTAATAAAGGAACTATTTACAAAGTTCAAGCCAAGTTATAGGACACTGAGGAATCTGTTCCCACCTTTAGGCCTAAAGGGACAAGGGAATGGGGGAATATTACAGATTGCAGCAAGTGGACAGAGCCTCTTGACCAGTAAGAGACTCAGGTGGATTGTGCCAACTCTACTCCTCCAGCCCAGGTGCCCCACTGGCCAAACCCAGCCAGAGCCTGAGGATAGGGGCCTGCTGATGTGGTCTATTTGGTCAGGCTCTGGGGGACAGAGGAGGGCCAGTGGAAGGGGAGGCTCTGGGAGGGCAAGAAGAGGCAGTCAGAGGCCATAGTGAGTAAGGTGCTGTGCTGGGTGTTCTGCAAACCATCATTGCCCTGAAACCAGCCTCAGAGCCACAGAGAGGGCACCCAAGCCCAGGTCATTTCCACAGGATCCCACAGAAATTATTGTTGACTTTCTCCCTAGAAACTATGCATTGTTTTGGAGCTGAATGGACTTTAAGTCCAAGCTTCTGAAAAGTGAAAAATGTTTCAAGCCTCTACATTCCTCACTAAGGATTTCAGAGTCACTACACGGGCTCTAAAGTCCTTGGTTTCTTCATCCTGGGTTCCACTGACTTAAACCTACATAAGCCAAGACTGGTCAGGATCTAAAGGTTACTGTCCAAACCACCAGGAGACTGTCCTGAGGTGTGCCTGAGGGCCAGTCAATAGCTTGTCAGGGCCTGACACAGGCTGGGGAACCTAGAGTGCCAGGGAATTGGCTGTGGGAGCTAAGGTGGCCGGTCCTGGGGCTGTCACAAGGAGGCCCCTGCAGGTGCATCCTCCAGTGGGTCGGGGCTAGAAGACCCCTAGCAGCACCTGGCCCAGACCCTCTGCAGCAGCAGATGGAGAAGCCAGGGTGGTCTCAGTGGCAGGGAAGACTCTCTAACAATCATATCAGGACATTCCTCTGTCTCCAGGGGATATATCTAATGACTGGAAAAAGCTCTGAAGCCGGAGGCCTGGTCTCCCATCCAAGTTGTTTCTCAGT
Source organism: Otolemur garnettii (assembly GCF_000181295.1). Taxonomy (NCBI): domain Eukaryota; kingdom Metazoa; phylum Chordata; class Mammalia; order Primates; family Galagidae; genus Otolemur; species Otolemur garnettii. Next base: position 6,101,554 of record NW_003852454.1, on the reverse strand, counting down.
TCCTGTTTTCTGTCCTGTGAACTGGGGATAACAGCAGCCTCCGCCTTACCAGTCTGAAGGAGCTTTGAATTGATTGTCAGGACACACATTCTTGCACCTATTTTGGCCTGTTTCAGACAGTATCATCAGTGCCAGGCTCTGTGCTAACCCTGTGACCCCCACCATCTCATCTCATTCATGTGCCAACCACTTGGGTGTCTGCCTGGATCCAAAGCCTGTGCTGAGAGCTACTACCCTAGCTGCTGTCTTCTCAATGGGAATCTACTCAGACCCAAGTCCAAGTGTGTGCCATGTTTGCCCATTTTCTAGGCTGGCCTTTGCGGTAAAATTATTGCGGTTTTTCTTTTGAGAGACAGTCTGGTGCAGTGGAAGGAATCTCCATCTTCTCATCTGAAAAGTCGACTTGTCACAGAGTCTCAGGACAGTTGTGATTCCCTAATGTTCTTCACCATCAATCTTGTTGAGTCCTGCTGGCTGAAAATGCAGATTCCTGGAATAACTGAGACAGATTGGGGGCGGGGGCAGGGGCTTGTAAATCTGCATTTTACAACACATACACCACTGATGATCCTGACACAGCCAGCACTCAGCCTCTGGGACTCCAGGCCAGGGTCTGTTAACCAAAGGGGGCTGAAGGAGGGCTGTAGGGGGAACTATCACTTCAGTTAGGTCAAGACAGCAGTGTTTGTAGGATAAGGCAACAAAGCCCAGCCTTGAATCAGACAGCCCTGGTCTGCACCTGACCTGAGCCCCACACTGACTGATGACCTTGAGCAAGTCATTTCACCTCCTGGTGCTTCGTTTTCCTCCTCTGCCAAATGCGGATAACCTCCCTACCCTTGCAGGGCAATTTGCTGCTCTTAGATGAAAACAAAACGATGTAGGTCTGCGGTGTCTGGAACGGGGTCGGAGCTCCGTCCCACGGTGGCGCCCTTTGGATTTCCCGCAGAGCTGAAGGGGAAATGAAAAGGAAAATGATTTTCTCAAAGGTGGACTCTCAGCCCAGGTGCCTCTGCCGGCTGGCAGAGGAGGGGTTAACGATGACTGTGACCACAGAACAATAAGTGGCCGGCGGTGGAAACGCTGAACTGTGATGATGGGGCTGACAGGGGCTATTTTGGGAGCCCAACCGCAGGGAGTAATAGGATTGGCGCGGAGGCAAGCGTGACCAGAGCCGATGTTCTCAGCTACCGAGGCAACGGCCAGCCCGAGCCAAACAAAACACTCCCCGCTTCTCCTGCCCCACCCCCACCCTGCGGGTTTATCTTGACCTTCATGCGAACCACCCTCGCCAGCAGCAAGAAGATTGCTTTTGATTTCCTAACTGGTGTGTTTCAGACTCACTGTGCCCGCGCCCTTTGACTCCAGCTTGGTGTCCACTGCGTGGTGGGGAAACTAAAGTGGGGGTGGGTGAGCAAATAGTCGCAGGGGTGGCCTGGATGGGAAGAGAGCCCAGATATCTCACTCTAGCAATAAACCAGGGGAGTCAGCCCCAGATCCCTGGGTGGAGGCCTGGTGGGTAGCCCAGTAGCCCACCCTTCCTCTTCATCACATCAGTGACCTGTTGGTCTTTCTTTGTTCTTCCACCTATCAAAAACCCAAGCTTGGGAGAGGATCCCTCTCTGCCCCTTACACATGGAAACAGTGCATATCAGCCTCTAGTTGCTCTTCTCACCCAAGCTTCCTGGGAGGAGAAAGGAAGGGTGAACTTATGCTCTGGGCGCAAATGTGGCCCAACTGGGCACCGGAGACTTGCTCAAGGGGGAGTAGGACACAGAGCATGTCATATGTGCCAGTGTCAAGGGCTGGTCTGTATCAGTTTAACCTCTTTTAACCCTCGTACCTTAGTGACACAGGTCTTCCTGTTGCCATTCCATAGGCAGCTGAGGCCACTCTCTAAGAGCAGGTGCCCTTGCCCTCTAGCCCAGATGTCAGGAGATCTTCTGGCTCCAATGGGGGACACCTCCACACACTTTCGTATTCAGTGTGTCTCTTACCAAGATCCCCAGGGCAGACTGACATATAATAAAATAAAACATTTCAAGCATAGAAATATATTTGGTTTTTTACTTTTCTTTCTTGCTTGTGACTTTCCCATTAGTCTGCCAGAAGCCCAGTGCCTTGGGGAAGAGTAGGGTTATAAAAGGACACAAAGAGAAAGTGAACATCTAGCCAGACTGGGATTCCCAAGCCCACAGCAAAAGCGTTTTGAAAGCTGGGCTTTGCCGTAGGAAGAAAGATTTTCTGCGTTCTGCACGTTGCTCTTTATACATCAAGTGCAAAGCCTGGAGGTCTGAGTGAGAGGGTGACTCTAGGCTGGTGTAGGGTAGAGGACACAGAATGTGACAAGAAGGTGAGCTAGAGCCACACAAGATAGACATCGGGCTGAGGATGCTGGTGGTTTCCACAGGACCCAGCATCACTGGCATGGGTGGCTGGACCCCAGGAGAAGGGAAGGAAGCTTCCTAGATCAAAGGGATTGCTGATGCTCCCTGCTCCCCTGCTCCTGCCCATGTGCTTCTGGAGCCAAAGACCCAGCCTCCACAATGTGAGGCTGTCCGCCACCCCCACCCCCAGTAGAAATGGCAGTGACTCAGCTTCAGGAAACACCAGAGGAGTCTGCACTAGCACCCCTGGTCTCCTAGGTTCTCAGTGGTGTGGAAGGGGAACACAGAGAGCTGAGAGTGGCCAAGGTACTTGCCAAGGGGCCAGCCCTATAGGTAAGGACTACAGAGCAGCCAGCTATGACAGGGGTCGTGAGGGGTTATAACTAGACTAGACTTCCATGTAGTAGCCCTAGAGTGGGGGATGAAGCAGCAGGGCCCAGAGCAATGCCCCTGAATGACTTAGATGCAGAAAACAGACTATAGGACCCCCATCCAAAAGACTGCAGGGAATGTTGCAAGAAAGATGGCCCAAACCAACACCCAGGGCCAGCAGGACCCTCACCTGCAAACTGGCAAACCCGGAGAGGGAAGAGGCGTGTCCTCCTGAGAGCAAAGACAGTCCTGCAGCAGCTTTGACCTTTGAAAAGTTAGGTACTTAGCTAAAAGAGACCGAATGAACTTGAACTAGGATGTCTAACTCTGAATTGCCCAGGAAGGTGAGGTCAGATGGGGTGTTATTTTTGTATGTGTGAGCATTGTGTACATTTGGAGCCCCTACCAGGACTTGGGAAGGTCAAAAATAGCACTAAGACTCTGTAGAAGATAGGGTATGTGGCAATTTCAGCAGCAGCTGGGCCTGAGTTTACCCCAAAGCTATTGCTGAAGGGCAGGTTTGCTGAGTAAACTCAGAGTGCAAACAGGGTTGTAGGGGGACAGTTCAAACACTTTGGGCAAAGTTCCCCAGCCCCCTCCCACTCTCCTCCAAGAACCTATAGGCAGGCAAAGGATGCGCTAATTTATCCCTTTTCCAAGGCCGCCCCCACCCCCATGGTCACTAGTTATCCTTGATCAGACTGCAGCTGGAGAGTTCTGCCCTCTGCCGTCCTCTCACCATCTCCCCCACAGAGAGGACGAATTAATGAGGTGTCCATGTGACCCGCTTGCCTCTTGTTTAATATGCAGCAGAGGTCAGAGTCACAGAAGAGCACCCGGTGTCGTCCGGGCTTGTCTGGAGGGGGAAGAAATGGCTGATCCGGGGTTTTATGTTTCTATTAATACCCAAGCACAAACGCATTGTGACTCAGCCTCGTCCTGCTCAGTGCACAGCCTCCCTCTCCCTTCTTCACTGTGCACGTCTTGCCCCCAGGGGTCACCCGCTAGGTGGTTAGCTAGAACCAGGTGTGCCCCACCCACTGAGGCACAACCCTGGCAGTGAGTCCAGAAGCCAGCATTTTAATAAGTGTTCCTAGTGATGTTTCTGCTGCATCCTGAAATTTAGAAACCACTGGCCTTGTTTAATACTGGACATCCACTTTTTTGTTGATTCAGTGACTGAATACATGTATTGAATGAATAAATGAAAGAAAGAGCCAGCCTGCCAGACTTGCTAAGCTGGGCCTGGAGCCCTCCATCACTGACCAGCTGCATGACCCTGAACCAGGCCCCACATTTCCTACCCTCACATTTAGAGGGCATTTGGGGAAAGTTCAATGAGATAATCCACTTTAAAAACTTGCAGAGTAGTCTATGATTTAATTAAAAAAAAATTAAAAAATAAATTTGCAGAGTGCCTGACACAGGAGTTCCAGAGTAGGGGCAATTCGCGTACAATAAAATGCACCATTTGAAGTATATGACTGTATGAGTGAGCTGTATTTTATAAGGTGCTGTTTTATTAATCATAGTAGCATTAATATTAATTTCCCCTCCCTCTGCACAGGTTGTTCTACATGAGCCTCAGGGGAGCCAGACGCCTGACTGCCAAGGTTTAGACACTCTTCTTCTTTTTCTTTTTTTATAGTTGTCATTGTTGTTTAGCTGGCCCAGGCTGGGTTCGAATGCACCAGCCCCAATGTATGTGGCTGGTGCTCTAACCACTGAGCTAGGGGTGCCGAGCCTGGACACTCTTCTTAACAGGAAAGCCAGGGTCACCTCTGAGCTCTGGGCCTCTCCTTTCTAGCCAGGCTCTCCTTTGGGGACCTAGCTTCCTGCTTCTTCCTGACAGTGGTAGGACCAGAGCAGATAAGACAGACACAGCATGAGGCACTGTGGGTCACCACACCGGAACAAGTGTCTGCACCCACACAGATCCTTGAGGGGCAGGGGAGCTCTTGGGTCAAAAGGGTAGTGGCAGGGAGAAGGTAGGGCTGTCCCCACTGCCAGTCTTCCACCATCTTGATCTCACCCTGACCCTGAGGAAGGAACACAGAGAGTGTCTTGCCCCTTCACTGTGTCTCCATCATATGACATCTGAGCTCCAGAGGTGGGTTGCCTGGGGGCCTTCAGGGTGGGGAGGGAATATGGGAGGGGACACTGGGTGTCAGGGCCCCCATGTTGCCCAGCACCCCTCCTAGCAGGCCTGTGCTAGGCTATTTTTACTTCAGGATGTCCTTCAGCAGCTAAGAGTCTCCTCTTCCCGCCTTTCCTTGGGCCTTTATCTCTGAGCTGACCCTGCACCCTGGTCTGGCTTTGACATTTGCCAGCCTGCTCCTCTATGTCTGCACGTGTGCCAGAGGCATAGGACCCCCTGCACGTATGTGTGTGTGTCTGCAGGACTCCATATGTGTGTGCAGCGTGCACACAGGGATGTGTGCATGTGTGTATGTGTGTGTGTCTGAATGTGCAAGAGGACACATCTGCAAAGACACTTGTGTACATGATGTGGTTTCCAGTGTGCCTGCAGACATGTGGCTGAGTACAGTAGCCACATGTATAGGTAGGTGTGCCAAAGGTGTGTGTGCAAGAGAATTCTCTTCATACAAACGCTTCAACAGTGCCAGATGAGTGAGCACGGCTGTCAGACTAGTGTCCAGGAGTGCCAAGGGAATCCAGCGGTGCCAATGAAACAGGCAGCTGCCCTATACCCTCTCTTTGCCCACTCTTCATGATATCAATAAATCTATCGAGTCTTGATCTGGCACCATTTTAAGGATTTTGCTGCACTATCTCATCTAATCACAACAAGCACTTAGGATGCATTATTATCCTCATTTTGCAAATGAAGAGGCCAAGGCTCAGAAATGAACTTGAAGTAGCAGACTCAGATCTGATGCATTCCAGAGTCTTTGTTTTGTGTGCTCTGTGTTGTTTGGCCGTAATGATTAGAAATATACACTTAACTCGCAAACACTATACATTTTGATAGTGCAGACCCAGCACCTATGGTTTGCTATTATTGTCTGTGAGGACATCAGGGGTATACTCTTTGCTGGGGAGGCTGGCAAAGGAAGAGAAGGACTGGCCTTGAGTGCAAATGCTAGACTTGGAAAATTTTACTGAGAGCCTAGGCAGACAGGCAGGCATTAGGACTCTGAGGACACAGCCTCTCCCCAAAGTGAGAGTGGGCAGCCCCCATCCATCCACATGACAAGCCAGGCCTCTGCTTAGAGGGTCCCAGTCTAGCCCTGCACCCTTAGTGAGAAAAAGCACAGCCCTGGAAGGGGAAGGCCCCCCCCATGCCTGCTCTCCACCACCCTTGGGGAGACCCTGTTGAGCCCTGTCATGCCCTGTCATCCAGCAGCTACAGGAGGGAGGGAGAAAGGAGGGAAAGACTCCACCAGGGAACCCTTTGGAAAATAAACAGCTGTACTTTGTGCTGTTGAACCAAAGAGACAGGTCAAGCCGCTAAACCTCCCTTCTCTCCTGTTAGCCATAAAACTAATTAGCCCTAGAGATGGTGGAGGCTATAAACTGACTTCCAGAACCCCTTCAGAGAAGTCTCGGGTCAGCACAGTCATAAATCAACGGGTGGTGAGCCCAGCATTCAGGCTTCCATGTGGCACCCTCAGAATAGGCAAGGACAGGGCCCCAGGCTCCAGGTGTGGGCTCTTTCCACACCAGCACTTTGAAAACTCCTAATTCCCAGGCACGAAGGTGGCTCTGTGCCCACTTTAGATGAGGGGTGGTGCCTCTGTTGGCAATGGCAGAGCAGGGTGAAGGAGGAGCATGGGTCCCTACCATCCTCTGGCTGCCAGTCTGTGTTCTGCTGCTGCGGCAACAGGGCTCTTCATCATTAGGAGGCCCTAGGGGAGGGGCACAAAGGGTCCTTATTGCTACTGCAGCTCAGCGATGGGCCCTTGGGTCATCCTGCATCCCAGCCTTGTTGTCCCTCTATAGATGCCACTCAGGACTGCAACTCTGAGTTGGTCTGGTTGGGCAAGAGGTCCATGCCCATATAAGGGGGCTCAGATGGGGCTCAGGGTCCATGAATTCTGGACTTGGCTCTGCCACTAAATAGCTAGTGACCTTGGGCAGTGCCCCCACCACTCCCTGACTCAAGATCCTGTGTGTTAGGCCATACACTTATTAGACAAGGTGAAACTGACCAACAGCTTCACACTGTACAATTCATGGGTCCAGCTTCCTCTCCTGCCTTCACACCCTCCAGTCTTTGCCTTCAAGACTGAGCAGTGATGGGAGAGCTGGTGACACCTTCCTAGGGAGGGAGATCATGGTTCTACTGCTGGTCTTCCCTCTCCAGCAGGGCCAATTAGGTCCTCTGAAAGCAGACACTGAGATTGAGCTAGGAGTGCTAGAAGTTTGTTGGGAAGGAGAAAAAAGGAGGAAGCAGGACTGCGCAAGAGAGCCCTGGACTGCCATGTAGACAGGACAATGGCTCAGCCAACCTCATAGGTGCTCACCGGAGTGAGGACTGCCCCTCAGAGGCATCTTAGGTGGGTTGGGACAAGCCAGGCCCAAGTACCCTGCCCTGCTCTGTCTCTAGCCAGCCCAGAAATCCATCACCTTGGCTGGGAAGCAGAGGTGAGTCTTAAAGGGACCCCATGGAGGCTGGAGGCTCCCATGCTCTATGCTACCTGGCAACACGTTCTCTCTGGAAAGGAGACAGCACAGGCACCTCCAAGGCTGCCACACTGTGGCATGTGATGGACACTTCTGAGCTCCTCTTGCCTTGGGTGGTGGGCCAGTCATCCTGGGCTCCCACCTACCGTTCCAACTCTGGGATCAGCTGGAGAAGGCACAGCTTCCCTGGCCTGGCTCCATCCTCAGCTTTGGCCGATAGAAAATAACTATTCCAGAACTGAGGTTCTGTGCACTGAATTGTGTCCTCCCTTTCCTCTATCCAGGTTAAAATCCTAAACCCCAGTGCCTCAGAATATAACTGTATTTAAAGCCAGAGTCTTTGAAAAGCTAATTAAATTATAATGAGGTCATCAAGGTGGGCCCTAATGGAACATGACAGGTGTCCTCATGAGAAGAGGAAATTTGAACATGGACACATAGAGGGGGAAGACCATGTGAAGACACGGAGAGAAGATAGCCATCTACAAGCCCAGGAGAGAGGCCTGGGCCGGATCCTCCCCTCCCGGCTCCAGAAAGAGCCAACACCCTGATCTTGGACTTTCATATCCAAATCTGTGAGACAATACATTTCCGCTGTCTGTGGTACTTTGTGATGGTAGCCCCAGCAGACTAATACATGTGGTTAAAAAAAAGAATCACTTACAGTGCTTTCAACTGCAGGTAACAAGGTAACTGATTAAGGGTGGCATAATCCACAGAGATATTTCATTATCTTGTATGGCAAGAAACACAGAGAGAGACCATTCTACAGTGTCACCAAGGACCTCCCCTGTTCCCAACTCTGCACTTCATGCCCTCCGCTGGGATTTTAGTCTTTAGGCTACTTAAGATGGGTCATCTAGAAGGATGTCTCTGAGGAAACGACATTTGACTGAGACGTGCAGCTTGAGAAGCCACCAGCCCTGGGCAGAGCCAGAGAATGACTGGCTTCCACTGCTGTGCGGCCATGACCCACGACTCTATTGGGGCTGAGGCTGGTTAATAATTGGCCACTGACTTTGACTCCCACCCAAGGCCACCTGGTCCAATGCCTGCCTGCCTTCAGGCAGAGCCAGGCGTCCATCCAGCATAGACGGCTCATTATATTTGACTATTTTTCATTCCTGGCAACATCAGTAGGAGGATATGCAAATAAGAAAATCAACTGAATTTGTTTCACAGAACAAAGAATGACATTTAATCAGCACAGTAAATACTTAGATGTAGTCATTTGTTGCCTAAGATGACAGTTAATGGAGAAAGAATGGGTAGAAGAAAAAGTTTGAAGAGCAGACAAGTAGAAAAGGAGAGGAATGGGAGAGACCTTGGCTTAAACAGAGTGAATCAAGGGTCAACAGGTCTGGAGACCTGGGGTGGTTCATTCATTCATTCACTCATTTTTTCTCCAAATATTTACTGAGTCCTTACCAGGTTCCCAGCACAGTATTAGAGACCAAAACCAGATTGACCCAAATAGATCCTATTCCTGCCCACATGGGAAGACATTCCTCAGGCAATCTCACCAACACATATATCATTACAGATGATAATACATTTTATGAAAAGGGATCTGAGCCAGCCAGGAAGCGAACAGGGCTTCCCTAAGGAAGTGGTGAGACCAGCAGCATGAGTGGGCATGTGAGAGATGGAGAGACTCTCTGGAGGGTGGAGGGTAGCTATGTCTAACACACAGGGCAGCTTCTAAAAGGTTCTAGACTCACTGGTCTACTTTTCAGCATCTACTGGTGCCATGCCACCTCCACCCGAGGGAGAAGGCATGGTACCAGTAGGTGCTGAAAAGTAGACCAGTGAGTCTAGAACATAGAGATGGTGCAGGTGGGAGGAGGGGACGTCAGCGTGGGTGGGGGAATTTGGTCTGAGTGAGCACATCTGCACATAGGTTTAGTATTAGGATTTATGTTTTAACATTGTTTTGGCTTCTGGGTAGAGGATGAACTCTAGGGGCAAGATGAAGGAGGAAGGCGGGGGCCACTAAGCTTGTCTAGGTAGGGGTAACAGAGGCTTAGCCTAAGGCAGAGTTTCTCATTCTTGGCAGTTGACATGCTGAGCTGGGTACTTTACTGGGGGGCTCCCTGTGCATGTAGGCTGTTTAGCAGCACCCCTGGCCTTTATCCACTAGATACTCCCCAAGGTGTGACAAACAAAGATGTCTTCAGACAATATGAAATGTCATTTGGTGGATGACCTCAACCCTTGTTGAGAATCCTGGCCTAGGAGGTTGATGGTGACATGGAGATAAGTGGATAGCTAAAAGGAAAGTTAAGAGGAGCGTGAACAGGACTTGGTGATTGAACATGTGAGTATAAAAGAAGGAGGAAAGTCCTGAGGATGACTCTGTGCAATAGGGTGGAGGTTGGTGCTATTCACCAACATGGAAAACAGCCAGAGAATCCAATTTGGAGTGGGCATGGGGAAGGGGAATATCAGGGTATATCAGGGTATATCTGTGTTCTACTATGAACTAGCAGTGAGACCTCGGGCACATTATTTTTCCTCTTACGTGGTCTCAGCTTTCCCACCCTTAAGAAACAACGTGCCTCATCTAGAAGAGTAGATGCGTAAAGATTCCACTGTCTTTGCTGCACCCAAAGCAGATATGACTAATCAATCACAGCTCTCCAAGCCCAGATAAGGATACCTCTTTACACAGTGCTCCGGGATAACAAACACTAGTGGAGGCATGACACAAGAGAGAAAATCTGTTTGCCATCTCCAAAATGAATTTTAGCAGCACCCCTTGAATTGAAATTCATTGCAAGCCCTTTCAATATCCCACAATGTTGACATTTTCTTGATGACAACCAAAGGATGCTTGATAAATTCTGAGCAATCCTATGTGGAGCAGGCAACTCCCCAAACTTCAGGCCAAATCCTGTTCTGTGTCATCCACCCCACAGAGAGAGCTCCCCATTCATGCCAACCGTAGAAATCTACAACGGGGCTTTGAAAGTCTCTAGTGGCAGTCTCCCAGAGGCTTTGGGAGTGACCCTGTCCTCAGAGCTTTTGCCCCTGCCTTCTGTCTTCTACTTAAAGCGTCTCTGAGATTGTCTGTCTGCCTCAGTCTGCTTGTGACCCGCACCCCTCTTCACCTCATTCACGCATTCTCTGTTACTCTCCCCAGGCAGCTCATAACCCGGAGTGGAAGTAGAGATTTTATTGCTTTTTCACTTCTATTCAAAAGCACTTCATGCTTCCTGTTAGTGCTTTAAAAAGCAGATGCATGAAATGTGAATTTTTAAATATTTGTCTTCCTTCCAATTTGAAAGATGTAGTGAACCCGTCGCTAGAATAACCCTATACTTCTGTTGTGGGTTGAATTGTGTCTCCCAAAGCTATGTTCAAGTCCTAACCCCTGTGTTTATGAATATAACTTTATTTGGAATTAGGGTCTTTGCAGAAGTAATCAAAGTAATGTGGGTTCCTACTGGGTTAGGATGAGTACCAATCCAATGACTGCCTGGTGTCCTTATGAGAAGAGAGAGATTTGGATCCAGACACATGAGGAGAAGACTAGGTGATGATGGAGGCAGCGATGGGAGTGATGTGTCTGTGGGTCAAGGATCACGAGGATCGCTGGCAACCTTTAAAGCCAGGATCATGGAGCAGGTTCTCCCTCACAGCCCCCTGGAGGACCCAACCTTGCTGACACCTTGATTTCAAACTTCTGGCCTCCCGAAATCTGTGAGAGAATGCATGTCTCTGGTTTGTGGTAATCTGTTACAGTAGCCCTAGGACTGATGCAACCCTCAGCCTAACTCCCTGGAAATTACGGTGCCATTCCGTCTGTGTCATGTATGGGCTTTTTCTTTCTGGTTCAGTGGCTCTCAATGGAACAATGGGCCTTCCTACCACTCACCTCCTTGTCCCTGGGCCACCTGCTTCTGAGACTCACAAGCTCCTGAACTAGGATCTCGGGGACATGGTGTCCAGCCTCCAGGATAGCCAGTGATGGCCTCTTGGAATTTGCCTGCAGAATCCAGCCTCAAACTTGCCCCACTTACCTCACTTGCCCCATCCTAAAGCCAACTGTACTGGGGTTTAAGATTCATTTAAAATTGTGATGTTCTGTTCATCATGGATGTTTGCATATTCATTTTGATTTTTTAAAATATTTACCGTCACCACCGAGTTTTGAGCACCCCTTCAGATTTTGTACTCAAGCTAATGCCTCACCTAGTGCCAGCCCTGGTCCCTCTCATATCGAGACAGGGTTGACCTATGTGACAGGCAGAATAATCTAGAAGTATGTGGCTTACGAGGCTGGGTCACAAAAGACATTTCAGCTGTCCCCTTGGCCTCTGGCATCACTCACTTCACTCACTGTGGCAGAAGTGGCATCAGTCAGTGAGGACACCGAGCAGCCCTGAGAGGGACTGATGGGATGAGCAACTGAGCCCTCCCATGACAGCCCATGCTGGTGCCAGCACATGAGTGAGCCGCCTTTGGGGCAGATCTCCTAGCCCCAGGTAAGTCCAAGGCACCCCTAGCCAGAACAAGCAGCCAGGTTGCTCCTCAAATCCCAACTCACAGAAACCAGGAGAGATAAGAATTGTTGCTTTCAGCTACTAAGTTTTGGAGTGATTTGTTACATGGCATTATTAACTAGTACCATTCCCTTCCTGCAGTGTCCTTCTCGCTCTTCCCCCGGCCAGCTGATATTGGCTTCTCAGATTGTCTCACTTCATAAGCCACCTCTTCCAGGAAGCTTTCCCGAATGCCCCTGGCTGCGTTAAGTGCCCCTTACCCTAACTCTCTGCTCACACTCCATTACCTTTCATTCCTAGGCTGGGCCTTGCTCTCTTTTTCCCTTCTGAGTGTTTATGCCCACTGCCTGTCTTTCCTTCAGTGTTGCCCCCTTTCACCTCTCATTCTCTCAGACTCTTCTAGGCATTACCTCCTCCAGGAGCTTTCTCCGACTCCCTGCCTGAGGTGGGAACCCTCCTGTGGCCCACGACTGCACCCTGTACAAACCTTTCTCAGCCTAGTTCCTGGAAGATGGGATCATGTTTGTCATGCCTACCATTGATGGGGAATGAAGAATGGGTGTGGTGGAATCGTAAGAGGTGGTTGAAATCTCTGTGGCAGAGATTCCCAAACCTGGTGGAGCATCCGAACCAGCTGTTGAACTTTTAGAAAGTGGACATTATGGTTCGGGGGAGATGTCTGCCTCCAAGGATGGACACCTTGACCACAACCCTGAATTCAGGTTAGATTTGGCACCATGAAAGAAAGAACAGCTCCAGCACCACAATAAAGCAAGAGTCGCAAATGTAGCACAGAGGCCAGTAGCTTAATGTCATCACTGATGTCAGACTAGTGGGCCAGGTGGGGACTATGGCAAAGTAGAGAAAAGATACCCTACCCTACCAGCTCTCAGCTCTAAGTTGCCCTCTTCTAGAGGGGTTCGTAGACCTCTGGCAGGACTCCCTGTTAGTGACTCATTCAGCACCTACCACTTCTCCCTCGGAGCTCTCACCATTGTAATTAACTAATTCCTTGTGTGACTTGCCTGTTAGAGTCTCCCTCCCAACTGACTAAATACTCAAAGGGCTGGGACTGTGTTCCTGGCACCTCCCCATGCCTGGCATCTTGAATATGTTCTATTACTATTTGTTGAAGAAACAAATAGCTGCATGAATAAATAATGCTAGGACCATCAAACTTTCAAAGCTATTTTATGGAACAAGTGAGGTAAATATGTGTGAAAATGAACTTATATTGTACTTATTATAAAATAAGCTCAATGGCTAGAGGAATAATCCAGGTAACGAATTCACAGATGAATGGCATCAGCTGCTTGGTGGGCAGAGCTCAGACTGTCCATGGGAGAAGCTCCCAGAGAGTTCACACCATTAGTTCTGAGCATGCAGGTGGGCTGCCCTGCGAATGAGGCTGTCCCCTATTTCTCCAGCTCCAGGACCACAGAAGGGAGCAAGGCCCACCTTGCCCGTCCTTGTAGCACCTAGCATGTGCCGATTCCCGTCTAGATCCTCCCTTCACTTTTAGGAAGCCCTGAAAGGATGGGCGACCTGTGCAGGTACCTCTCACGGCAGAGCTACCGTGCCTGTGGAGTGGCCCCAGTTCTGTGCCACCCTTGCATTGGCTGCACGACCCACCGGCAGATGGCAGCCCTGGGGAATGGGGAGAGCCTCCTGGTGACCCTTCTGTACCTCCTGTGCCCTAGTGGCCGCTACCAGAGGGCAAAGGTCTGATCCTGGCTAAGGGCCCAGAATTTCTGGCCCAGTTCTGCCTGAGGAAGCCAATTGTGCAGAAGGTCAGGATCCTGGTGGGGACGAGTGGGAAATTGAACATTCCCAAGGGATTCTAAGCAACAGGATTTCCTGACCTGGGACTATTACCTTTCTCACATTACATAGCCAGATTTACTTCCTGCTATTATTGAACGTATGAAAAAGAGGAGAACATTTATTTAATGGAAACAGGGGAAGGGCTCTGCCTGACTTTGGCCTTTGGGAAGGCAGCGGAATCTCAGAATTGACTGTGGCTGGAGGGCTGGGCATCTGGTCCTGGCTCTACCTGCCCTTCCCGTCAACTGGAGCAAGTACTCCACACCTCTGAGCCTCAGCTTCCTTTTCTGTAAAAGGCAGGTACAGTGACCGGTAAATATAATGCAGAATCAGAACTCACAGAGTTGCCGGGTAGAGAACCATTTTGCAAACTGACAGGTGCCATTTGTGTGTACATCACCCATTTTGACCCCCTCTTTTGACAGTCTAGCACCTCAATCTGACCTTTCTCAGCTGCAAAGTCCTCAGTGGCCCTGGAGCCACCAGGAGGAAGTTCCCTCACCTCAGCCAAGTCAGCTGATGGCAGGTTGGACCACCAGCCTTCCACACTTGCCTCCATCTGGCCCTAGTCCAGCTGGGCTCCCCTCCACTCTTTCACTTCTGTATTTCTCTCTGCTGGAAGCTCCTCCTCTTTCTCTGCCTGCCCAGTGCTCTTCCTCATTCATCACTGCCTTGGTTTCTATGTGGCCAAATGGGATGGTTCTTTGTATCTCATTACCCTGTGGTTCTCAAAGTGTGGTTCCGGAGCAGTGGCATCAACCTCACATGGAAACTTATTAGAAATACAAATTTCGCTGCAGTGGCTCATGCCTGTAACCCTAGCACTTTGGAAGGCTGAGTAGGGGGAATTATCAGAGGCCAGGAGTTCAAAACCAGCCTGAGCAACATAGTGATACCCTGTCTCTATAAAAAAAATAAGAAAAATTCGCTGAGTGTGGTGGTGCATGCCTGTAGTCCCAGCTACTAGGGAGACTGAGGGGGAAGGATCCTTTGAGCCCAGGAGTTCTAGATAACAGTGAGCTGTCATCACAGCTGTCATCACATCATTGCACTCTAGCCTGGGCAACAGAGCAAGGCTAGCTCTAAAAAAAAGAAAAAAGAAATGTGAATTCCCCAGTCCTATTTAGGCCCACAGAGGCAGAAACTTGGGCGTGGGGTCCTCCAGGGCCTGCTGATGTACACTTAAGCTTAGGAACCTCTAGGGTGGCCTGAATCCTCAGCTGGGCTGCATCTATTAAGTGGGTCCCAAGGCCAGCACACAGAAGCCCAGAGTGGACACAAGACAACATCATGAGTTGCCTGTGAGCTCATGAAAGCTGGGGCAAGGGCCTTGCAGATGTGCCCTCACCTTCCTGCCACCATATTTGGGCCCCCACCCTTCCCCTGGCCCCTTGCTCCCCATGTCCCTTTTCCCCCAATGTCTCCCCAAACCTCAAGGCCTGTGCTGTCTGGCCCTTTCCAGAAAGCCTCGTTGAACCCTGCAATGGCCTGGTCTGTCTCAGTGTCCTTGTATAACTGCCTCCTGAGCCTTCTAGACTCAGCTCTGGGCTCTCCACCCGGTCCCATTCACGGTAAGCCTGCCCATAAATGGCGGGGTTGGCCTCTGTGGGCGTCTTGTGCGGCATTTTCCATTGATGCAGTTCCTGTTAACATGAGCCCTGCACTGCTGGTTGTCATCTTCTGCAGCTACACAGCTAGAGGGTCACCCGCAGCTTTGGCTGCCAAGGCAGTTCACACCACTGTCTTTTCCTACTTTGTTGGCCAGAAGGATAAAAAAAAGGTAAGAAGAAACCTAATAATCACATGTATATGTAAAAATAAAAAATAATAAAATAAAAACATAAGAACGCAAAAAAGACAACCAAAACAAAAAAAGCAAAAAACAAACAAACAAAAAGGGTAAGGAGAGCTGGAGGGTTTTAGGAAGCTGCTGAGCTGCATCCTTCAGCCCTGGAGTTCCCAGTTGGGCTGTGTAGGAAGGACCCTTCCCTTGCCACCTGGCTTCTGCCACCCCATGCTGACCTTGGGATTTTTTTTACTGCTATACTTTATGTGTCCCTGGACAGGAGTTGGCCTTTGAACCCTAGGAGGAGATTTTAACCATTCCATCCTTTGGTTTTCTCATTTGTTTCATAGACCTGGGAAGCGGCACGCAGCTATTCAGGCTGCCAAGCAGACTGAGCCAGAGCCTCCCCAAAGGAGCCCCCAAGGCACTTTTCATGGGATGATGGCTTCTCCTTCCCCAGGGGACCAAGGAAGCAAGGAAGGCTGGTACATGGTTGCACTGGGTTGGCCCAGTGGCCAGCTTCCTCAGATTCCCTCCAGCCTACACCAGTCTCCGAATCCAGCATCACACACAACTCTAAATTAGTCGTGGGACTCAGTTTCTAATCTCCTTGGCTGCAAGTATAAGAACCCCTAGTTTGTGCTAAAATAATATTTTTGCTTTTCCTTTTTGCTCTCTTAGCGTCCCTCGGCTGAGAGGAAATCAATTCACTAGCGCCTTAGAAAGAATTTGTATTTCATTTATCACAGCAGCATCTATGTGCATTTGAAAACTATTCAGACATGTACGTGGGACAGTTTACACCGCCTGCAGATAATGCTTTTGACCCTGATGGCTTCTCTGACAGGGCCCCTTGCTGTGGGCCTCCAGGCTGGAGAATAGTTTTGTCGCCATTAAATGAAGTCTTAACATCAATCTAACCATCCTCTGGCGTGAGCTCTCTTGGCACACTTTGCCACGCAGGAAGTATGATAAGCCCATTTTGCAGATAAGAAAACAGAGGCAATGAGAACTGTATTAATGCTCAAGAGACAAAGCTAGTGATTGATAATAGAGCATGAGTTAGGTCTGGGTGACCCTAAAGCCCATGCTTTTGTCCTCTATTTCCCCTGCCCCAGGAGAGCTACTCTCTGTAGCCAGGGACTGGGAACTCCTCAACTGTGGAGACGTGTCAACTACCAACCACATGTTAGCCATTTCCCAAATAGCCAGAGAGTCTCCACTGCTTTTGTATCCATTACCTTGTTTAATCTTCCAAGAATTCAATTAGTTGCTCTATTTTACGGGAGGAAATAAATTTTCAGAGAGGTCGAATAACTTGTTGAAGGTCACATATTTAGGAAGTGGCAGGAATCAGATCCTGGTCTTCCTGTCCCCAGGTCCTTGCTGGCCCCTTTGCAGTGTGTGGGCTACCAAGGGCACAGACCAGGAGTTAGAACCATAGCACTCCTCTGTCATACCTTCCTTTCCCCTCATGACATGGTCTCAAAGGTACCAAAGAAGAGCACATTTTAAAACTGTAGTTGTTCTCCTCAAAGCTGGTCCTACACCTGGGATGAAGAATGAGTCTCCTCATAGCATACGTTTAAGGTTTCTGGATTTAAAGATAGTGTGGGTAGGAAAGTAGGGTTTTTCAAAATTTCAACTGGGGAAAGTACTTTTTAGTGTAGCAAATATTGCAAACTCAGTCCCATACACAGGGTTTTTATAGAGAAAGCCAAAATATCCTAAATAGGCAGTATCATTTTGCAACAAGAAATAAAAGCAAATCCAGCAAGCGTTCCTCCCAGGAGCTAAGACTGTAATTGTCTAATGTGACTTACAATCAGCTAAGGTCTTGTCTTAGACGCTTTAGCCCACCAAATGGCTTCCCTTATCTCCAGGGGACAATAATCCCTGTGGAATTCTCCTTAGCACAGATGGGTTTCTGCACGGAAAATGGGTTTTATTACTTGAAAGCATTCTGCGTTCTGTACTGCTGTTCCCAAGCTTTCTTGGAACGGTCCTGCTTTGCATCTGTCTCTCATTCCAGATACCTTCAGAACAACTAAGAATCAGATGCCTTGGCTTGGAGGCAAGTAGAGGCAGAATGTAGGAGGGAGGGCTTCATGTTGGGCAAAAATTCCTACCCTTCCTGTTTTGTAATTCTAAGCAAGCCACTCAGCATTCTTAGCCCTGACTTCCTTTCCTGGAAAATGGGAAGAGTAAAGGTTCATTGAGATGACTTGGAGACTGAGGCTCCCAGCAGAGTGCCCAGCATAAAATAAATACTGGCAGCCCCTGTTCTTAAGATACTGCTCTACGGAAGAATGGTCAGGGGGAAAGATGGCTTTCTGCATGTGCCGGGCACCCTCCTACGGTTGCTCAGTCCTTTAAATGCTCCTCGTTGAGTATCACTTTTATGAAAACATTTCCCTTTTTAAAAGTGTTCATTGGCTCCCTACCTTCCCTGAATGTAATCCAGATTCTTTAACCTGGCCATCAAGGTTTTCATTGCTTAAAATATCTTTTCAGCCAATTTTTTCACCATCTAAAGAGCCACTCAATAAATATTTCAAGAAAGAGTAAATACAAATGGATCTAGCCTTGTGTGGCTGAAAATCTTGACCCTGTTGCCAAGAAGTTAGCTCTCATAAGTTAATTGGGAGCAATAAGATGCTACCAGAAAAAGGAGCATAGCATTATTTCCTAAATTATTTTATATTTTCGTCAAGAAACCACCAATTCAGACCAGAGCTCTAATCCTCCTTCTACCCCACAGAAGCAGAAGGGCTTGCTTCAGTGGGATACTCAACGGATGCCACCAGGCGGGTGCCATGAGGCCTCAATGCTGAGGCCTGGTGGACATGACAGGCCGCTGAGGAAGCCATCATGCCAGGACAGCTACTGTACATGCATCTGTTCTCAATCCACACCCCATAATTTGTAGCAAGCTTAGAGAATGTCAGAAGTGGGTGTTTTTGTGTTTTTTCTTTGGGTGAAAATAGTTGCCTGTTAGCCAGCGTGATGACACAAGAAATAAGTTTTCCTCGGTAAAAGTCAAGCTATTCAAGACCTGTGCTATTTAGAGACATTTTCCAGGACTGTGTAAACTAAGAACCCAGGGAGGCCTGTAAGAAGCTTTGGCTGTGGCCTTGGTGTCTAAAGCTTGATCCATGGTCAGTTCAGAGTGTAGTCATCCATCACTTGGGAGGATTTCGTTTGCCTAATGACAATGCAGAAAGACGATCAGGACAATGGAACTCTTGCAGGAATATCAGTATTGCAGGTGAGCACACAAGGCAGCCGAGGGTGCTCCCTAAGGGGTGGAGGGGCAGGCATATTCTGCTGCTGTCACTCAAGAGTTTACATCAGCCACTGTGCAGGCTCCGTGCAAATGAATACTTGTTTTCTAAATGTCTCTCTGTGGCAGAATTTGGACTGAGACTTATTTCCATTCTAACCTGACTGTGAGGTTTGGGGAAGGAGCTAACTCTCACTAACTCGAAACTCTTACAGGGGCACACTCATCTACCAAAAGCAAGCTACGAGTTGTGTGTGATTAAATGGTCCTAGGTCAACCT
Source organism: Otolemur garnettii (assembly GCF_000181295.1). Classification (NCBI taxonomy): domain Eukaryota; kingdom Metazoa; phylum Chordata; class Mammalia; order Primates; family Galagidae; genus Otolemur; species Otolemur garnettii. Next base: position 6,082,470 of record NW_003852454.1, on the reverse strand, counting down.
GTTTTTAGGTATAGTTATTTGCAGGGCATACTCTAGGCTTGTAGGTCCTGGACTCTGATGTGAATACTTCTAAGGTACCTGGATGTAAGAAATTGAATCTGTTTCAAGACCTCCCTATTCACACAGCTGGGCAAAAACTACATCAGTCATTCATTGCTGTTCCCAGTCCCCCCGAACCCTATAGGCTCATTAGGGACTTTGGGGCCACAGCCAGCAGTAGTGTCCCTGCCCTGGGCAGCTGTGGCAGGTACATTTGGGGCAAGGCTGCCAGTCTGGTCTCCTGCCCAGCTCAGCTTTGCCCCTGCTGTGAAAGGTGTCCCTCTCCCTAAGTGATGGATGATGACACCCTGGACTGACCATGGATCAAGCTTCAGGCACCAAGGCCACGGCCAAAGCTTCTTACAGGTCTCACTGGGTTCTTAGTTCACACATGCTACTGGCCACATGTCCTCCTACCCAGACAACCAGAGGGACCTCATGCAGATTGTGGACCTCCAGGACATGCTATTGGCCAACCCAGGAGTCCCAGGCACCAAGGTAGCCAGGTCTCTCACAGGTTGAGCCACTTGAGTGGCGCTGCGTTTGGGAGACGAAGACCTGGTGACCCACTCTGTATATCCCTTTCCTCCTTTCTCATCGGTCCCCTGGAGCTATCGCTGTCTCACCCATGTACCCAAGCCTTCCCTCCTTGTCTCTTTGGGATACCATAGTTGAACTTTCCTTGTTGGGTCCAAAACCCCAAGAGCCCTTAAGCCCACAAGGTGACAGGGGCCAAGACTTGGGGCCCAGATGCCTGGCTGCACTAGAGAGTAATCTATTAACAGTAAAAAGGCTAAGACATCAATTCATTTCTCAGAAAATCACCAGTTACATGTGAATCCTTGTTTAATTCTTATAGCAAACCTCGAGAAGGTTCTATAGTACCATCCTTCTCCTCACCTAACAGATGGGGAAATGGACTTAGGATTGACTAATTGTCATATGGCTGGTGAGTAGGATGGTGTTGGTTTTGGGTCCAGGTTCAAAGTCTACACTCTGTACCCCCATTCTATAGTGGTTCTTAAAATAAGGTCTAACTGTCTGGCCCTCAGTTTCCCCAATTCAAGGCTGCAGTTCCCCGTTTCCTGTAAGTAGGCTGCACTCAGTGAAGCCCCCAGCCTGCCCATCAGCCCCTCCCTCGGTGGGATCAGTTCTGGCCTGTGGGTGTTTGACACATTTACCTTCAGGGAGGACTGGGCTGCATGAGGATGTGACCCCATGCAGGGGCACCTTATCTTGGTGCTCCATCAGTCATAAATGAGCTGATGCACTCCCCAGCTCCCTGTCTCAAAGGTGGCAACCCAAATAACTCTACTTCTGGCATATCAAAGCTGGCAAGTGACCTCGGGAAATAGCTAGACCCCGGCACAAGGAAGCCTGCTCCTGGGGCGAGCGGGCACATTTCGCAGGCCCCATCATAGTGCCATTTGCATCTAGGAGCTTCTTCCTCCCCAGCACAGAGGGACCTTCCCAGAGAGGATGACTTGGACTTGTTTTAGGAGAAGGCAGCCAGTAGAGAAGCTCCCAGCGCTGCCCCCCACAACATGGGTAAATTTGTTTCATTTAAGGTTCCAGCCTGTTTTTCTGCTGACCCCCTCAAGAATGTTTAATCCCACAGTTAAAACCACTAGAAGCAAATCTTGATTTCCCTGGGACTGCTAGGGTAACACATCACCATATAAATCCGTTTGGCCCCAGGGCCTTAAGGCATAAAAGGCATCTGGTGGGCAGCATGAGTCAATTTCCATCAGGCCCTTGGACAGTGATGTAACCACAGCTTGTCAGTTTCTTGATCCAGGCAGCCTCCGTCCCCAAGCACAGGACATCTGGAGGGGGAGATTGACAAGCCCGGTCTCCCACCCTGTTCCAACCAGGCTGTGGGCCCCCACCAACAAGGACACACACTGTCTTTTTGCACATTCCCACATACACACACCCCTCCCCGTCCCCCATCTCATTCCTGTATTTCCGGCAGTGTGAATTCTGACAGTTCTGGTGGGTGTCTGCCTCACTGACATTCCTCATTGCACCACCTCTTTGTCCCTGAGCCTCACAACCTACCCTTCCCATAGCTCTCTCCACCTTGCCTCCTGTGCTCAAGATGCACAGACTTCTAGATTCTGCTGTATTTCTGTCCTAGGGAGGCAGCACAATGGCACACCCTCCACACCCGCATGCCTAATTTATTGGACTTTTAAGCACATTTATTTACTGTGGTATCTACACTACATCAAACATCTGGAGGAAAATGGGGGGGGGAACAATCCACCAGGAATGTGTTTATTCTGCACTATAACTTTGGAAACTGAGTCAGGGAAATTTGACATCTTTAGCTAATTGTTTGGTGGTGTGTAGACCTAAGCCAACATATAATCCATAAAGATTGTCCTTCCTTGCCCTCTTGCTAGTGTTGAAACAGTCCAGACATGTTTCTTTCTTCTCCTGTCAGAGGTATGCAGAGCCCGTCTGAGCCCTCCAGCCCCTCTGGAGCTGCCATTTAACCTGAGAACCAAGGCACTGCAGAGCTGGAAGATGTGGGGTCTAGGGTCCTGTCTTCTTTATTTACCTTTTCTTGTTAGAACTCTCCAATCACCTTCTTTGCAGATCTGTCACTTACACGATCACCTTGTGTGAGCACCACACATTTGTGACTCTCCTGAAGCTTTTGAGATGATGTCACCCATAAAGCTGGAAGCCTCCTCCACTCTTCTGAGCAGGCGTGGCTCCCTTTGTTCTACTGAAGGGAAAGCTAATCGAAATTAATGGGAAACTAGAGGATCAGATTGTTTTAAAGATGAAGTGTTAATATTTTTAAAAATCTGCGACCTGAATTATAGGCTAAAAAGCATAATTCCCAAGAAGCGAGATCTTCTTTCTTCCTTCCACAATGTCTGGCATTAAAAGAGGTTCTGAAATACAGTGTAACACCTACCGCCTTCTCAAGGAGCTTGGGGTCAAGTGGGGCTTGGCCCCCATTTAACGAATAATCATACTCAAGTGTGAAAACCCCAGAGGAGCCAGTGCAAGAGCCCCCAGGGGGAGCTGATTCAGACTTGCAGAGATGATAGGACAAGAGAGCTGGGGAGCCCACATGTTCATAGTCTACAGGCTCGGTGCTGGTGATGCTGAAATTTTCAAGATGGTAAGCCTCTCTCCAGCCCACCGCTTGCCTAGCTAGGCTCTTCTCCTCTCCTTCTAACTGTTCCCGGAGGATTCCTACCTCTGCATCTTTGCAGAAGCCCCTCTTTCTGCCCAGGATGGCTGCTGTCCATCTCTCTGCCTGTACAAATCCTGCCAGTTCTCAGACAGTATCAGCCTCATGGACCTGGGACCTGTGCCATCAATCCCACAGATTCCTCCCCCACAGATAAGCACCCTGAGCTTATTTTGATGCTCCAGGTTGCCACCTTGAAATTCTAAATCATTTATCTTTGATCTGGTGCCTTGTAAGTGAAGTCTGATGGGACTGAGAGGCGTGCAGGTGAGCAGAGGAGGTCTGCACAAACTTACTCTTGGCCGCTGCATTTACATCCAGCATAATATTTCAGTGATTCCATGATGCACAAGAGCCTAGTGACCTTCCCGTGAGTGCAAGGAAAGTGTGTAACGTCCACGCTGAGCAAGCGGGGTGCTCACAGCTCCATAGGACATGCTTTCCATTCAAGCCAGAACTCACTTCCAGTGCAGAAAGAAGGCAGCGCTGTTCCAAGAAACCAGATGACTAAGGAACCCTATCATATCCTTTCTTACTTATTACTTCCTTGTAGTAGCCAACTACTTATGCTGGAAATGATGACAGAGAAGGAAAGGGAAAGACAGGCAACCCGCAGTTCCTTTTCCTTTACGTCTTTCCTTTCTGGTCGGTAAGCTGAGGTGGAGAGTGCTGGTGGAGTGTGCGCCTGACAAGGAGTGAAATCAACACAATGAGATCACGTTCCACTCCTTCCACTGTTCTGGTGAGAACAAAACACATATGCCATACTTGATATGAAATACACATTGTGCAATTTTGGTGATTCTGAATTTGAGTTAAATATTCATATAATTGCATTTAAAAATTGCCATAGTACAATAGAAAGATGAACAATAAAATGCATGCTAATAATTAAAGCTCTTTACTTAGAATGACATTAAATAGCAAACAAACACAAACACCATCACAAGTTGAGAGAGTGAGCCTCAAAGTGTGGCTTGTGCCAGGAGCAGAGGGAGGCGGACCTCCTGCACCAAGGCTGCGAGGCAATGGGCTGGGACAGCTGCAGACATTTCTGAGGCTCTGAAGGGACTGAGCCTGGACAGCAAGCCGGTTCAGTATAGGAGGAAGGAAAACAAGGATGGCGCCAGAGCCCAATGGCCATGCAAATCACCATATCAACAACCCTGAAGCTGACAAGGCTAGGGGAATTTTCATTTATGTGAACCAAAAAATTCTCTTTCTGAAATATGTTACTGGGAATTTCTGTTCCTTGCAACATAGATGGTGTTGACAAACGGAAAGATAAGGAGAATAATTCAGGATGCAGAAAGCAAACCTAGAACCTAGATCTCCCTGCTGCCCAGTAACTATTGCAGTGATTCCCTCTGAACTAGCATGGATAGTAATAGGTGTGGAGGAATCAGAGGGAGCAATAGGATACCTAAAGAGATTGATACAGTGTGAATGTATCAGGGATTCTGATTTCTCTTCTTTCAGGGAAGTGGGGTTTGTATCTTCCTTGGGAAAGACATGAATCTATAACAGCCACCAAAGAATCAAGGAATGTCTCATGTGGCTCGCCTGGTCTGCTGCTTGGGCACTGCCTGCCTGGGATCCTGCAGGCACGAGGCAGGTAGCGTCCATCCAGCAGGGTGTCTGCAATGGTAGTGCCATGGCAAGTGGAACTGGAGGCTTCAGGAGGACACCAGGAGGGAGCACCTTCAGTGCTGTGTGGTTCACTCAGGCACACTCTGTACTCATAACTCTAAACCAGAGGCCATAGCAGGCCACAGCAGCTCTCCCTCCTGCCTTAATGAGCACAGTGTGCGGGAGAACATTGAGCCATAGTCTCCCAGAGGGATGAAATTCAAGGAACTAGGCCAGCCCATTCATCTCACATCTGGGCGCAGCAGGAGGCGACACACCCAGGCTGCGCAGCCACGAGATGCATACCCTTGGCTGCGGCAGCTCTGCTCCCCTCCAGGCCGTTGGGCCCCAGGTCCAGCAATCTCCTCCAACTGCTAAGGACCAGGGCCCTGCGGTTCTGAAGTCACTCTTCCAGACTGGATGCTTTGGCAGGCGCCAAGGAGAAGAGGTGAAGCCCACGACATCTATTTGGTCTCTCTAGGCACCCTGGAGGAGTCTCTTCCTGATGAGGGAGGTCAGAACTACTCAAGGCTGACCACCCTGGGAGCTAAGCTGTCCACCCTGGGCAGCCCCAGGGCTCTAAGGCACCAGGGAAGGGAGAACCCTGAGGGCCGTGCAGTCAGGACAGGCCTTGTGAAGAGGGAGCACCTGGACAGGACCGGAAGGATGGGCAGGAGGTGGCAGAGAGCACCTGGTGGAGGCAAGGGGGTGGAGATAGAGGGCCGCCGGATGGTTGAGGGCAGTAGGTTGATGCCCTTCAGCCATTCCTGCCAGATATCCAGCCAGGCCTGAAGGGTGGGCTTCGAAGGATGAAGGTCTCCTTGCAAGGCTGCTGAAGGGAGGCAGTCATCCTGAAGACAGGGCGTTAGCAGAGCTGGGAGTCCTGGGAGGGAGGTGTGGATTCTGAGGATGGGCTGGCTGGCAGAGCTGGGGACAGCAGCATGGAGCCCTTGGGCCTGGTCTAAGAGGCTCAGACAGACGCTATGGTCTGAGCCACCTTCCCTCGCAGGAAACAGAGCTTTCCTTAGTTCTTTTGACTAGTCCCTAGGTCAGGTTACCTAACCTCTCTGAGCCTCCTCTGTAAAAATAGGCATATAACTGGATAGGCTTATTCTGGGGACTCGTTGAGATCACAGGCTTCATGTCTCCCTCACACAGCTGCCTGGGCGCCCTCTGGTTTTTTCTAGATTTTCACCCACTCTGCCCCTGTGCCCTGCCTGCCTGGGGTTGAATAGAGCAGCACGGGGGCCAATCAAGCCCGCGTGCTATCACCAGGCACTAAATCTCCCAGAGGACATTCCTCTCTGCAGCAGTAATGTGGCCAGCTCAGGGAACAGGACTGCACTGCAGAGTGGGCTCTGGCAGCCACAGCCAAGGCTGAGGCTTAAAGGACCAGCCCCCAGGTTCCCTGCTCAGCAGGGGTGGTGGCCCGGCCTTCCATGAGCACAGATGTGTCCTCAACAGCAGCAGCTATTGCTGAAAAAAAACAAAACAGTACCACTACCTCAAGAGACTCGTGGAGCAAGGGGACAGAGCCCAGGCCCTGAAATCAGACCCAGGGTCTTATTCCCATTTGGGCCACCCTTCAGCCATGTGGCCTTGGATGAGGTGCTTCCTATCTGGTCCACCTCAGTTTCCCATCTGCCCCCCAGTTTAGGTGTGGACCAAAACACCGAGAGTCCCTGGCACAGGTCGAACACTCCCCGTAGCACCACTGTTACTTCTCAAGTGCCATGCACATGTCTTATGTCACTCATTCCTAAGGAAAGGGTTATACTATTCCTCATTCCCAGAGGAGGAATAGAACAAAATCTTCAGCTTATTTCAGCTGAGTCCTGTGCTGCAGGCAGGACAGAGGAGGGGCTGGGGCTCCTGGCTGCCATGTCTGCTCCACCCACTCTCCTGCCTGTTCTCCCCTGGTCATCACCCACATGCAGCGGTCAGGCCAGCCTTCCCTGGCACACACTTAGCACGAACATTGCAGTGCTGGACAAGAGCTGATCTTTTTTGAATGCCACCAAGTGAGGAAGGCTGGTCACTCCCATCCTCCCCCAGCTCTGCCAGGAGACGGCTTTGGAGACGAGGAACCCAAGGATCACAGAGGCACTGTGCCTGCCCAGGTCACTCTGCCGGATGGGGGGCGAGGGACGCTGCCAGGAGTGAGCCAGGCTGGCTTTGAAGCCTGTGTTCTTTCCTTTCCAGCCCTTGTGCATGGTTCAGTCTAAAGTACCCCTCACTCCCAGAAAAAGAACAAAAGAATTCAACACATGACCCGTCTTCTGGGCTTTGAGGGACATCACTTTTATTTATGACAATCAGCTAGCCAAGATCAAAATGACCAGTGGGAAAAGCCAGCCTGTGTGGATGACTTTGCCACCAGATGGCTCAGGAAAAGAGAACATTTTTCTGTCATAGAGGCTCACTCTTCCTTCTGCAAAGCCTTCTGAAATTGCTGGGGGAATGGAAAACAGGAAAGTGCAATGTTTTCATCATGACAATGATGTGCTTCTGTTAGAGAAAACATACAACATACAGAGAGATGGGGGTGGGGGAACACTTAACCTCCCACCCAAAGGTAACCATTAACCTGTTTGTGCTTTCCTCTGCAAAAACTTTTTATTCATTTTTTTCAGCACTTACTGAGATCTTCCCTCCAAGGAAGATTAAAATGCTAAAGTCTTGATTAAGATAAAGTCTGTGCCCTTGACAGGCTCACCATCCAGTGATGGTGCAAGGTTGTTATTCCTCTTCATCAATAAAATAAAAGAAAACGGTGTGAGAACAATATGTTACCATCATCAATAAGGTCTAGTCACCTTTCATGGATTTACTAAAAGTAGCCTAGGAAAGCGATTTGTGGCTTTCTTTTTTAACGTTTTATTTGGTGATTGGGAGTGGGCACCCTGACTCCCACCCAGGGCTGCACTCACTGTTGCAGGCAGCCATCTGAGCAGGCTCCTGGGCATAAAAGACCCCCTCAGGCAGGTGGGTAATGTGGGGAGGGGCAGTGGACAGAGTGAAGGGCAAGAGGAAGAGCAGGGGAGGAGGAGACAGCTCCTAGGGGCAGCCATGGGAAGGCTGCACTCGCTCAACCTGGGCCAGACCCCAGACCCTCCACCATCAGGTCTCAGGACAAAGACCAGGTCCTGTTCTTTCTCCAGAGCTCTGAGGAACCCAATCCTTCAAGGGGTTTCAGGTGCTCCCTCGAACTCCTAGGGGCAGGAGCAACCATTTCTTAGTACCTGACTCCATGAAGGGGGTGCCCTGGGACAGCTCCCAGCTTCTTCTATGATGGGGAAGATCTCCAGCCTTGGAAAATGCCAGTGTCAGTTGGGACACTTAAGGTGTCAGGATGACTTGGAAGAAGGGACTTCTTGCCTCCAGCCAATGACACAGTCGAGTGCCACCACTGTCCTCTTCATGGAGAACAAAGGGGAGGGACTGGTGGGCTGTGAGCCAGGCAGGGGGGTCGGCCAGCTACTGTGTGGTTTCTGCAGGGCCCCTCTCTGCTACACAAGACCTTCATCTTTTGTTCATCCTTACCCATCCTGGCCCTCAGCGGTAGCAGGGTTAACTCAGCTACGTAAAGTGCTGCTGGGCCACCAGCCTCACTGAAGGAACATCTGCCCTCCACATCTGCCCTCCACATCCCTCCTGTCAGGGGCCCAGACAGGGCTCTAAAGGAGAGGTGTCCCCCAGCCCTCGTGTGGGTGCCCTGCTGCCTACTCCCAGAGTGAGACCCAGGGGTTTACAGTGTGAGCACTGGGGCAGGAGATGCAGCTAAGAAATGCAAACGCTCACGCTATGTCGGGACCTTCAGCCTTGGAATCTGCATTTAACGAGACCTGTAAGTCCACAAGTCAGAGCAGTTCTCATCAGAGCGCTTTCAGGTTTACAGAGAGGCTGTGAGGAGAGCACAGTGAGCTCCCACGCACCCCATGCTGTCCTCTGCTGCGACTCTGAGCCCTTTCAGGCTCGGGGGGGCTCTTCTGTTGCCTGTCTCTCCCCAATCCCAATCCATCACCCTCCCACCCCAAGGTTGGAGCCAAGAGCAGCTTATCAGAGCCTCCTCTCCCCAGGGAACATTGTGATTTACTACAGTGAGGCATCTACTCTGTTCCTGACACAGGGCCACACGCTTCACATGCATGATTTGTAATTCTCAAAGCATCTTTATAAGGAGGGCAATATTAATCCATTTCACAAGTGAGAAACTGAGACACAGAGAGGTTAAAGCAAAGCCCGATTGATTCACACTCACATCTGCCCCCATCTAAGCCAGTAGCCTTCTCCTACCCACAGTGTCTCAGGAAATCGGTTTGGATTTGGGTGGCCACAGGCCTATTCCCAGGGGCTGTGGCTCAGCCACCTGTCAGTTTCCCACTCAGCCTTCCCAGGGATTATCTCCTCTGCGGGTCTTTGAGGGAGAGGCTGGCCCCCTTAGGGATACTTAAGATCAAGGAGTGGTCTTGGTGGCACACGATCTAGGGCAACTGTCCAAACTCAGGTGCCCACAAATACAAGACACACACCTGAACTGACGGACGGGATGTGCGGGCTGGGTAGACTTCCGGCGCTCAGCTGACTGAGATGTATCTCGCTTCAGGGCAGGGTGAGGGGCAGGCCGAGGAGTGAGTGAGACTGAGTGACCTGAGGAAGACAGGGAACATCTGAGGAAGGCCTCTGGCCCCTTGAGTCACCATGTTCACTTTCCCCGGGAAGCCTTCCTGAATGGGGGCCACCCATACTGCTGGTTCATCAACAGCTATTAGTCCACTACCTTATGCTAATCCAGTCCTTCCCCGTGAGGGACACAAGGTGCCTGCTTCAAGGAGACATCTGGTGGGTGAAACACGTGGACTTGAACATCTTGGCTTTGAATCTTGTTCCACCGCTTCCCAGGTCCGTCCCCTTGGGCATATGAGCTATGTCTTGCTGAGGCTCACTTCCTGCACCTATAAGATGGGGGCAACATCTGTTAGCTTGCCAGTCTCAGTCTCACCCTGATAAAACAAAGAATTACGATTCTTCGCGCCACAAATAAGACCACAACAGTTGACACTGAACACACGTTTCTAAATCCTTTAAGACTGGCTGCCTGTAGCTTAGTAGTTAGAGCACCAGCCTTCTGTACTGGAAGTGGTTTGAACCCAGCCCAGGCCTGCTAACAAAAATAAATAAATAAATCTTTTAAAAACTAATAAGGCCACATAGAAAGGAGAAATGTAAGAACTTGAACCTCTGATAACATAGTTGACTGATTTAAGGTGGACGCCCCCCTTCTGATGTGGACCTAGAGCAATGCTGCAGACAAGCTAACATGTCATGGAAAAGATATTTTTGTTCAATTTCTTAACTGTGGTAAAATACATATAAAATTTCCATTCACATTGTTGTGCAATCTTTACCTCCATGCATTCCATATATATTTTTTCAATTTGTAAAACGAAAACTCTATACCCATTGAACAATAATTCCCCATTTGCTCGTCCCTTGACCTCTGGAACCACTATTCTTTTTTGTTTGTCCTATGAATCTGATCATTCTAGGTACCTCACAGAGTAGGTTTATATAGTATTTGTTCTTTTATGAGCATAATGTCCTCAAGATTCGTCCATATTTTAACACATGTCACAATTGCCTTCCTTTGTAAGGCTGAATAATATTCTGCCAAAATAATCAAAGTTGCCAAAATAATTGAAGAAAATAAATGAGGTTTTGGTAAGAAAAAGAAAGTATTTAGTAATAACCTGTTCAGCAAGCCAGGCCCCATCCTAGTGACCGTAGGTCTCAGGGAAAACATGGCCTCTGGGTTTTATACACAACTTTGAGGAATATCAGCTGTGCCTTGGGAGTCTCCCCGGGTCTTAATTAACTCTGCTCTCAACACAGCATACCTGCAGGTCTTGGAAAAACCCACTGGCAAGATCTTCATAACCCACCTGCAGTATCTTAATCCCTCCCATTCCCATATTTAGTAGCTCATGTCATCCATATTTCCTCAACGGCTTACCCATGTGTTCCCACAAGAGCTGGGTGCACTGCTGGCTGGTAGGGAGTGAGAACATTGAAAAGGCACCCCCATGCCTCCCCAACTGACCCCTGAGATTTCAGCCCTGCCTTACACCCCCTCAACCCTTACAACTTTTCATCATTATCTTTTTTTTTTTTCTTTTTTTTTTTGCAGTTTTTGGCCAGGGCTGGGTTTGAACCCGCCATCTCCAGTATATGGGGCTAGCGCCCTACTCCTTTGAGAGGCACTGCCCTTTTCATCATTATCTTAACAATCATGGAAAAAGCACCAGTTTGGAGCCTGCTGGGACAGTAATGACTGTATCCCTGTATCCCATCCCTGCTTCTGCCCTGTTCTCCAAAGAATAAAGACTCCACTTTTTTTTTCTTGGTTAAGCAAACACTATTGAAAAATTATTGTGTCTTAAAAAAATGTTTAAGAAAAAGCTTGGTGAGATATCAAAGTAAACTTCTTTGCCATTAAAAAAATACATCTCTTTTGGGGACTGGCCCACCAACCTACTAGGTAGCAGTCAGCAGCAAACTCATGCCTGATGCCCCAAGACCTACATGACCTTTGGGGAAGTCACTTAACTTCTCTGAGCTTCCCGTTTGACAAACTGAGATATGAAATAGTGCCACCTCCCAGAGGGAGTGAGGACTGAGGGAGACAACAGCTGCAGAATCTGTCATCGTTGTTGTACTAGCAGCAGTGTGGCTGCAGGCAGACACCAGCCAGTGCCATCACTCTATTGGCTGATTTCAGATGAGGTAGGCAGGGTGGCCCCTCAGTGGTCATCTGGGGATTGTTCACAGGGAACTTTCTTCACCATACTAGCTTTCTTTCTGAAGTCCACTTCCTTTCTCAGACTTCAGGGCTCTCAGGGCACTCTTTAAACTCATTCATTATGAGAGTGCTTGTTCCCCACTCCAAACCTTCAAAGAAACACCCTCTCTCACTTCTAATAGGCCCATATGGCTTCCCATGGATGCTTCCCCCTCCAGCCTCAGCTCTCACCTCTCCCCTCTCCCTCACTCACCACAGGCCAGGTGCAGACCTCAGGGCCTTTGCACCTGCTATCTCCCCACCCTAGCACTCTCTTTGCTTAGATTTTTTTACAAGCTTGACCCTCACTTATGAGCTACTCTATGCAAACTCTTCTATACCCAGCCTGTATTTCTGTCTCAGCTGTCTGTCCCTTCCCTTCAAAACCCCCTTCACAGTGTACTTATGCATTAAGTGCCACTGATTTGCCTGCTGTCCTCCTCCTCCACAAAACTGTGCACTCCATGAAGGCAGGGACTATGTCCACTTTATTTTTAAGGTGTCTCCAGCATCTTGTGTGGCATCTGGCACAAAATGGGCATCAGGAATTTGGGGTCATCAGAGACGGAATTAAAAATAAAATAAAATATTGTTTCATGTCAATTTTTAAACTGGAGATTAAAAATCTGGGAGATGAAGATAAAAATACCACTTTTAAAAAAAAGAGTCTGAAATAAGGGCTGTGCTTCACCCCTAGGCATCGGCAGCTCTGAAGAGGTCAGCCGTGTGCTGAGTGCTGGGGTGTCCTGTGCCCCACTGGGGTGAAGAGGGCTGGGGCAGGAGGCCAGGGATGCTCAGGAAAACTCCCTCCTCATGGGACATGAGGATAGGGAAGAAGCATGCTACCTCCCAGTATATGGGAGACCGATGCTGGGTGACAAACAGGAAGGTTGAGGAAACTTCAGTCCAGGGCAGCGGTAGGTTGATTCAGGGCAGCACCAGGAAGGACAAGCGGAGCCACCTGGAGGAGGTGCCATGTGTATCCTGAGGGAAGCACAGTTCTAAAGAAGTTGCCATAGTGACCCCAACTGGGGGTGCATGGTGACTCAGGCCTGGCCCTAAGGACCCTCTCCTTGGGGCCAGTGGCAGACTCAGGGTGCCCCAGTTCCAGGTTCGGTCCCACTTGAAGAGCCCCCATGGTGTCCTGCAGAGAAAAGGAGGAGCCAGTCCCCTCCCTTCCAATAGCCATGGGACCAGCCACATCCCCTCTTCTTTCCAAGCGGATATTCCTGAGAGATCAGGCTCCATGATTAGGGGATTGAATCATAGAAGGATTAGAAGAGCTCAAGGCACAATATCTACTAAGCCATGATGCAGGGGTGGCACCAGGGCTGTTTACAAACATGAAGGAGGAAACAGGGGCCCAGGCTGGGCTGGGCCAGGTGACAACTGGGCACATCAGTGTCCACATGTACGCACACACATGGGTACACCATGTGCTGCGTGTTTATAAGAAATTTAGAGTTAAAGTACTGCATATTTCTGAGGACACACGAAGTGTGCACGTGCAGACAGGGCTCCTGGTGTGTATTAGACACGAATGCCCAGACGGTACACACGAACACATGCTGCGTGTGTGGGCGTGGATGTAGTACACGGGCACACAGGTCTGAGCCCATCTGCCCAGTTACATCCATGGCTAGTAGACACTGTGTATGCGTCTGAGCACACGTGTGCGCAGTGCTTATGTGCAGACTCCATGTCAAGGCACACACATAACGTACACACCCACAGAACGTGTTTGTGCATGCTGTGTGCTCACACTCCACAAACGATGCATCTGTGTGTCAGGTGTGTACGTGCAGCCCCACTCCAGTACGTCATGTGTCCATGTGTGACTTGAAATTAATCCAGAAAGGAAGATACACCGGAATCTACTCTGTTCCCTGAGAAGTCTCACAGGACGGCAGCGCAGCCTCCCTTCCTCCCTCTGGGAATGCACATTATTTACGTGAACAGTTGTAAACAATAAATCTTCCCTCTTCAGAAGGGATCTGCATGAATGGGCAGGTTCCCTTCTAGAAGCAGGTGGTGGCATCACTGCCAGAAGGAACAATGTGTCCCCAAAGGACCCCAGACATGAAGGAAGCTTAGGTCTATAGTAGAAAGCAGGCCTTGGCCCAGAGAGGGACTTTCTGAGGCTGGTGACGGTCCAGCCCAGCTTGCTGTGGAGCTGTTAAATCACACCCAGCATGGAAACAAGGGCACTAGGCCACAGGCTGGGCTGCCCAGGTCAGGGAATCCCTGCTCTCTCTACCTTCCCCAAGGCCCCAGCCTGACCTTCAGTTCCACCTTCTTCAGCAGCTTTTGAGTTGTTTCCTGTGGAGATTCATCACACAGATGGGGCTGTGCACTGCCCAGGGGGTGTCAGCTTCTCACGACCATTATCCCTCTCAGCCACACTTCAGGATGCTCAGAAAAATGGACCTGGGTTCTTCCTGAGACAGTTCTTGGGGCTGCATCATCCAGGGAGAGACTCTCACCTGTACTGAGCCCTACTTGCTGGGAGGGCCCTGAAGGTGACCTTAGCTCAGAGGGACAGACGTGTCCACATAGGAAGGGTAAATGGCCTTTGGGTGCTGTCCAACTTGGGTCCTGCCTCTACTCTGCTTCTTAACCCATCTCTGAGCAAGTTGCTTTAGCTTTTCCAAATCCCACTCCTCTAATCTACAAAATGACCCCTGTCTCAGTGATCTGCTAGGAAAGTTAAACAGTATCATTATGGCCAAAGTGGTCTCCTCATCATTCATAAAGTCCTACATGAATGTTATCTCATGGCAAAACAACCTAGTCTTCTAGGTATGTTTTTCTGCTATGTGGAATTTTTAATTTGGAACATACAGGATGTGGCAGATTGTTACATAAACACCCTCTCTGGATACCACATCCTGGTGTGCGTGGCCTGTGCGTCCCCTTCCTCAGGAACTGGACCACATGGCTTATTTGGCTAGTGAGACGTCAGCCAAGGTGGTGCAGGGACAGAATGAGCCCTTGCACACTGGGGCTCACCGTCCCAGGGAGCTGCTGCCACCCCATGAGAATCAGGCTTCCTGGGAGCTGGGGCTGGGGGAACCGGAGGCTGCTGCTGCTGCTAGCCATGGCTAGATGCCAGACATGTGGGGGCTGGTGTGGACCATGAGCCAGTGGAGCCTCTACATGACTGAGTCTCGTCAGACCCACCCTAGCTGTAGAATCATGAGCAAATCAGTGCTTTTAAGTCACTAAGGTTGGGACAGCTTGATACTTGGCAATAGGTAACCACTACACAGAGCATTCATTAGAAGCGCAGGAAGCTCCTGTCTCCCACTCAGGGTCATAGAGAAAGTCAATAACTGAGCCCAGTGTAGGATTCACACCCAGGTTTCTTCCCATCTTCCCAGTCCCTGTGCCTGTTCATGATATACATCCTGACACTTCAAGGGCCCTGGAGTCAAATGTTAATTGGTTTGGGAGGGGAGTCAGAATGGTCCCTACAGGGATCAGTGGCTTTGCTATTACAGAATGCTAGAAAAAGGAAGGGCTTCCAAGGTAAGCAGAGGAATCCAGAAGAGCCAGAAGAGAAATATTCCTCTTCCAAAGGGAAACAGCAGGCACGGGTCTCGAGCCATGAGGTCAGAGAAAACCGTGGTCAAAGCCTAACTCCGGCCCTGGCTTCCTTTGTACCTTTAGACAAGTTGCTTAATCTGTGAGCCTCAGTTTCCTTATCTTTAGAGAGGCATAGCTGTGTCTTCCTGGTGTGGCTACTGTGACAGCTAAAGGAGGTGCCCTATGTGAATGCCCCACTCCAAGTCTGGGGAGCACCCAGGAAATGCTCCTGTTCTCCTAGGATCCAAGCCCTCCCCACCCCCCCACCCCCCCCACATCGCCCAGAGGCTCCAGAACATGCAATGTGGCAATCACTTCTCTAGGTGTCTTGCAAAGATTTGAGATGTTTGGACCCAGCAGGTGTGACAACAGGAGGGCCTCTTGTAAGGGGGAGTGGGAGTAGGGAGGGGAGGACTTAATCGGGGCCTGTTTTCTGTCTGTTCATTCAGAGTGCCTAGTTCAAAGGCAGCGGCATCCTCCCAGAGGTGTCGCTGATCCCAGGACCCTGTCTCTGTCAGCAAAACCCGGTGGCTGCACCCTCTTTACCTTTGATGGCTGACCTGTGGCCAAGAGGTCAGCTGCGCACATCAAAAAGCTGTGCTTCCTGAAGGCTAGCCAGCCCCAGGTCCCCTGAGAGCCACATCACAGCCCTCCCCAGCTCTGGCTTGTCCATGTTCTCACGCCTCCCGTGGTGTGGGCAGCCAGCCCTAACTGAGCACCCACCGCACGCCAGGGGGGTCCCTTTCTTCCTTGTCTGTGGTCATTCATTTGGTTATTATATTAGTTTCCTAAGGTGGTTGTAATAAAGTGCCATGAACAGAATGGCTTAAAACTACAGAAATGTCTTCTTTCAGTGTTGTAGAGGCCACAAGCCCAAAATCAAGCTCAGAGGTGCTGGGCAGAGCCCTCCTTTGCCTCGTCTTCACTTCTGGTACCACCGCTGTTTCTTGGTATTCTTGACTTATAGTGGCACCACCCGACCTCTGTCTCTGTTGTCACATGGCCTTCTCCACGTGTGGCTGTCTGTGTGTCTGTCTTCTTCCTCAGGATACCAGTCACCTCATAAGGTCCAGCACACTCTGGCAGGATGCACTCATCTTTGCTCAATTTCATCTGCAAAGATCTTATCTCCAAGGAAGGTCATGGCCACGTGTACCAGGGGTGAAGACTTCAACATCTCTTCTGGGGGGACATTAGTCAACTCACAGAAGTATGCAGTGAAAGCGTGTTGAGAGCTTCTCTATGACAAGGGAATAATAGTGATATTATAATAAGGAAGTGCTTATTTGCCCCAGTGACCATTCTGAAAACTTTATGTATATTAATCAACTGAAATCCTCTACAAGTAAGTGTTGTTTTTCTTTTTGTTTCACAATTAAGGAACTGAGGTACAGAGGAGTTAAATAAATAACCCAAGCATGCCCAGCTCATAGTGGTCTAGCTGGATGGTCCCAGCCAGCGCCCTGCACTGCCTCTGAGCCCCCCAGCCTTCAGTGGAGGGGTTGGCTGGTGGGGTACACACAAGGGTGCAAAGGGCTGGGCCCTGCTCCTCCACTGTCTACTCATCTCAGGGTCTGGCCACAGATTTTAATACCAAGAATTATACAATCTGGCCCTGGTTTTTAGCTGCTTCCTTTAAGGTTTTTCTTTAAGACCTTAGTAACTAGCAGAGTAACATGTTCCCTCAAAACATGTCATTATGTCACTAGGGTGACCTGAGCCCCCATGAGGAATGTGCCCGGGGGTGGCTGCTCCCCTGCTCCCCCGCTTCCCCAGCATGTCTGTATGATATCAGACCCCCAAAGGCAGGGGATGTGAGGTGTAAAAGACCCCAGTCAGCCCTCAGAGCCTATTTGTGGCCAAGTCTAAGGAAAACTGAGGTCCCAGAGGCAGACACATGTCCAGAGTCACATAGCAAGTTGGTGCAGGACCAGGGTTGGCCCCAGGACTTGCCCTGCTCAGGGTTGTGCTCTTCCCACTGCTACTCACCCCCTACCACATGCCACTTGTTCCTGAAGTGGACAGTCACCAATTGGCAGATATGTGTCATTTTTTAAACAGTCCTTGAACGGGGATAAGAGGGGGCATTTGGACCACCCCGGAAGTCAGGGTCACATTTAGGGGTAGAAGTGCCCAAGCCTTGGCCGAGTCTAGCTGTGCCTGCACCCACTGCCATGCCAGGTGTCTCCAGGAGACTGCCCCTCAGTCAGCCTGGAGGCCAGGGCAGGACTGGTCTGCTGCCCTCCCCCTCGGTTAGGGATTTCACACCCAGGAAAATAATTTCCTGGTAAGGAGATTAGAAGGCATCACCCGCTCTCGGGAACAGGATGGGGCCCGGGTGAGGCAGGAGAGGAACAGCGGGAGAGGCTGGGGGGCAGGCGGGGGCACGGGAGGAAGTGTCACTGTCAATCAGGGCGCTGACCCATCTAATCCAGCCTCCTGGCTCTCCTGATCCCAGGGACAGATGCCGGGTAAAAAGGTGCAAACTCAGTGGGCCCGGTCCTCCCTGCAGGCCTGCAATACAGGCCCCTCTGTGGAGAGGCAGCTTAATCTTGCCAAGAGATAAGCTGTCCAAAGATGCTCCCGTGTGCTTTCGTGGTGCCTCACGCAAAGAGCTACAGGAAATAACCCTCAGAAAGCAAGTTCCCTTTAGTTGGGGGGGGGGGGTCATACACTTGGTGGAGGCTGTGATGGGAGCTGGAGAACTTCCAAGGACTTCCCTCAGTGGTGAGGTCTTATAGTCTCTGGCCTCATTCATTCATTCAACAAGCATTGACTGACCTAAGAACACTCCAGGATCAGATGAGCTCATAGTCCTGAAAAGGCATGGTAGGTAACAGAACAGGATTACACCACCGCCATCCATCCGTCCGTCCATCTGTCCAGCTATTATAGGCGAGGTTTCAGTTTGGCCGGGCACAGATTTAAAGAGAAGTGGCTGCAAGCCTTAACTCACGTCCCACTCAGCCCTCTGTTGAGCAGTGCGGCCCGGATGCAGTTCTCACCTTGCAAGGCTCTCTTCTTCAGCCCAACTCTATGCAAGGTTTCACTCAATTCACTTATACCAAGAACTGCTTGTAGGTGCCAACAAAGAGGTGGCCATACTGGCCTTGAGCACTGAGGAATCATCCATCAGAAGAAGCCATCAAGAAGACCAGTAGTGTGCTGGGGGCAGCAATGCCAAGCTGCAAGGGGTAGGTGGAGGAGGGCAGAGGTGCCCCACAGCCCAGCATCCAACCATCCTGTGTTCCTTTGGATTTGCCAGTGGGTTCATTCATGGTGCACATGGAGAGAAGAACATGGCAGCTTTCTCAAGAACCACAGATTGGAGCCACACAGTTTTCTGTGTCAAGGAGTGAAACATGTGCTGCAGGCTATGAGGGAACCAGTGGGAAAAGAGCAAGGCACATGTGAACTTAGGACCCTCTGTAGATTCTTCAGATGGATAATGTTGTATATGTCAGTGCTACAGAGTCAGTGTCTAGTCTTCAATCGGGCTCCATCCAATTTGATAAATTGTACACATTCCATATTGCTCTAGGTGACAGCAGCAGCTCTGTGATGAGAGAAGACACTGAAGGAGCTTGCTGGGCAGGTGGTGTTTGAATGTGTCATCCCCTAGGCCAGGGAGGGCATCCCCAAACTGTGTCACAGGGCTTCTTGGGGATGAGCCTGACTCCACCACTTACTAGGTGAGTGGCCTTGGGAAAATTTTCTTACCTTCTCTTTGACTTAGTTTATCTACCTGTAAAATGGGGATAAGATTGTATTGGGCTATTTCAGTCATTTGGGCTGTTCATAAATATTCTGCTTCTTCTGGGTACATGGTCAGATTGTACTTCTCTAGCTACCTTTTTAAAAAAGACAACATATTCTCTTAGACATCCTTGCAACCGTCACAAAATAAATTGTTTCCCTATCTACTATGAATGTAAGCATCATGGTGCAACCTTCTTTAGTGAAATACAAGTGGTTTGTTACATCTCCACCACGTCCCTTCCCACTCCCCACTCCATGAAATGACCGTGTAAAGTACAGCCTCTCTGCCAACCTATGTTGGGCATGTAGGACGAATAAGAAATAATCCAGTTGTTTAAAGACACCAAGATTTGGGGATTATTTGTCACCATGGCATAACCCACCCTACACTAACTGATAGTGTTTAGTGCTGCTGCCGACTGAATTGTGTACCCCTTCTAATTCATGTGTGGAAGCCCTAACTCTCATTGTGATGGTGTTTGGGGGAGTGAGTCCTTAGGAGATGAGGTCTAGATGAGGTCACAGGGTGGAACTCTCACAATGGAATTAGTGCACTTGTTAAAGGGGACACCAGAATGCTTGCTCTCTCTTCTGGAGGGCACAAATAAGAAGGCAGGAGAGCACAGAGAGATGGTGGCCATCTGAAAGCCAGGAAAAGTGTCTTACCTGGCTCGCTACTAAGCTGGCCTCCTGACCGTGGACTGCCAGCCTCCAGACTGTGAAAAAACAAGTCTGTTATTTAAACCACCCAGTTTTTGTACCTTGTTATGGCAGCTTGAGCCAATTAACCTGAGCACCTCTCATAATGGTGTTGTGAGTTAAATGGTTATACACTGAGTGCTTATCGTGGCACCTGGTATGTAGTGAGTGACACAGCACAGGTGTCCTCTGTTTTACCCCTTGCTGTGGGAAACGGAAAGGTCCTGAGTAAAGATGAGGTTCACTTCTCCAGCCTGTTTCTCATTCCTGTTTCCAGAAGCTTCATTCAGTCACACAGGCACAATCACACATTCAACCTTCTAGCTATCACCTGCCCGGGGCTAGTTTGGCTCCAGACCAGAGCTCCCTGCACTTCCCAAGCCAACCTTTCCTCACCAAGCCTGGGCCCTGCTCCCTGGGTACTCCCAGTGGAAAAAGGGCCACAGACAATGACAGCTCAGATGACAAGGTGACTCTAATGGGGCTAAGAGAGCCCCATGGGGGATCAGGGGTCACTTGATCTGAACCATAAGGATGGCAGGATTTACCCAGGCAAAGGCAGGCACAAAGGCCACAGCAGGCAGAGGGCAGGGAGAGGGCACAGGCAAGGAACCTCAGTGGCCAGGGAGTCCTGAGCCCACATGGAAACCCCCAGCAGCATGCTGGCGGGAGGCAAACCCTCTTCTGACCCCAGCCCAGGGCTAGTGGCTCTGACCATTCCAGCTCCAGCTCCAGCTTGCTCAGGTCACATTTGTGTGATGCCAGGCTGGGAGGCTCTCATGACACAGCACATTTCCACAGGCTCTCCCTGAGGCTAGGTCAAGCTATTAGGGGTCAGGCTCTAGAGGGGTATCCCTGGGATGTCCATTGACTTCTCTGGATGACCCACAGCTACAGGCAGCCATCTGCCTGCCAGGAGCTTCCTGAGAGACCCCGCATGTGGCCCTGGCCTTGTTTCATCTCCCCAGCAGGCCTGCGAGGTGGGTATCCTATTTAGATGGGGGACAGGGCTTAGAACAATCACGCATCCACAGTCACACAGGAAAGGGCAGTGTCTGGGTGCTTCTGAGCTCTGGGACACCCCTAGCTGACTGAGCAGAGGGGAGAGCTGGGGTGTGAGCAGGCTTCAGCCTGGCCAGGGAAGAAGAGGGAAGAGTGTGTACAGATGTGTTTGTGCTGGGTGCTGAGTGAGAGCCCCATCGAGGTGAAAGCGACTCAGGAGAGCCTTGGACCTGAAGGCAGATGCCCAACTGAAGCTCACACACCCTCCTGTGTGCAGAACAAGAAGCTGGGCAAAAGGGCCATTCAGGTTCAAGGATAAAGATGGCTTTAGGGGGCAGCGCCTGCGGCTCAAAGGAGTAGGGTGCCGGACCCATATGCCGGAGGAGCTGGCGGGTTCAAACCCAGCCCCTGGCAAAAAACAAAAGATGACCTTAGGGTGACACAGTGGGCCTGTAGGTGCAGCAGACAGATGAAGCAAACACAAGTAGACCCCTTTCTCCCACCCAGCTCTGCCACTTAACAGCCATGACTTTGGGCAAGAGCCTTAGTCTCTCCAAGACTCAGTTTCCCCATCTGTAAATTAATGGTGTTTCTCTCCTTCCAAGTTTATTAGAATATTAAGGAAACAGTGGAAAATGTCAAGCCTTTTCTCTGGCCTTTAGCAGGTTGTCTGGAATTTCTCCTCCTCCCATCCTTCACCATTCCTTTACCTTATTCTGTAAAACTTCCTCCCAATCACAAACAGTCTGCACCGTGGAGCCAGAATGTACCAGTGACACGTGAAACATCAAGTTCTCCTAGCATCTGATCACTCTGACCATTTCCATCCACTGATCATATGTCATCTGTGAAGGTACCTTCTCCTTTCTTGGCCTTATTTTATTGCTTATAAAGCAGGAAACAAAGGGATTGTTCTTGTCAGTTCCTGAGATCTCTTCTGGCTGTAAGAGAAGTAAGCACTGAGAGAAGGTTATGGGGAGTATAATTTTCACAGGACCTTAAGAGACTTTGTTCCATGCAATGGGAACATTATTTGTCCAAATGTATTTGTTGTTCTTTATCTCAGAGCAATGGCTCACCTGGATTGAAGACTGTTTCCCAGCTTCCCTTGCAGCAGAATGTGGCCACATAACTAATTTCTGGCGAAGGTGAAGCGTTATGTGGAAGCTTTGAGAACAAATCTTTCTCTTTCATCTTTTCCTTTCAACCCTGATGATTGAAACAGCCACATGGATGTATCCTTAGGAATGGAGACCAGGCACAGCAGAGCAAGAAGCTGGAAGGAGCCTGGGCCTCTGAGGGCTTGTGGAGCAGGGCCACCAAGCCAGCTCTTGGCCACCTACCTCTGGACTTATATGTGAGAGAGAAATTGAATTCTATCTTGCACAAGCATGGTTATTTTGGTTTATGTTATATGCAGCCAAAAGCTAAAAGTTACCTGACAGTCGGCTGCACAGCCTGCATATAAAGCACATGGGATGTGAAAGTGGAAGGCACTTAGAGCCTTGCTTGTACGTGAGTGACTTGTGGCCCTTTAACCACTTTGCACAGCTGGACAGAGTCTCTTGAAAAATTCAAGTAAATCTTACACAAGTGTATGGGTGCATATACATGTACGTACTTGTGTGTATACATGCGTGCACTTGCATACACATGTGCATGTGTGCATATTCACAAGTATGTGTGCATACATGAGTGTTTGTGCATACGTGTATCAGTCTTCCAAGGATTCATTTCTTTTAAATGAAATAGATAAGGCCTCTCCTCTGTTGGGTGTGGCTGTGGTGCAGGCCTCCTCACTGCTGCTCTCCTGAGGAACCCAGTGAAGCCAACTCAGTCACCCTGTCATAAAAGGCTGGGATCTGAAGGAGTGCCAGCATCTCTCCCTTCATTTGCATTTTAGTTGACCCCAAGTACTTGCTGGCCGCTCCCAGCTAATGCTGCTCATTGTCTTCGTGTAAGCAGCAGCCTTGTATCACATGTGTGCACAGTAAAGACAAGTGTCTGTTACAGCAACAATGATTAGCAATTCATGTATTAGGTCATGTTTATACTTTCATTGTCAACGGTGGTCATTATTTAGGCCTCTCTCATTCACTGGGCATCACTGCTATGAGTAAGACATGTTGAATGCTTAATAATTTTCATATGGCAAGACTCAAAGCAGGGAGGGCTGAGGCTCCCCGTGGCAGCCAAAAGAGGGGTCATCCCATGAGGAGTGCCGGTCTCACATCACAGAGAGGGAAGTATCGCTACAACATAGGAGAGGGAATGGTTGGGGAGCACCTGGTGGCCTTGAATAAGCTCCAGCTTCTTAGCCCATACAAATGACCTCCCAGGATACCAGAGTTTGCAGATGTTCACTCCGACCCTTCATCAGAAGTCTAAGGGAAATCATGGAGAGCCTGGCTACGTGCTCGCACACGACCAAATCTGTCGTCCCTCAACAGGAAACAAATACATTTTTAGGAACTACAGCTTGTGGGAAGAAATGTGGTGTTGGGGAAAGAGAACCGAGTTTAGAACCAGGAAGAGCTGGGAGAGAAGCTTTCTGGATTGTGTGACCTTGTACAAGTCTTTTAGCCTGACTTTCCTCCTTTGTGAAATGGGGTAATAATGTACACTGCGCGTGAGACTCACATGGAGTGATTGATTTTCCAAGAAAGCCAAACGAAAGTACCACTGTCATTCTCCTTCTCCTCTAAGCCAGCTACATTCTGTTCTGAAACATGGAGAAGGATTTATAAAGAATTTGGAAGGAATGTGTTTCTCCTTTGAGCAGGGCATGGCAAACTCAACCCTGCCTTTTGTGGTGGCCATGGGAGATTCAGAGGTCAGAGGAACTGGTCAACAGAAAATACATTTATTTTAAGCAAGCATTGCAAATGTTCTCATGTTAGGGGCTCTGAAATCAGTGATGCCATCCACCTGGTTGATTCCTGGCCTGCACTAGGCTTGTGGAGAAAGTTGGAAAGTGCTGAGGAGACATTAAAACAGGTCATTGGACTTTCAACTGGCTAAACAATTGTATTCAAAGGGGAATGACCTCTGGCCCTGTGTCAACCTGGCAGAAGTCTCCAGCAGAGTGGCTCAGAGCTCTGTTACTGTGATCTGTGGCTGTCCTGGAAAATTATTATCAATGTGTTTGATAAAGAGTTAGAAAATGTGCTCATTAAGTATTCAGATGATAGAAAGCAAGGGTCAAAAACTATGGAGCTTTTTACAAACCTACTTTCATCTTATCCGCACATCTTCCCCCAAGAGGTTGGGACAGTTGTATTATTCTCATTTTACATTGGAGGAAGCCGGGACTGAGGGGAATTGCCTGATACCAGTTGGTTACAGCCAGAGGTGAGGGGAATTGCCTGATACCACTTGGTTACAGCCAGAATTTAAACAGAAGGCCACAGAACTTGTCCTCGAGTTGCAGGTGAAACACTAACTCCTTTTCATGCAACCAAACTCTCCACAGCCTGTAGATGAAGTCTAGGCAGGGATCATTTTCAGGCTTTGTCCATTCCTTCATTCAAACAATGTTCAACAAACTTCTAGTACATGCTGGCACATGAGAGGCCCTGTTGATACAGTGGGAACAAGATCACCCAGAGGAATCTTACCCTCACAGGTTGGGGACAGTAGAGCTCTGGAGGGAGAAAACAATTACAAAGTACACAAAAAAATGAATTAAGAACTTTTGGAAGATGATAATATCTAACACATGTGTTGAATACATAATGTTCTCAACATTGTTCTCAACGTTTTGCTTATACAGTATTTCCTAATTTAATCCTTATGCTAATCCTACAAGGTAGGTGTTATGATTTTTTTCTACTTTACCAATGAGGAAAACTGAGACACAAAGAGCCAGAGTGCCAAAGTCATGTCACTACTGCTATAAGGTGGCTGTTTACCTTCTGAGCCTGGACAGCGCTCTACCTGACACACAGGAGGGCTGAGAGGGCACTGGCCAGAGTGGGTTCAGGATGGATCAAGAAAACGCTAAATAGGGTGGCCAGGGAAGATCACCTTGTGAGGGTGACATCAGCCCCAGCCATGTGAAGGTCAGAGAGCACAGCAGGTGCACAGGAGGGAGAGTTAGAGGAGGAACTGTGAGGGAGGAGGGTGAGCTGAGAGGAGGGACAGCCGAGGAGAAGGGGAAGCAGAGAGGAAAGGGAGCTGGGAGAGGTCTGGGGAGGGAAACACACAAAGGAAGCAGCTAGCACAGAGGAGGGAGGGAGGAAAAGGACTCAGCAGTGGAGGCAACTGTACCTTGGGGTAAACTGATGGCGAGGGGCAGCTCCTGCTTGTCTGTGCATTTGCTGGTTCCTGTCCATCCCCCACTGGAAAAGGGTTCTTCAAGAGCAGGGGGTCTGGCCTCTCTCCTGCTAGAGCCTAGGAAAGTCCTGGCTCGGTGTAGCCACAGATCAATATCTGACGAAGGAAGGAACCTTGAAGGAGGTGATGTCCCGCACTGTCCCAAGAGTAGCATGGAAAAGTGTCCGGGCTGCAGAGGCAGAGGTGGCACTAGGAGCATGGAGGGCCCTCAGCTGAGCTTGGGTGAGCGATTGGGAGCCTGTCCTGGGGAGAGACTCCAGAAGGTGGAGCGGGGACTGTGAAGCCGGGTGGAGGCAGAGGGAGAGGTTTTTCAGGACGTGGTCTAACAATCTCACACACTGAAATGGTTTGTGAAGCAGGGAGCCCTCCCTCACTGTGGTGTTCAGGCAGAGAACGGGTGATCACAGGAACTCATGCAGCAGGTTTCTGTGTTCAACAAACACAGTGTACCCTCTGTGTGTCAGGCCAGGGGGAGGTGCTGGAGGCACCAAGGAGAGTCAGATCCAGTCCTGTCTTCAGGATGCCACACTTCTGTGGCACCCAAAAATCAATTGACAGAAAGTACCAACTAGTATGACCTGTGTGATAACAGCAGTCACCACCAAATATTGAGGGAAAAGATGAGACAAATCCCAGAGGACTTCCTGAAGGAGGATGGAACAAAGATGTCAATTAACAGTAGGAGCTGGCTAGCAGCATGGCAGAAAGGCGTGTCCCACCCGCTCAAGTTGCAGGGTCCTACACCCCACAGGTGACCAGGCAAGAAAGGGGTTGGGGGTGAGGGGAAAGGGGCCTAGCTTTAACTGCTGTAAGTTGGTTTTAAATTTTTTATCACCTGTTTGTGTGAATTCATGTTTCTTGTTAAAGGGGTGATCAAGAGTTTGAAGAGTGCCTCATTGAAACCGCTTGATCGATCTCCTGGTTTTGTAAATATACTATAGTGATGTAAGCTGTCACCACTGGGCAGGCTGGGTGATGGGTGCACAAGACTCTCCCTACTGCCTGTGTCACTTTCTGTGAATCTATAATTATTTCAAAATAAAAAAAATAAGAACAAACAAAAAAACTCTTGTTCTGTAATCCCATGTGACCACCTTGAGCATCAAACCTTATACAAAAGTAAATTTTGTTCATGGAAGCAGCTGTTTCTCATTTAATAATTTTTGAAAGATTGCTTTTAGAAGCTATATATATTTGTTGTTTATTATACTCCCTTATATGTTTTGTTTTCATTTTCTTAGCATACTTTTTCTATCAATAACACATACAGAGAAAAGGCAATTTCCCCCTATATCTCCTCTTTACTCTGAAGCATCAAATAAGTTGTTAATTTTCTATGTGTGCTCCAATTTAGCAAAAGTTGGGAGCTGCTGAGCCAGCCGCACTGGGGACCTTTGGAAAGATGTGTGTGGAAGTGAAGGGCGCTCAGCATTTGGAGGCCGGGGAAGGCAGACAGTTAGGGTCACCGTAGGGCTAGGGGCTGCCAGGAGGAGAGGTGTGGAGCCAGCAGATGCAGGAGGCAAGCCTGGGCAGGTACAGATCTGAAGAGTTCTGGATGTCTTTCTGACCAGCAGAGTGCTCCAACCAAAAGAGAGAGGTGTCTGTCCCAGAGACTCTGCCCTTCCTGCCCTGGAAGGGTTTGCTTGCCCTTTCTTCTCTCAGCATTCCAGGGAAGGAGCTGAGGGGTCAGAGTTCAGGACAGAACCCAGCTGTGCCCACCCAGAGCCCAGCAGCCCTCGTGCTTCCCTCTGATACCCACACGAACCAGCCGGGCCATCAGCAGGTGCACCGAGCAGGGCCATCCAAGCAGATTCCAGCCGCTGCCTGTTCCTCCTGCCAGCTCTGCAGTGCACATGGCCCAAGTGGCCCATCCTCTCTGCTGCTGGGGAAACTCAGGACACCCCCAGAGCCTGGCAGGGGCTCTTAACAGGCTGGCGCACGAGTCCAGTGGATGACGAGAACATGTCTGTCTGACGAGTCCCCAAGCTTCACCCAAGCTGAGGTCTGAATGGAAACATTATCACAATTTAATTACCTTTCACAAACCCAGCCTGAGAAACCCAACTCCTTGGCCAGAATGCCAACTTCAAACAGAGCCAGGGGTGAGCGGAAGCTGTGCTCCCCCAGGGGCGAGGGGACAGACCCGGGGAGCTGCACACCCTTTAATGAAGTTTCAAAGTGACCCACATGGGGACCGAGCGGTTCTCCCCCAGCCATGGACAGCAAACCCCAGAGCCGGGCACAGGGGTTTTGTTTGGAACATCCTAAGGATTTTTTCTCCTCTTCTTTCTTTCTTTCTTTCTTTCTTTCTTTCTTTCTTTCTTTCTTTCTTTAATAAAACGGGTGATAAAAGGGTCCTGCCAGGAACCATTGTCTTCCAAAGTCTAAAGTGTTTGAAATTAATTTATCCGCTTAGGGTGGTGTATAAATTTCTCATTACGAGTGTCAGTGATGAACAAGAAACCATTCCAAGAAATGTCTCGGGCCCTTGCCAAGCCCCGGGCCCTGGGTCCCTCGCGGAGCTGGTGCCCCGACAAAGGGTTTCACACAGTCAGGAGCGTTAACTATGCATGCTTTCGCGTTGCCCGGGCTCAGCCAAACGCCCTGCGAGAACGACACGTCCACACCCGGTTTTATTATTCCACACAGATGCCGGCTTGTTGTGTATTTCCAGCTTTGTGGAGCATAGTGTGAGGTGTTAGGGGGGTTTGTTGTTGTGTTGGGCATGTGCTTTTTTACTTTGCCCTCCCTGGCCTCCTCTTTCAGTGACCCACCCCTGTGCACCCCCAAATGGCTGGGGCAAGGCTGAGTGGGGGCGGACCTGGATGGGTGGGGGAGGGGATCAAATGAATTGAGTCTCTTTGAGGTGTATGTGTGGTGGGGGTTGAAACCAAAGAAGGAAAGGGAAAGGGGAGGGGGAGGTTAAGCCCTGGGAAAAAAATGGCACCTCCAGCCCTTGCTGGGTCCAACTGCCAGCCATGCTGGGGCAGGCGGCAGGCAAAGAGAGCCACCACCAGGCCACATGGCTGGCCATGCTCCTGGCTGCCTTAGAGCCCCAGCACCTGAACCCCACCTCCCAGGCTGTTCCTGAGACTAAACTTTGGGGAGAGGGGCCCTCCTGTCATATGTCACCTTCTAATTCCCAGATGCAAATGGCCACCTGAGACAGCAATGACTGAAGAGGTGCCAGGGGGATTCAAACTCAGGCCCCTGACAGTGCTATTGCTCAGCCACCTGCCTGTCCCCTGCCCCAGCCTTCTGCTCAGCATTTTCTCCCCACCTTCCAGATTCCACCGCTAACCCTGGTGTTCAGCTCCACGCCGCTCTGCCTGCTCTGGTCTGCCCAGTCTGAGTGCTCTATGCTCAGGAGCACCGGGCAGGTCTCCTCCCACCAGAGGAAAACAGGGACCTGGCCCCAGGAGCCTGACCAGAGCTCAGCAGAGGGTGGCTTGTTCAGAGGGTTACTAGGTTAGGGACAAAGCTAGGATCTTATGGGGAAATGCAGGGGGGCTGGTCTGGAAGCCAGGTGACCCCACTGAAGCCTGCCTCGGTCATTGACCCTGTGGTGTTCTCTTTTGTAGAAGGGCTGGGCCCAGGGATGGCTGGACAGCACGGCTCTGGACTCCAAGATGGACGATGGAGGCAGGCAGCACTGGCCCTAGATGCCACCAACTTGGCCCCAGAATCTGCAGCTCAGGCTGGATAGGGTCATGCCCCAGGGGGCCCTGGTCCTGGGGCTAAGATGTAGAACAGGAAGCAGCTCCATGACACACAGCCCTCTTCCTTACAGGCTTTGGCCATAGGGCTTGGCATGCTCAGATCTGGGGCCACCTCACAGATCCTCCAGCCTCTGCTGGCGTGCTCACGCCTGGCCTCTGTGCCTGGCTGCCGAGGGCAGGGCCTCTCCGGAGTGGCTGATTGGGATGCCTGGCAAGTCACTGGCCCTGGGCGGTGGGCCAGCCCACAGTCCCTGTGGAGGTGGCTTCATTAAAGGCCTCATGGTCCAGTGGGCACGGCATCAGACTGGACATCTGGAGGCCTGGGGCCGGGGCCAGCCTGCTGCTGCTTTGCTGGGTGACCTTAAGCAGATTACTTGGCCTCTCAGTGCTCCATCTGCCCCCTGCCTCCTCCCTGTCTGGCAAGGCTTTAGAAAGGGATATTAATGGGGCAACTTGCAGAGCCTGGAGCTACAGCATCTCAGTTTTAGCCAATCCAGCTATGCCAGGGGTTTGGCAGGGTCACGCGGGAGCACTTCCTCCTGAAACTCTCTGGTAGCCTCCCCGAAGATCACTTCCTGGGGCCACCCCATCTCTGGCCTGAGAGGCAGAGCTGCGCAGAGGTCCTGGAATCCTTCTTCAGAGACAGAGAAACTGAGGCCAGGACACACCACAACTTGCAGAAGTTGGTGGCATTGCTGGGCTGGGAATTGTGTGTCTATCCTCTGGACCTTTCTATTTTTTCCCTGAGCTATTCACACTGCCCTCCTCTTCCAGACCTGGTCCCCATGATGGTGCCTTTGAATCTACCCTTGCCAATACCTGTGGTAGCCCCTTCATTGGCCTCCGTCTTGCCCCTCTGCTGGCGTTCTGGTCCTTCTTCTCCCCTGTTGCCTTCCTCACCTACCCAACATAGGCTCTGGCATTCCCGAGCCATGTGCTGTAGCCCTCTACACTACATGGGAGGCTCGGCGCCTGTGGCTCAAGTGGCTAAGGTGCCAGCCACATACACCTAAGGTGGTGGGTTCAAATCCAGCCGAG
>NW_003852454.1:6040147-6052360 GCF_000181295.1 Otolemur garnettii | reverse complement strand
CCCATGCATTCTTGCCACTGGCAGGGTTCTCTGCAGCTTGCCTTCTGGGTGAGCTGATCACCCTTCATGACCAGAGTGAAGTCTCCCCTCTGCAAGAGTGACACTTGCTCCAAGCTGTCCCCAAGGACATGGCCTCATTGGTCCTGGGCCTACCTCTCAGCCACGTTGGACCCACAGTATAGACCAGAGTTTGGTGTGGAGAAGGTGCACAGTAGATGTGTACGGAACAAAGGCCCAAGAGGCCAAAGCCAGCATCCTGCCTCCGCAGCCCGCACTTCTCCCCACCCCTCCTCTCCTCTCTTCAAGTGCCCTTAAACAAAGCTTGTAAAAGCTTTGCCTGAGGAGCAGTGACCTACCCGGTTCCTCCTACTGCTCTGCGTCCTCTGCCCCTCATCACTGTGAGGCCAGTAGAGGCCTGCCCACTCTAAGCTCCCCTCTTTATGTAGTCTGGGTCTCAGGAATAATAATAATAACAATAATGATAATACTTCCTACTTACTGTGATGTTACTTTGTGTTAACTGCATAATCTATCTACTCCTGAACACAGCCTTGAAGCTCAGGGCATGGCTGAGGAAACCGAGGCTCAGAGAGATTAAGTGGCTTGCCGGAGGTCATACGGCCGGCAGAGGCAGAGCTGGGATCTGGGCCAGGACCTGCAGGACTCCAAAGCTCATGCTCCCGCCCTATAACATCTACTGTCCTCTGAACCCTGCCAAGGCCAGTAAAGAATGGCCTGGGTGACCCTTTTCCCTTGGCACTGGCATTTTAACTAGAATCTTCAGAGCTTACACTAAAGGGCCTTGATGGTGGGATTTCAGATGCTAGAGCTGTTTAGAGTTAAAAATATTTCTTTCTGTTCAGATACCTATATCTCAGGCACATACACAGTAGTCCTGCCAGGGTTAGCCCTTCTTCTCGTTCTCTGCCATAGCTGCCGTGTTGATTATATTTGGATTTTTTAATGGAGCCTTTCAAGGACTGTGGTGGGGAACAAGAGATCAAAATGAAATGCTGATTAAAACCCGTAAGGCAGTGTTTTTCAATCTTTTTATTTTGCAGCACACTTGAAAATATAATTAAACTTCCATGGCACACTTACATTATGTTGATCAAAAAAAAAAAGAGTAAAAAAAGAATATACTGGGGGCAGCACCTATGCCTCAGTGAGTAGGGCGCCAGCCCCATATACAGAAGGGGATGGGTTCAAACCTGGCCCCAGCCAAACTACAACAACAACAAGAAAAATATCTAAGCATTGTGGTGGGCGCCTTTAGTCCCAGCTACTCTGGAGACTGAGGCAAGAGAATCACCTAAGCCCAAGAACTGGAGGTTGCTGTGAGCTGTGATGCCACAGCACTCTACTGAGGGCAACAAAGTGAAAGTCTGTCTCTAAAAACAAACAAACAAACAAGCTATATATATATATATATATATACACACACACACATACTTACTGTGCTTAGAACTCCTTTCAAAAATAATTAATGCTCTTTAAAAATTTTCATGGCACTTCTGTTGAAAATCATTGCCTTACAGCCTCAAGACATCAGTTTTCCTCCAATTAACATACAGATTCAATACAAACTTGACCAAAGTCTCTGTGGGATTTTTTAAAAATAGAAAGTGACAAGTTGGTCCTAAAATTTTTATGGGAAAGCAAGAGAATTAGAAGATTCAAACCAAATTTGAAAAGGAACAAAGTTAAGGGATTCCTATTCCCTTATTTCAAGGCTTATTACAAAGCTACAATAATCTAGATGGTGAGGGAATGGCCAATAGATAGATTCATAGGTTAATGGAAATGAACAGATAGTTCAGAAACACTGACATACATGTATGGCCAATCACTTTTCAGCATAGAGGCAATTCAGTGAAGGTTTATATTTACAACAAATGACATTGAGATGATTGGACATCATATGCAAAGAAATGAATCTGGGCCCTTATTCACATCTCACACAAAAATTGACTCAAAATGGATAACAGACCTAAATATAAAACCTAAACTCATAAAACTTCTAGAAGAAAGCATAAGAGAAAATCTTTGTGGCGGCCTTGGGTTAAGTCAAGATTTCTTACTATGACACAGAAGAACAACCAATAAAAGAAAAATAATAGATAAATTAGATTTCATTAAAAATAAATAAATAAAATAAATAAAAACGAGAAACTGAGCTTTTTGAAAAGCCCCCAAACTGGAATAGCCACAATAGGAACCTGAGCCTCTTTGCCCTGAGAAAACAGTGGGTCTAAACCTGGGAAACCCACTGAGTCAGAGTGGCTGGAAGGAAGCAGGAAGGCCTGGAAACACAGCAGGCAGTGTGGGAAACACAGCAGGCAGTGTGGGATAGGCTGGGGCCAGCTGAAAATCCTTTCCAGCAATGAGGCACAAGCTAAGCCGCCTTCAGTAGTGTCTGCCTGAGCCTCAGTTTTCTTGTCTGTAAAATAGGAGGAAGAAGCCAAATTTGGAAGAGTTGCTTGGAGGAATAAATGAAATGTGCAAATGCAATTCTGAATAACTTCAAATCTCTTGATCCTCTTTTCCCTCCTCTCAGAAAAGATGCAGTCCAATTAAGGAGACAGAATACACAAATGTGAAAGCACTAAAGAAGCTTTTACCCAATAAATTTCCACAATGGTACACTGGAAAAGTAAGCTTCTGATGCAGCTCTTAGCTGTTAGCCATCCTCTCTTTGAGAAGCTTAATTCAGCCCGAAGGTCCAAACTCTGTACCGTTAAGAGAGATGCAGGTGATCCAGAACTCTCCAGAGTCTTTGATGCTACTAGCCCCCAAGATGGAGAAGTATGGAAAGAAATAGGAGAAAGAGGAACAGAGGGACAAGGAGGTGTGGAAGAGAGTAGAAAGAGGGGACAGCAATAAGAAGACCTACCCAATGCCAGGGAGACACAGAGAAGTGATGAGAATTACAGTCTGGGTGGCTGCAAAGAACCACCAAAATAATAACTTGAAGTGGGAGTCAGCTCGTCTAGAACATCCATACCCACTCAGTCGTGATGTCTAGAGTGTGTTATCCAGACACACCATTGAAACTGGACCGAGCAGGAAAAAGGACTGTCATCGATTAGCAATGCCTGCCACAGGTGGGGAATGGGGGAGTATGGCACATGTGCTATGTTTTTGCTGAACCAGAACAGGGATTCTGCTGCTGTCCGGGGTTTATTCAGTTCAGGTGCAAACAGCCCTTCTGCCTCTCAGAGATGAAGTCTCTTTGTTCAGTTCAAGAATTGATTTGCAAATAGTGTATAAGTTAATGGATACAGTTCAATTATGTTCGGGTCAGGCAATTTTATATTTAGAAAGTGTTTGATGCAAAATAGATACAAGGAAAACATCTGGCCGGAGAGGGTGTCTCATCCATTGCACGTAAACATCAGTCAGGGGAACACTTCACCTTTTGCCTCAGTATGCTGGAAGATTGGGACAGGAGGAGGCAGGAGTATCAGGGGTGGTCCCGGGGATGGGAGTCTAGCAGGCTTTAACAAGACCAGGGGCTGAGGTACACAGCGTGGCAGGGCATGGGTGGGGAGAAGAATATCCTCAGATGTCTTCTAGTTACACAATGTATTTACACTATGAGGTCTCCCGAATTCCTCCCTTCAGCTTCACATGCATACACTGAGCCATTTCTCTCCCTAGTTCTGAGTTGGACAATGGAAATAAACAGGGACCTGGCCAAGGCTGGGGGCTCCCTGTCTTGGAGGAGTTTCCGAAATAGGTCTTTGGAGGGGGATGTCCCACCTGGCCAGCCCACCCTGGTCCTAGCATCCTACCTGTCACAGATCTCATCAGTTTAGTATCTACAGAAGTTCTTAGAAACTCATGGTGTCACCTCCCTGCTGCTACCCTCTTCCCTATGGCTCTCTGTTGATTAGAACAAAATCTAAGCACTTACTGTGACCTCCAGGGCCTAGGGAATCTAGCCCTCCTCTGTGTCCACCTCCCCCCTCACTTCTCCCTCAGCCCTGGCTCTAGTCATAATGGATTTTGTCCATCCCTCCAACATTCCTACCCCCTTCTCCCCTTAGAGATATCCCTGTCCTCCCTGTCACCTGAACGTCTCCTTCTCAGCCTTCATATCTTGGCTTCCTTGTGCTTCTGTCTTGGGGGGCAGTCCATGCCCACTGGGTGAGGTACTGTCAGCTTTTCTGTAGCATCTAGCACGACAGTAATCAGACACTAGAGCAGGGACCAGGCCTAGCTCCTTCATGGCCATAGCTATAGGCAGAAGTTGTAGATCCTGGCAGGGAAGAGGCAAATATCTTCAGCGTGAATAAATGAAGAGTGTCAAGTCTCCATGGAGACACAGAGGGTGAGCAGGAAGGGCAGGACCTGCGCTAGGTAGGAACTGAATTGCTGGCTGTGTGGCTGGTCGGAGCCTGACTGCGGAGGATGAGGAATGGCCCCGGGACACGAGGTCTGGTGTACCGGGGTCTTCTGCCTTTCGGAGAGGGGACGGAGAGAACCCTCAGCCCCCAAGCCCTGTGCAGTTCCAGATCGCCTCCTCCTGGTCTTTCTAGTTCACTGCTCAGCTGCCTTCTGCCTGTAGGACCAGGAAACTCACACTGTATGATAGTCACCACTGCCCTTTGCAGAGTCTCTGTGTCTGACATCTTTCCCCTTTGTTGGCTTCTCATCAGCCACTTTCCTGAGGAGCTTTTCTTCCCCCAACACATCCAGCAAAACACCTACTGCCACGCCCTGCAGCTGTAGTGGCTTTGCTACGCGCTCACCAGACTGACCTCTTTCTGCAGAGCCCTGGGGCAACAGGTCTCTCAAAGTGGAGATTCGCCATCGATTCCCTACTACGGCCTGGGTGGGACACCCTGAGTCTGGGTGCCTGCCAGTCCCCCACCTCACTCACGCTGTGCTTTCCCGGTGACCACTGAGCCCTCATTCTCTGGATGGCCAGCCTTTGGCCGGAAAGGCTGCCTAGTGCACAGGAACGCCGGTTCCGGAGTCTACACACTGAACATTCTCTGAGGAGCCTCTACCAGGGGTCCTCAAACTTTTTAAACAGGGGGCCAGTTCACTGTCCCTCAGACCATTGGAGGGCCGGACTGTGGGCCCCAGGACGAGTCGGCTGCTAAGCAGGACAGGCAGTGGCAGCAAAAATACCTGGCGGGCCAGATAAATGTCCTAGGTGGGCTGCATGTGGCCTGCAGGCAGTAGTTTGAGGATGCCTGCTCTAGACTAAACAGTCTCCGAAGAGCCTCAGGCTGGTCGTGTCATGTGGACTTAGAGCCTGTAACTATCAAAAAGGGATTGACAGCCACTTACCTTTTAGGTGGTTGCAAGAACTAAAGGGAGTGACTAGTCACATTCAGCACAGGGCCTGGCACACAGCTGGTACCTAACATGTGGCAGTCCCTCCTCTGCCTTCAGCCACCCTCATGATGTAGGTAGAACAGGCATGATGATGTCAGTGTTTACAGGCCCAGGGGTCAAGGCACACACTGAGGGCCCCCAGCACAGGTAACAAGCACTCCCGACTCCCGGAAGTGGGTTTCTTTCAGGACGGACACGCTATGTGGACAGTAAGTAGAGTAGTTGCCAGGGACTGCTGGGGGTGCCACAGGACTGGTGAACAGGAGCACCTTGGCAAGAGCTGAGAGCAGGGATGTCACCATGAGATGGACCATGGGTGAAAACAGAGTGGCTCTTGGGTTCACCTCACTTGCATGAGGCCACACTGACCCCAGGAGGTGGACCCTGTTGTGTGGTCAGTGCAGACCAGTGTCCCCCTGCTGTTCCTGGGCACCATGGCAGGCGCATCAAGTCACGGCACGTTTGTCTTATTTGCCAATCTGTTGACTGTGCCCTCACTGGCCCTTGAGTCCTATTCACTGGGAGGTAAACATGTTACCTAGCAACCAAGTGTCAATATCAACAAAGGCTCAGATGAAGTTGTTAATCTGGGCAAGACTGACAGCGGGGCCCGCACGCTCCATGCATTGCTCCTCCACTTATTGTGTGATGCTTAGACTTGCCCACAAGGATATCGATGCTCAAAAGACCCCACAGCTCTCTCCACTATGAAAATTAAATGAAGTGTGCGTCGCAGGCAGGGAAAAGGCCCGACATCGGCCCGCCTGGAGATCTTGCTTGTCTTTCTTCTCTTCTCCCCCCAGTGCCACAGCCCGTGGGGTGGAGCACTTCCCTGAATGCAGCGACTGCTGCTAATTTCCGGGAACAATGGGAGACACTCCAGGGCTGGTCCCAAGCACCCGAGGTGACACGTCTGTCATTTGTCCTGTGTGCAGGGCCCCAGGTGGGGTGCGGAGGGCACTCTGGTTCTGCGACTCAGCAGAGGCCAGGCTGAGGCCGTGGATGACACTATGGAATGAGGCTGACCACGAGGCAGACGCTGCGTGGGTGAGGGCGGAGGTGCAGCATCTACATACTCTGGGCCCTGCTCCCTGGAGAGCATATTGAAGTGAAGACAGGCAGTCAACAAAAAAAGAAGTAGGCCCATACTCTAATGCTAAGCTGACATCGAGGGAAGAGCATTCTGGAACAAGGGGACAGCAAAGGCAAAGTGCTGAGGATGGGCGGCATGTGTCTCTGTATCTTTGAAGAGCTGCAGGAAGGCCAGGGTGTCTGGGATGGAGCAGGGGCAGGGCTGAGGAGGGTGCAGGCTAAGAGGACATGGGCCCAGGTGGTGCAGGGCCTAGACCAGGGCCAGGACTTTGGCGGAGTCCATCCTAAGACAGGTAGTAACTCAGGGAGGGTGTCCAGTATGATGGGACTTGGTCTGATTTCCAGTGGTGGCATGAGATGAGAAGGCAGGGGCTGGAGCCGGGGCAAGGAAGCCAGTTAGGAGGCTCCAGCAGCCAAGCAAGAGGAGCTGGACAGTGGCAATTATGTCATGTTCCCAGGTGTTAGGAGAGGAGGAGAATGGGCCTCAGGGGGAACCTAGTCTGGGTAGGGCCAGGGGTCAGGAAGCTTTAGCCTGGGGCTGAGGACTGAGCACCAGGTTAGGCCTCAGCTCTTCCTCCCTATGTCCTTAGGAGAATATCTCCCTACTTAGGGCCTCAATTCCTCTCCTGGTAACAGGTCCCCTCTTTGTCCTGTCTAATCTAAGCAGAGAGGCGGTGCTGTGAGGTAGGACGAACACGGGTTTAGCATTGGGCAGACCTAGGTTCTTAGCCTGACTGTGCCAGTTATTACCTGTGACAGTGGGAGAGCTCTGTCCCCTCCCTGGGCCTCAATTTTTTTCTCCTAAAAAGTGGGCTAATAGCATCTACCTCAAATGGTATGTTACTCGTCTTTGATTTTTGTCCAGCACTTTTTTTATTTTCTAGTGTTGGGCACTGTGCGAGGCAGAGATGAGTAAGACCTGGCCCTTTCTCTCTCGAGGGGATGAAGGCTGGCTCATCAAGAGCAATGACAGTCCAGGGGTCATCCCTCAGCATGGGCCCCAGAGCAAGCCCAGCTCACAGCCTCCCCCACAGCCTCAGTTGGGCCTCACTCTTACCAACCTCAGCCTTGGTACAAAAATTTACTCAAACCCAAGGCTGGCTTGTGCCTTGTTTAGTCTGGTCCAGTTCCTTTCTGGAGCTCTGCCCTTGTCTGCCAGGGTCAGATGTATCCCAGAGCAGCTGGAGGAGCTGTCTCTGCCCTTTGCCCTCTCTGTCCTCCCCCCACCCCCGTCCTTCCCCAGCTGGCTGCCAAGGGTGGGATCCTCTAGCTGTGTTCCCAGGTATCTAAGTGATAAATAGAGACCCATGTGTTACTCACTGTGGAGCACTGGTAAGTGTTCAACAAACATCAGCTATCAGCTGAATCTAATCAAGTTTCTAACTCTTTAGGGCAATGGTTTATTCCCCTTGAAGGGGGGACTAATATGACATCAAGTGCCCCTGACCTGAGGCACTGAGGAGGGCATAGCCTCCCTTCTGTGGTTTGCTTGCCCCACATACATAATCTGAATTTAAGCATGAGGAGACACAAGACAAACCCACACTGAGAGACTCTACACAATAGGTGATCAGGACTCTTCAGAAGTGGCAAGATCATAAAATGCAAGGGAAGACGGAGGGGCGGGGCTGTCCCAGAAGGGGGAGGACCCTGAGGACACTGGGACACAAATGCAGAGTGGATCCTGTGTTAGATCCCAGAACCAGTAGGACAAGGATGTTGGTGCAGAAAACTTGCAAATTTTGAATAAGTCCTGTGGATCACTTCAGGTGTATGGCACCATCAGGGTCCTGCTTTCATCTCTGTGCCATGGAAGTGTAAGATGTTCACCTTACAGGAAGCTGGGTGGAGAGAGGTGTGGGAACTATTTGAACTATTTTTGCAGCATTTTTTCAAGTTTGAAATTATTTCAATATAAAAATGTTTAAAAAATGGGGTTAATAAGTATCAGCTCATAGGTTTGGGAGGAGAATATAAAAGTTAATACATGTAAACTACTTAGTGGGGTGCCAGGGACCTAGCAGGACCCAATAAGTGCCAGCTGTCACTGTGCAGACCCACACTGATGGCTTGGCCCCAAAGCCCTGGGCCCATGGAGCCACAGCTGTCAGAGCCAGGGGAGTTCTGGCTGCCCTTGGTTCCCAACCCCTTCCAGTCCTGTCATACCAGGAGGGAAGGAGGCCTCCATACCACATAGTCCCAAACACAGTTGCACTTAAAGAGTCTGACATTGCAAATGGGGCTCACACCTAACGCTAAAGATTTTCATTTTAATGGGAAAAAGTGCTGTGGAGATTCTGTTTCATGGGATTTGGTGATACTGAGGCCAGTGTCAATTTCCCAACATTAAGAAGAAAAGGTATCTGGGTTCCCAGCACGTCTTCACAGCATTTTTTCATCTAGCCCTGGGGGAGGCACTGGCAGATGTCCTGACTCCATTCCTCAGACAGAGCACTGGAGAGCTGAGGGAGGAGTAGGCCAGGGGGCCCTTCCTGCCCAGGTCATAGCTCAGCCACCAGGATAAGCTGGAATAGAGCAGAGGGAACCAAGGGGCCTCTGTGCCCTGTACCCCTGGGGAGAGCTAGAGAGGAAGGAGTCAGTGGCCAGAGAGCAGCTCCTCAAGTCCTGCAAACCTAATATTCTCCACCGGGAAAATGCAAATACAAATACCTTCTTTGCAGGGCCGGCAGTGAGCATCAGTGGTAATATCCATGGAGCCCACATTCCAGTGTCTGGCCCATGGAAGGCACCTTCTAACAGGAACCCCCCCCCCCCATCCTGAGGTAGGGTTGTCCTGTGAGCACAGTCAACATAAACAGGCTCCAGATTCTAAGCCCACGTCACCCATTACTTCCTTCATGCTAACACTTTTCACAGCCACCACCCCGTCAACCACAGCTGCCATCAAAATGACTGTGATGACGGCGCTTACTCATTTGACACTGTGCACCAGATGCTGGCCTCATGCATGCTAACTCATATATTCTTCATTACCGCCCTAGGAAGTAAGTACTGGCACTATCCCACTTCACAGAGGCACAGATAAAAATGGCAAGATTGCAAGTCGAACCCAGGGAATATGACTCCAGGAGCCGTACACTACTCCACCTGCTGCATAGAAAGGCCGTCTCACCACTGTTAGGGGTTCAATTGCATCCTCCCCAAAGATATGATGACTTCCTAACTGCCAGTACCTCAGACTGTGACCTGATTTGGAAATAGGGTTTTTGCAGATGTCATCAAGCTGAGATCTTCCATGTCATTCCTAACCCAATATGACTGGTGCCCTTATAAAAAGGGGAAATTTGGACAGAGAGACACACACAGGGAGACGAGAAGGCAAAGATTAGGATAGCACTTCTCTGGGCCATGCTATGCCAGAAATTGCCAGCAAATTGCCAGAAGCTGGGAAAGAGGCCTGCAGCAGATTCTCCCTCCCTGCCTCAGGAGGAACCAACCTTGCTGTTCCTGTAATGCCAGATTTACTGCCTCCAGAGCTGTGAGACAGCAAATTACCATTGTTTCAGCCACCAGTTTGTGGTACTGTACTATGGCAGCCGGAGATAACTCATCCAATCACTATAACCTTTCTGCAGTGTTTTCCAAAGCAATTGGAATGCTACAGAAATCCCATCTTTTTAGATGGACTCATAGCCTTTTTGGTGTCCTAATCTCATGGTCCTTAACCAGAGGCAATTGTGGCACTGTTGGGAGGCACCCTGGCTGTCACATGGGGAGTATACTGCTGGCACCTGTGTGCAGGGCATGGGGTGCTGCTGAACCTCCACACAGCACGGCCTCCTGCACAGGAATCACCTGCTCCTAAATATCAGCGGTGCCAAGATGAAAAGCCTTTTGACAAGGTGACGAATATGTGTATTCTCTCCTACGAAAAAAAAATGTGTGTGTGCTTGTACATTCATACAGACACTCAACTCTCTTACACACATACTCACACTCATTTTTCACCCACACTCACCCTCCATTTTACATCTAACCTCGGGGGCAAACAGTGTCCCAAAGCCCGTCCATGCTCTCTAGGTTAAGAATCCCTGCTACTTTATGGATAATGAATGAAGTTAATGTAGGTAAGAACCAAGATTTTTAGCATCATAGAAAAGAGATACAAAAAATAAGCAATGTTAAAAACTCAGTGACCGGAAACTTGAACAGGAAATAGCAACATAAACTCATGATGCATTTTCTCTTTGAAAAAGAACACAGGTTTCCCCTAGATTCAGCCACTGAAAAGCCCCATAAGCAGCACCACCCCAGAAGCAAATGACTATTATGGCTGGAGATCCCAACCTGGGATCTTCAAGGACCCAGACACCCTGAGGAAATGGATGTCCTCAGGACTGAGCTAAGAAAAACATAAGCTTGGGCAGCGCCTGTGGCTCAAAGGAGTAGGACACAAGAGGTGGCGGGTTCAAACCCAGCCCTGGCCAAAAACTGCAAAACAAACAAAAACAAAAACAAAAAAAAACACATAGGGCGGGCCATTTTGACGTACCTAAAAGCAAGGAGGCTGCCCCAAATTTCTAGTTGTTTCATAAGGAGCCAATGATAGGATAATTTTATTACAGCAAATGACTAAAGTTCCTTGAAAAAAACTAAATATGGAGTTCATGATAA
The DNA here is from genome assembly GCF_000181295.1 of Otolemur garnettii. Taxonomy (NCBI): domain Eukaryota; kingdom Metazoa; phylum Chordata; class Mammalia; order Primates; family Galagidae; genus Otolemur; species Otolemur garnettii. Next base: position 6,041,284 of record NW_003852454.1, on the reverse strand, counting down.
TATTTTTAAAACCTCATTTGCCACCTTTGGAGGATACTTGGGAACCAACACATTATTTTAAAACCCCCTATAAAATTGTTGTTGTAAAAAAGAAGGGATCAAACACTTATCCTGCCTTTCCTGTATAAGCTTCAGTCTAGGGAAATAATGAGGTAAAGTGTGTCACAGAATTTCACCCAGAAAATACAAAAGAATGATAGGATCTCAGCACTTTGAAACCCCGAATGAAATAATGGGTGGTGGATGGCCACTACGACCCTTAAGTGAAAGGCTGGCAGGAAAATGGCTATGGCTAGATCAGACCAACAGCACCAAGTCTGCTGGTTAGGAGTGACTTTACAACAGGAAGCATGTGGCACTACTTCTGAAGGATTATTTCAAAAAACATTGAACTCAAATCTGATCAGGTTTGTGGGTTAGACAAGAAATTTATTTACAGAAAATACAAAAGAATCAACAGTCAGCCAAATCCAGAATATGGGACTCCCTAAGGACAAATGACCTGTTTTTTATAAATGACTTTTAAAAAAAGAGGGGGAAACTGTGATAAAGAGACGTAAGGAGACCTTTCAACCAAGGCAACATGCAGACCCTGCCTGGCTCCTGATTTGAGCAAATGATTACAAAAAGGCATTTGTGGAACCTGAAGAAATGTAGACTGGTGGATTTTAAATGATATTAAGGACTTTCTATTAAAATATTTAGGTTTGATAATAATAACATTGTGGCTTTTTTTTTTTTTGGAAATGGATGTAGCCCTCAGTAGAGTACTATGGCATCGTAGCTCACAGCAACCTCAAACTCTTGGGCTCAAGCTATTCTCTGGCCTCAGCCTCCCAAGTAGCTGCAACTATAGGTGCCTGCCACAACACCCAGCTATTTTTAGAGATGAGCTCTCCTTCTGACTCAGGCTGGTCTTGAACCTGTGAGTTCAGGCAATTCACTTGCCTTGGCCTTCCAGAGTGCTAGGATACATTGCAACTTTTTAAAGAGAGCCGTTCTTTGAGTACCTCTGGGTGAAATAACACAACATTAGGACTGGGGGCTGGCCATAATAGATCATTTTTGCAGCTCTATGATAGATACTGCTCTCTCTACTGTTGTATATGTTTGAAAATTTTGTGATGAATGTTTTTT
>NW_003852454.1:6024519-6039843 GCF_000181295.1 Otolemur garnettii | reverse complement strand
TGGGAAAGGATTGGATGTGGACATGGGCAAGCAGGAGGTGTCAGGGAAGCCCCTGTACTGCTGGAGGCAGGGGGCACTGCAGGTGTTCATGGCTGGGATGGGGACTCATCAAGGGGCAACGTGGCAGGGCTAAGAATAGGTAGCGTGGGAAGTCAGGACAGAGAGGCAGGGCTTGGAACCCACAGCCTCTCCTGTACCTAGCCCACCGCCCTACCCCGCCTCTCCTGTCACTAAGAGCATATCGTTTACATACCGTGAATCTTCTTTCTTCACTCCTGAAGATGCAATAAATAAAGGATGATGCAGAGTTTTTGGAGTGCAGCAGGAAGGACAGGGAGGTGTTATGTTGTCTTCCAGGTTAAAGCAGAGGTACAGGGATCTACACGGGGAGGGGAAGATATTTTAAAAATAAGGTATGATAGACATGAAGGGGGCCCTTCTTGGGGGTGTGCAGTGGTATCTTGTGGCTTAAATGTGCATTTCCCTAATGACTAAGAATATCGAGCATCTTTTCATGTGCTGATCTGTGGCCTTACACGTCTTCTCCAGTGAAATGTCCATGCAAACCCTGCCCATTCATTTTCTTATCTCCGACCTTAGAGGACACACTGACTCTCTCTCTGCTGAGTGTGATGCTGGCTGTGTGTTTCCTGCAGATGCCTTTGTGTTAGGGCGAGGACATCCCTTTTCCTGCTTTGCTGAGAGTTTTGCCCACACATCAGTGTCAGATTTTTGTCACGTGTTTTTCTACATGTATTAAAATGATTATGTGATTTTTTCTTATTTGGTAAATTAATATGGTGAATTTCATTGATTGCTATTTCAAATGTTAAACCAACTTGAATACCTGTGATAAACTCCATTTGGTCAGGATATATTATCTGGGTTTTTAAAAATATATTTGGATTCAATTTGCTAAAAATGTTTAAAAGAACTTTTGTGTTATGATCATGAGGGATAGGCCAATAGTCTTCTTTTTTTGTGATATCTCTGGTTTCAGTCTCAAAGTAATTTTCTGAGTGCTGGCCTTATAGAATGAACTGGAAAATGAGGGGAACAGGATAGAGTTGGGGGAAGGGTCTGTAAGAAGGAGAGAAGGCCAGGATTTCTTTCCCACAGAAAATATCCCCTTTTCTTTAATTTTCTAGAAATTTGTACAGAATTGGGAATATTTCTTTCTTACATTCTAGTCACCAATCTCTTGCTAATCATTTCCACCACCACCATAGTTTTTCCATATCCATGAGATTTTTCTTTCAACTGTATAACTTTAAGAAAACCCAGTAGAGATGATTTGTAAGGAAACTGTATATCCCCAGCATAAACAAAACCAGCAGCATTTGCCCCTCCAGCACAGCCTCTGGCCACTTAAGATGGACCCACCAATGTGCCCTCCTTTCTGGGCCATCCAGGTACAATTCTGAGTGTGCCACAGATGGGGACACAGGACAGAGCAGCAGGGCCTCGAAGGACCTCCCCACTCACTGATGGCAGTGGGCGTGTGCTGTGGGAGGGGCTGGCTCTTGTGACAGTGGTTGTGTGCCTCCCACGATTATCCCGTGTACACAGCAGTACTGAGGCAAGCTCTGCGGGGTAATGACCTCGTGCAACATCTGCCTTCCCCAGAACAGGAAGCTGAGACTGACACGGCAAAGCCACCTCAGAAAGCCACATGAGAGATGAGTGGCCCAGCCAGGCTGGAACCCCACCCCAATCCTGTGCAGAGCTCCGTGTGTCCATAGTGCTGCCCTTCTCTTAGAGCCCCTCTGGCCCTTCTCGCCCTGCTCATGCTGTGTCCCAGGAGGAAGCTCTGCAGAGCACATTCCCAGACTCCTGGCTCCAGCCAAGGGGGAGAGCTGGCAGGACACCGAGTGGTGAAGAGGAGCTCAGTTAGATCCTGCCCTCCATCTTGTCTTGCTCTGGGACCAGCTGTACCCTGTGGCAGTCTCCTTCTACATCTCGGGCTTTGAACCCAGCTCCTGTAACTACCTTTCCTCCCCTCTCCCTTAGGGCTCTGAGGTGGTAACAGCTCCCAAGGGGGCCAGTCCCTGGGTGCCTTGCATCCTTGTCAGCTCCCTGGCGCTGATGGCATCTCTTACACGCCTCTTCCAAAATCCCAGGCAAGGGTGCCCCTGCTTTCTATCTGATACCTGCAGAAATGCCCCCCCCCAATTCTCTGAGTGCCTTCTCCTCCCCATCCTTGAAGGCCCACAAGACACATCGCCACCTCCTGCTCTCTAGTCAGAGCTCCAGCACCTGCAGCACCGCTTGTTGGCCTCACATGCCTCCAAACGAAGGTGCATCCCACTGCACACGCCCGACAGAGGCCAACTCAGGACATGCTCCCCGGATGGAGACTTCGCCTTCTCCATGTGCCCTACCTGGCCCCACAGGTTTAGGGGAACATGTGGCATAGAGCAGAGGGGCAGGGGCGTACCAAGGACCTGTGCTGAGGGAAAGGAGCCCTTCCCCCAAGGTGGCCTCCACACATGAGGCCCAAAGTCAGTGACAACTCCAAAACCAGACCCTGGGACTTTGCAAACACATGAGTTCCAACAAGAGGAATGCACAGCACGTACAACTCCACAGCAAACAACCAGCAGTCCGAGTGCCTGTGTGGGAACTGCTATCTTAAAAATGACTACAGATCTTGGGAAGAAAAATATCCCACCTCCACACATGGACCCCGGAGCCTGGGTCTCCATCTGGCCTGTGGTTACTCATAACATTTGCTCTGAGGATGCAGAGAAAAAGAAAGAGAAATAAAGACATGGCACCTTCAGAGAGGTGGGCGGTGCACACAGAGGGATGCGGCCATACCTATTTGCTTTGTGGACTGAGGATTTGAAGATCTGCGTGGCAGTCCCTGTTGCATGTCCAGAGACACCATACACCACGGCCTCAGTGGGAGAGCTGGGCTGGTGGCCAGCATGGTGACCCAAGCTCATGCTCATGGCCAGCCAGGATGGGAAGCAGCGTGGAAATTGAGACAGCACCATGCACCCTGGTCGATCACGACATGGCATCCAACCCTGGTGGACAGGTAGGGATGTTTCTGGGAGCCCAGGGGGATCGGCAAGCTCAGGAACAGCATGTTATATATTAGCTCCTCTTTCGGGCCGGCATTTGTTTACCTACTAGCTCGAGGAGGTTCTGGACAGCTAAGAAGGGAAGAAAATCAATATTTACCGAGGGCCAGCTCTGGCCTGGCTGGGCACCAGGGGCTTTCCACCTTGGTTCATTTCCCTCCAGTCCACAGGCCCTGACCACGGATGCCGCAGGTAGCAATGAGGGATGATGATGATAATGAGGTCTCTTGCTTTACTTTAAAAACCTTCCTAAGGGCCTTCCTGTAGCATATCATTGTATCTCATTTGGCGTTCACAGCAAACCCTGTGGTTGGAACGGTGGCTCTGGTAGTCATCCCTTTCACTGATGAAACAATATGGGTCCAGGCAGGTGAGGAGATTTGCCCAGCTAGGCTTAAATACTGAGTGTCAGAACCACATTTGGTGGACAGTCTGGCAACTCAGCAGATCTTGAGCCTCACCTCAGGGAAAGGTGACCCTGTTGCTGCTCTGTGGGCATCTCTACCAGGGCTCTTCTGCAGAGCTGCACCTTAGCCAGCACTGTCACCGGGCTCCTGAGACCAATGTGGGGGGTTCCTTAGACCATCACTTTCCCAGACGTTGATACGCAATATCCAAATGCTCCCTTTTTGAATGAGCTCATGGCTCTGGGAGCAGGAACTCAGGCATCAGGTGCTATCATGTCCTCAGCATGGGGCGTCCCCTTCCTATGGTGAGAACCACATGTCATAATCACAGTGAAGCATTTAGCACCATGCCTGGCACACAGCCTAGGCTCAGAAAAGTTAGTGACTTCTGTGGCCCATTCCCTGGGCTCCATTCCCTGGGTTTGGAGAGGAGACCCTTCCACACGATACTATCTTGGAGCTCATCCCCCTCAAAACAGCCTTGCCAACCCACAGTCAAGCTGGAGGCAGGAGAGAGCAGGCATATATGGGGTAGGGTGGGCCCAGGCCAGGCCCAGGCCAAGCCCAGGAAATGGGAGTGGACAGTTCTTCCTGTCCAAGCCAGGCCAGAGTGGGATAGCACAGGAAAGAAGAAGGGCAAGGGCTCCGGAAGAGAGAGCAGCAGGCCAGGGCCTCATCCCAGCTCTAGCTGTTCAGAGATTTGCCATAGCCACTTGGCCAGGAAGAAAACCTGTCCTGCCAGGTGAGAGGGCCTGAAGGGGGAAGGAAGCCCACAGAATGGGGAAGTCATTGAGGACTCAAGCCAAAAGCCAACATAAAGTAATCAGGCCAGGAAAAAACCAGGCCACAGGCCAAGCAGCACCAGGCCAACCTTGTACCTGGTGCGCATGTGCACCCCCCACACGCACACGCATGCACGTGCACACACACAAACTCAGACTCTCCCCCATCCTGCCATTTCTCTGGCTTTGGCCAGGATAAGGTTGAGGTAGGTGGATTTCAGGGGGTCTCTTCAAGGACAGGTCCTAGGACTTAGGTGGAAGGAGCCTGGGGAAGAGGCAAGAATAAGGGAGGATGGAGGCATTAGGCCCAGGGAGCAGAATGAGCTGAAGGTGTTGGGGCCACAAGGCATCAGAATGCCAGAACTCAAAGCCTATGATGAGACAGAAGAGCCGGATGGAGTCAGACCACATATTGAGGCCACTTCTCAAAGACCACTCTGACACTAAGAAAGTTCTATAGGTGACAGGATTGTAAGAGGAGTCAGCACACTGAAGGCCACCATGAGGCCAGAGGTGGGTCACACCTCCTAGGAAGCCCTCTGTTTATTTACTCACACTCCTACACCACTGGGTAGATGGGAGACTACAGTTCCCTGGAGTCACAGGGCTTGTGGACAGTAGATGGTTTTGCAGAAATCCAACCCCTCAAACCTGCCTTTAGGGACCTTGCCTTCTCAGCCATCTTTTGTCCCGGGAATCTCTCCTGGTTCTGGGGACCTGATGTCACTGGAGCCAGTCACAAGTGTCAGAACACCCATGGGCCCCATGGACCCCAGAGACAAGTGTTTTTGAGCAGCTTCTCTGTGCATGTAATGCTGGGGCTGGGAGCTGTAGGTCAGACAGTGGGAAGGGAAGGACCTAGGGCTGCTTTCTGCATCGTGATAGTGGAGAAACGAGGTGTGTGAGCAAGGTAGAGATAGCGATGGTGCAGTTCACCAAGGGACACAAGAACTCAAAGCGCTGCACAAAGGGGCTTGGAGCTGTGGGGGACCGTGGGAGGAGCTCAGGAGATGGTTTAGTCCCCTACCTCGCGACCTTAGACAGCTCATTGTTTTCTTTATGCTCCATTTTGTAATTCGAAGCAGCACCAGTTCATCAAAGCTGCTCTTGCCAAGGGCCAATGGTTCCAGGTGGTGCTGTGTCCTGCCCCGCCTGCCCTTTGGTTGTCAAGACCCCTTGAGCCTGCTCATCTGCTCCTCACCTGCCTCTTTTAAGCCAGATCTCTGCTACCAGCCATGGCCCACTGCCCAGAATTTTCTAAACCTTGTTGCCACTTCCTGAATTCCAGCGGTTGGCTCTCCCCTGCCCCCACCCCAACTTTCTGGAACTTTAAACTCCACAGTGCAAATGGAGGACCTGACCTCCCCTTCCTCATGACACAGCGTTCTCCTAACCGTAGCCTCAGACCTGGCAGTCCAGCCTTGTTGAGAGAACCAGGTGGCTTCATAGAGCAAGGGTTTGAGGTCAATCCTAGGTCAAATCCAGGCTCTGACACCCTCAGCTAGTCCCTTACCCCCTCAGAGCCTCAGTTCCCTCATGTGAAGATGGCTGAGATGATAACACGGCATTGAAGAGCCTGTGGCTGGCAAGATGCGCATTCCGTAAACAGTGCTGCTGTTTTCTTAGCAGTGCCAGCCCTGTGGGAACAAAGAGAGGGTGCATGCCTGCATTCATCAAGTGCCCACAGTATGCATGGTTTGACATGCCCTGTTAATGATGTGATTATGATCACAGCTTGTATACAGTGATATCACTGTACTATCTTTTGCTCTTCTTTGACAGAATGAAGTAGAAGAAATAAAGATTACCGTTAGCTACAAGGGACCCCAAAATTGGGCAAGATGCACTCTCCTTTCAGCTCTCTCTCCAGCAGGAGAGGTCATTGCTGTGTTGTCCCAGGCGCAGCAGGTAAAGAAGTGGCTTGAGGTTAGGGGCCAGGGTGTATGAAGAAGCACACCTCAGACCCGAGACACAGGCAGCCTTGAGACCTTCAGCCACAGGAGCACATAGGATCGAGGACAGCAGAAGAATAAGCCACCCCTGGGGCAGGTGATCCTGTACAGTTAAATTTTCTTTTTTTTGAGACAGAGTCTCACTTTGTCGCCCTTGGTAGAGTGCGGTGGTGTCACAGCTCACAGCAACCTCCAACTCTTGGCCTTAAGTGATTCTCTTGCCTCAGCCTCCCAAGTAGCTGGGAGTACAGGCACCAGTCACAACACCTGGCTATTTTTTGTTATAGTTGTCATTGTTGTTTAAGCTGTCCTGGGCCAGGTTCAAACCTGCCAAACTTGGTGTATGTGACCAGCGCCATAATCACTGTGCTACGAGTACTAAGCCAGTTAAATTTTCTTATGTTCAAAGCACATTTGATGTTACTTCTCTGGTTAGAATTCTAGACTCAGAGCCCCCAGAGTTCAGCTAATCCAGTGGTTTCCACACTGGTTTTCCAAATAAAATTAGACATAATATCCCAATGAAGGAATCATAACTGTCCCTCCATTCTGGTTGAAGGTCCGTGCAGTAGGGGATCCTGTCCCTACCCTCAGACCCATCTGTCTTCCTGACACCCACCCCATTGAAGCCTGGGCATCATGGGAAATGAGATGTGAATACCACTAGGCCACTCCAGCTCTTTATTGGCTAAGTAGAGGCAGACCTGTGACTCATACCTGCTAATGCATGTGAAGTTGGTAATAGAACATTATCTTGTTCTCTGCTTCATGTGTGCTGAATTAATCTCTCTCATGAGATTACAAATTTGAGGCAGGGTCTGTTCTCTCTTGCTCTGGGCTCCCCTGAGGCCTGGGAAAACATCTGTGAGAATTCTTGGTTGGGCTGACATGACTTGAACCAAAGTGCTTGGGCCAGTTTCTCTCTGGTCAGGCGAGTCCTGATATCCTTCCACAGTAGGTTGAGAAAGCACAGGGGGTAAAAAGCTGCTCACATGGCCCCAGGCCTGTTCCCAAGCCCCAGGAGCTTCCAGAATCTTCTGAGGGAAAGCCACACGGTAGGTTCAGAGTTTCTGGAGTGCTGGCAGAGGCTCTCAGGGGTGTATGGGATCACTTGCCTAGGGGGTGGTCTGGCCTGACCCAGTGGGGCTTCAGCCCTTTGCCACAGTCCAGGAGTCTGAGCATTGCTCCCACTCAGTGGTGCCAGTGAAGTGACCCCATAAGCCAGTGTGGGCCAGAGGCCAGTTAGCACTGCTGGAGCATGAGTGGAGACCCCAAACTGGGTGGGGGCATTCACATATGCTAACACATTTATTTCCCCAACAGCCTATGGCATTTTTATCATTCCCATTTGCAATCACAGAAACAGGGGCTTTGAGGGATTATGAGAAATCTTGCCCAATGGCAAACAACTAGTCAAGAAGCCTCCATCCAAATGCAATTCCCAGGACCCCAAAGATCATGCTTCCATGACTGTGGTCTGAACTTACCAGTCATCCACAGGTGGCCCGAGACAGAGGCAGAGCCGCCATGGGGCAGGGACACAAAGTGTTATTTAAAGATGGTTTTGGAATCTAAACGTCTACCCTGAATGGCAGATTGTGTGCTGCTCATACACATGGGGCGGGCAGCAATTCACAAGCCCCACAGAGCATCACTTACCTCAGAAGAGTCTTGGAAACCATTAGCAGAACCCAGCCCCAGCACCACTGCACAAATCTGGGGGCCTCGGACCACTGGTCTTGTGAACTGAAGGTCAAGTAGAAAGGTTACAAAAAGTGCTTAATTGCTCCTCCCTGCCATAGGTTCAGATGAACACCTCCAACAGAACAAAGAGGAGATTCCTTGTCTGGGGTCTTGTTTCCTTGTCACTTTTCAGGTCAATCACTTGTTTGCTGAAGCTGAGTTCACTCACCTTAGCTATTCTCTAGAGACCATCAGAGGCTGAGTGCGCAGCTGATCTGTCGGCACGATCCCACATGGGCGCTGTTCAGGGGCACCTAGGATCTTAGACGCTTGTGGAGACTGAGTACAAAGCTAGAGCATAATAGCTCTGGATTTATCGATCCCTTGGGCTGTTTCAGCATGCTAGACATGGCTGTTTGTCCTTTAGCCTCCCGCATGGCCCACATGTGTGTTCCGTGTGTGTGTGTACACAGATGTGTGCCGCACTGGAGGCTGTGCAGGGCCAGCCCACACCACTCCCACCCATCATGGCAGTAGGTGGTCTTGCCAGTTGGCCCCATGAATGCTGGCCCTCCGCTGGTCAGTCGAGCAGCCTTCCCCGTGGTTTAGCTCTCAGCCTGTCTCCCCTGGCCTCTCCCCGGGCAACAGAGGTTTCTCATTTGCTTGCTCCCTCATCTTGCTTGCTGCCTCTTTGGCTTTCAAAACAGCCACCCCATAAGACCAGCACCCTCCCTGGCTGACGTCAAAGAGAAAGGAAGCACTGGCTTCCCCTGGTGCTTAGAGCTCCCAGTCCTTGCAGGTCTTTGAATGTAGGTTGTCCCACAGTAGGAATGTGGGAGAAAGAACTCCAGCCCCCAACAGCACAGGGCAAAGGAGATGCTGGGCTGAAAGACAGTTACAGTTGTTTGCAATTTTGATGTTCTCTGACAAGGGTCCTTTGCCCGCCAAGTTGTCTGTAATTTAAGGAGAAATGTAAAATTAGAAATCAATGGCAGAAAGGCCAACAGAGAGACTTTGGCCCTTTGCCCTTGGTGCTTCTCACTTGAGCTCCCATGTAGGCAAGGCTCACCTCTGTCACCGGGGGGGCGGGGGGGGGAGGCCCAAGGAGAGACCCTGTCTCCATCCCCTTCTTGGGTAGCCCACGTGGGCCCCCGGCTCTGGTGGGCAGTGCAGTTTCATGGGCACATGTGAACTGAGGCCCTCCTGGGTTCCCAGCCTTGGCCAGGGGCTGCCACTGCATCGCTCCTCTGAGACCCACAGTGGCTCTATGAGGCAGAAGGCAGTGTCTGGTCAAACCTCACTGAATATCTGCTGAGTGAACAGAGCCTCTCCCCTGAGCTGCTCCAGGACACACTCCCACAAAGGCCCGTGCCTGCTCCAAGCTGCTGGGCTTACAGGCAGTGTGGGCTTCTTCCGGATCTTTTCCCCACATGTATTAGAGCTCCCAGACACCTGCCTGTGCCCAGAACTCATCCAAGGAGTGCTCACACCCACTTGCCCTAGAAGCAGGAGCAGGTCCCACCTACCAATCCTGCGGGACACTGTCACCCCTGTTCCTGTGGCCCTGGGGTGTGGTGTCCTCTGCTGCTAATGGTAAAAGAAGAATGCCATCATTAGCCACATTGCCCAGCCCTGTGGGGGAGCCAGAAACCTGCCCAGACTGTCAGTGTACAAATATGGACTGTGGGCTGTCTCTCTCAGACACCAAGAGCTGGTATACCAGCTAGCTGCATGGGGCTGCAGAGGCTGGGCTATATGTGGTTGGGCAGGTCTCTTAGCATCCTTTCCTGGGCTCCAGAGTTAAACTAGCATGCATAAAACACATAATTACACCCCGACACAAGTCTCTCTTCTAGCAGGAACTTCATGTCTCAGGTTTCTCTTTTGCCCCTGCTGGGTGGCTGCAACCCTGTCCTGGCCATGGGCTTCAGGCCTGACTCCAGCTCCCTGCCCTTGGCAGGGTCCCTGCAGTATGTCTGACTTGTCCACAATGATCCCTCCTTGCCTCTAGGCCAGTAGTTCACAACCTTCCTAATGCCACAACCCTTTAATATGAGTTCCTAGGGGTCGTGACTCACAGGTTGAGACACCTAGACAAACCCAGGTCCTATACCTTGGAGTATGGATGAGATGGGAGTTCCCAGCAGAGACAGGCCTCAGGGCCTCAGTGGCTGCATGGCCAAGATGCCCAGTGCTTCCCTGTGGGTCAGCATGGGGTTTAGGGTGAGGAGGGGCAGAGAGGCCTTCCTAATGCCTCCCACAACCTTCCTAATGCCACAACCCTTTAATATGAGTTCCTAGGGGTCGTGACTCACAGGTTGAGACACCTAGACAAACCCAGGTCCTATACCTTGGAGTATGGATGAGATGGGAGTTCCCAGCAGAGACAGGCCTCAGGGCCTCAGTGGCTGCATGGCCAAGATGCCCAGTGCTTCCCTGTGGGTCAGCATGGGGTTTAGGGTGAGGAGGGGCAGAGAGGCCTCCACTCTGGTCTCAGCTAGAGAGCAAGGGAAGCCTGGCTCCTCCAAAAGGAGGGTTCCCAGTCCCAGCCAGAACTGAGAATAGCACTGATAGCAAAGGGCTCTGTCCCAGCCCAGAATGTCTTAGGCCCTCCCTCTAACCCAGCAGTTCTCAGCCTGTGGGTCGCGACCCCTTTATAACAACGAAAATACATTGCAGCATTAGGAATGGTTGAGACCACTGCTCTAGCCCCTCAGAGCTTTGCAAGCAGAGAGCATGTCTGGGTAACTACTCTGCTGTCACGACACACAGGGCTGGCACAGAGCAGGTGTCACTGAGCCTTGTTAGAATGAGCAGCTTCCGGGTATTTTCAGATATGCCGCCTCACCCTCACCCAGGCAGGCTCTTTATTAACTTCATTATTTGGGAGTTTGTAGTTTTCAATCAGTAAAACATTGCTTTTCTGTCGTTGCACTGATTTCCTTTTCTCCTGTCCTGGAGTCCAGCTGCAGCTATCAATGTTCAGAGAGCAGATGTCAGCAGCCATCCCTCTCTGTGAGCCCACTATACCACATTCCAGCACAGGTGACTTGACTTCTGCTTCACCATCCTGTGCTGTCCTACTGACAATAATAGTGAAGAGAGGAAACTGGAGGGTGGGCATTACAGCAGAGAGGAAAAGTAGATTTTTAAAGCAAATGCAAACACATTTATTACACACAGAAAAACTATCAGGGCAGTTGTAAGCTAATTCCTCCAATTTTGTGTCTCAAAACTTCTAAAGCGCCTGACCTGAGAATTCTCCTGGGAGGCTGTGGCATAAGCTGGGGGGACACTTATGAGGACAATACACAGAGTGAGAACACCTGGGTATGTGGGGAGCCTGGTGGGGGAAAGGGAAGCAGCCAGCACCTGGAGTGTGAGAGAGAGAGGAGTCTAGACTGCCAAGCCTGTGGCAAGGAGGGCTGGACCTATCCGGCTGACTGCAGGGAGGCCAAGAGCTGGAGCCCTGTGGGCCACGGCAGAGGACGGAAGAATCTGGTTTTCCTTCTGGACTCTGCATCTGGCTCCCTGCTCTCACCATGCCTAGCTCCACGCCTGGCACAGGCAGGTGCTGAATCCAACCCTGCTGGTTTATGGCAGGCTCAGCACATTTTCAGATGAGCTGGTTCTTCACACCCAACCAGGGAAACCCTTGGCAGAGAGGGGCATGGGAATGCTCAGTAGAGACTAGAGCAAGGGTGGATAAAGGTGGGGCCGGCAGAGGCAACTGCGCTGGCTGTGTCGGTGACAGGCAGAAGCAGGCAGATCCCATGTGGTTCAGAGGGAGACTAGCTAGAGGTGGGGGGCCCCAAAACTCAGCCTTGGTAGAAATTGCTCCCCCTAAAGTGCTACAGGAAGTAAGCTGGTACCCATGAGGGAAGTCCACTGGAACTTCTAAAGCATTAGAAGGGTTTGCAAACCCTGCCTGAGATGCTGTGTTTCATGGGTTCTGGACCCAGCTGTGTGACCTTGGGGAAGTGACTTTGCATCTCTGAGACTCACCTTCAAACAGTGAGTGGCATGGCAGATGGCACCACACCTGCTCACCAGGTGAGGCTCAGCCATGTATTCAGCCTTGGAACTGGGCTTCATTCTGGGTGGGGAAGTCCTCTGAAGTGGCTTTCTCTTCTGTGCTTTAGGGCTTCAGCTATGGCCCGTCCACTGCTCAGCAAGGTTATATAGGGCTTATCAAAGTGTCCCCACCTTCTGACCTCATAAGCCCCTCTCTACCTGAAGAAAGTAACCTGAAATGCATAGTCGCAGCCAGGCAGTTCACTGTGGTATGTTTATAAAGGCAAGAAATTAGAAACAACCAAGATGTCCAGCTCTGGGGAAAGGGTGTCCTACACGAAGAACTGTCGCTTGATGGAATAATGTGCAGACGCTAATCCTCATGTTTACACAGAATTTCTCATCGTAGAAGAAATAATTCTGATGAGACATTAGGTACAAAACCTGGCCTTGTAAGTTTGTACAGAACCTGGGCTCTGCGGTCAGCTTCCAGGCTGAAGCCCTTCTCTGCCTCCTTCTTCCTGGGTGTAAGCCTCAGTTTGCCAATCCCCCGGGCTTCGGTTTGTACACCCGCCAGGGAGTTGATGCTCCTTCAGAAGACTAGTGCAGGTGAATTAAGGATGCTCAGGAAAGGCAGGGGCATCCTGTCCACTATAAGGGGGATCATTGCATCAATGAGGCAAAACCGGTAAACTCACATATATGAAGGGCTAGGGAGAAATGTACCCAGGCCTTATTGCCGGGTAATTTATTTTGCTTTCTTTTACTTCACCGTTTTATCAAAATTTTCTTAAAGAACATAATTTACTTTTAAAATGGAGCCAAATAACTTTATTCTTAAGACATTCTCGATGGAGGCATTCCATGCTCAGCCTGGTGTCCCAGACGCCTGGGTCCCCAAAGGGCCAAGCGAGGGGATGTGAATGATGCAATGCTGCTCAGCACACCTCCACAGACCCCCCCCCCCGTGGTCCCACGGTACTTGTAGAGCTGGCACCTTATTGGGGGGGTGGGTCCCAGGAAGGAAGTGAGTAATGACCCTGGATGCTGAGGAGCAGGACAGGGCCAGATGCAGCAGTTAGGTTGTTTTCCCATCAGCAGTGCAGGGGGTGGAGGCAAACCCGCCGCTGGGCGCTTGCCTGCCCCACCCCTGGGATGACTAACCTGCTGAAGCACCCTCAGGCCTCTGGCCATAACAGGTGGGCGGCAGGAGCTGCCAGAGGGCCCCTGACTCATGAGAACAACGGCTCATCTTTCTCCAGACCTCTCCTCTAGTTCTGCCTGCAGACAAATCCCTTTCCATAGGCACGTTTCTAGTATAGAAAACTGTGCCTTGGACTCAATTTGTCATGTTAGCCGTGCGGCCTTGGGCAAATCACTTACCGTCTCTGTGCCTTGTTTCCTCTTCTGTAAAATAGGGATCAAGGGCCTTTCCCACAAGGTCTCTGAGAGAACTGAGTAAGACAGCACCCATGAAGAACCCCCAGTGTGCCTGCTCACAGAGGGGCCGCAAACGAGCATCATTCCCTCCCTCCCTCCTTTGCATGTCCTTCTCTTACTTTGATGACAAGCCTGGGTGGAGCTGCCGCTGTCCCTCATCACCGGTCCCTGGCTTGAGACCCCTTCCCTCAGATATCAGGTGATAATGTGTCCATAGCCATGTCCTGCCACTGGAAGCAGATGGTGACTGCAGTATGTCAGCGTCCTCCCAAATACTGCAGGAACCAAAGGAACACAAGTAATGATAGGAACTGGGGTATATGGCAGAGTGGAGGGTCTGGCCGTGGGCTCCCGGGCACCCCTGAGCTCATTGCACATTAGCAGCTGCCTCTCCTGCCCTGTCCCCCAACACAGGAGTCAGGCAGGTGGGAGAGCTGGTCCCCAAGAGGAGGCACTGCCTGTGGCCTGCAGGGAGGAAAGAGCAGTGGTGAGCTGAACCTTTGCTCTGCCGCCCACAAGCTCTGTGACCTTGGGCCACCAGCCTCATCTCACTGAGTTCATCTGCAAAGAGAATAAACAACAGTGACGTGTAGACTCATTGTAAAAAAGGAATAAGAAAAAGACTCCATGCCGTTCTACTAGGTATCCATTCTACTAGGAACAGGGCAATTGCAGTGTGAAGGCTACTGATGGCCAACAATTTTTCTGAAGTCTCCTTAGAGTGCCAAAAGGGACTGATCAAATATACCGACCATACTTGAGGTGTTTCATAAACCATCACTTCAAACAAGCCTCCCAATAAAGGCACTGCCATTGGACCATGGAAGTTAGGGCCACTCCCTATGGCCACAGAGCCAGGGACTGGAAACTAGGGTTTGGCCAGGGGTTTTCCCACTTCTCCCCCTGTACCCTCTCACTGCCCCCAACTACCACCCCCTGCCTCCCACAACCTCAGTGTTGTGTGATTTCATGACCCACACAGGGACAAGTTCTCCTAGGTTTCTGTAAGGATCCCTGAGGGCTCTCTTTGGCATCCCAGGACGCATGTCCTGATGAGCCCCCAAGGACCAGGTAGCCCACAGGCAGGGGAATGCACAGACAAATGTGGCAGGAGAGTTGAAGTCTGTCACCTACCCAGTCCCATCTGCAAAACTCATTCTATCTATCATTTATTCTACTAAGCAAGTAGGATTTCAACTGGAGAAATGAAGGAAGAAACTTCAAATGAAGGATAGGGCCTAGGCCAGGGCATGGAAGCAGGACAACGTGAGATACGTGCCAGATAAAGCAAGGACACCAGCCAGGCCAGAGCCTGGAATTCGGGAATGGGAATCTGGCCCTGGGGAGCAGAGCTCCCGGCAGGGGAGGGGCGGGAGGGCTGTGCCCCATGTCTGCCTAATCCTTCAGTGCTGTCTGCTCCTGGGGCTTGGGTGGGGAGGGTGGTGTGTGCAGCACTCCTAAATATCATCTCTTAGACACGTATTAGTATTGCACTTGCTCCCTGGCAGGGCAGGCTGTGTGATAAGAATCCAGGAAGCTCAACTCAGAGCGCTTGGCCATCAGCGAGGTTGATGCCAGAATAAACAGGGCCTGGCATGGGGCTGCAGAAGGCCCTGTCCCAGGGCAAACACTGCCCTTTGCCAAATAGGGAGTTGTTTTTGCAAAGGCAGTGTTTGTACTTGGGGTGGGCAGAGAGCAGCTCTGCCAAGCCCCCAGACCACTCATTCGAACCAGGCTCTGACGTCACCTCTTACTAATGGGCAAGGGGAGACTCTCATGGCCATTAGTGAAAGACACAAAGTTATTGCAAAACAATAAAGGAAGAAGAATGAGTAATCCCAGTCATAAAGCTCCCGAACAACAATACAAAACCACTCAGGTAATTCATGCATCATGCTTCCTGCAGTCTCCTAGTACAGCCAATACATCATCTCACGTGGTCTTAACGCACCCTGTG
>NW_003852454.1:6012708-6024268 GCF_000181295.1 Otolemur garnettii | reverse complement strand
TTGTGGCGGGCGCCTGTGGTCCCAGCTACTTGGGAGGCGGAGGCAGGAGACTCGCTTGAGCCCAGGAGTTGGAGGTTGCTGTAAGCTGTAAAGCCAGGGTACTCTACCCAGGGGGACAGCTTGAGGCTCTGTCTCAAAAAAAAAAAAAGAAAAAGAAAAAAAAGAAACTGCACTGCATGCCCCTGGGCCCTAGGAGCCCCAGGATTACAACCACCACTCACAGAGGGGTCCAGGGTCTCTTTGGGATAAGAGCCTCGAAGGTCCTTAACCATGTCCCTGTCCTGTAAAGACTCTGAGGAATACAAGTTCCTGTCCCGGGATGAGGGTACCACATGAACTGAGGGCACAGCAGCCCTGTGGCCCCTGCTGGTAGGCTAAGCAGACAAAAGATTAGCTTCACAAGCTGCTGTGAATGTGCAAAAGAACACATCTGCCTGTGACCCACACTCTCACCGCACCATGTCTACCGAACAGGAGGGAGCTCGTGTGCGCATGTGTGTGCACGTGTGCGTGCCCGCTTTCTGAAGGCATTCGCTCTAGCTGCTGTGTCATCCATCACAGGCAGCTCCTTTGTAACCGGCAATAAAGTCATTTAATGCTCATGATGAAATGTATGCCCTACAGTGCTCGTTATTAATAGGAATTAGATGTATTTCAGGTAACAAAATAGTGAGTGATGTGGGTAGTAAACACATCATGCCAACGTGGTGAGACTGACGTGGTTCACGCTTGTCCCTGGAGAAAGAGCCGCCCTCACAGGGCAATTACAGGTCAATGAATCACAGTATCACTCTCAACCTGGGCCCAGAAGCTCGGGACTCACCATAGCAGCTACCAGTGTGGCTTCTGGGTTTTCACCTGCCCTCATGATTCTGAGCATGTCTCTGTTTACCCTCACACCCTCACTCACACCACCCCTCACACTCTATTTGACCTCCCAATGCTGGACACCCACTCACATCCTGACACTGGACCTTGTCCCAGACCACCACAGAGTTAGAGCTAAACCCAGGGATGACCCACAGATGCATACATGCATCTGTGCATACAGTCTCAGCCATGCACAGTCACTGCTACACACGCATGCCCTGCATCCACATGACAGCACGACACAGTCAGAAAGGAGGATGAACCCAGAGGAGCACAGTGAGTACAGCCAGAGAGGACTTGCAACTAATCCAGGGCTCCCCACTTACATTGGCCTTTGCAGATAACCTCCTCTCTCACACTGTCCTACACCCTTGGGCCACCCAGAGAGATTGCAGCCACTCTAAGCTTTTTTTCGTCCTATTGCCTTTGCATGGAGTACCTAATTGGGTTCTCAAGGCTTAATTGTCACCTCCTCTCCAAAGCAACAGCCTCATCAGAGCCGCCCGCCCAATCCTAGTATGTTTGGCAGACTGGGGGTGCGGGAGTTCTGCTCCACAAGGTCACTCAGGGATCCAGGCTGTCAGCAGCTCCACCATCTTGTACCTATACCAGCCAGAATACCCTCAGTAGCAATGGCTGGGGAAGAAAGAAGATAGAAGGTGAAGCCTCAGGCTAAAGGGAAGTGTGTCACCCACACTCACTCTTCACTGGTCAGAATTAGTCACATGATACCATCTAACTACAGGGACACTGGAAGTGTAGTCTTCTATGTTTGCATTCTATGTCCAGAAGTCTGAAATGAGTCTCATGGTGCTAAAATCAAAGTGTCAACAGGGTTTCCAGAATGGTGAGAAATAAATGTCTGTTGTTTAAGTCACCTAGTCTGTGATATTCTGTTATAGCAGCCTGATCTAAAACATTATCTTTGAGATAAGAAGGGATTGTTCTGCCTTGTGCAGTGTTCCAGGATTGTGAGGACACACAGCACTATCTCTGGTGCCCAGCTCTCCTCTCCTGGGCTATCATTGCTCACAAAGCCTTTCTTGAGGAGCAGATGAACTTCTTGGGGGTAGCCAGCCATAAGCATCTCTACCTACTAGGTTCCCAGCAGACAGCAGAGGCCGGGGAAGTTCTGCTGGAAAGGAAGGAGAAAGAAAAATATGAATGAATGAATTTGACAAGACCAAGTGGTATGTGAGGACAGAAAAAGCATGAGATAAAGTGGGCAGATCCTCATGAATATAGAGGCAATCACATCATGTGTAGCCCTTAGGGAAAGAGCATTTCTCTGCAGTGGAGGTTCTGAGGAAAGCATGAGTGCTTCATATTCAGACTCACAGAAACAGTGAGCACAAGGAATTTGGAAAGGAAGAGCAGGAAAAGGAAGCCCCTAGTCTGAGCCAAGCACTGCGATAGGTACCTTATAACCAGAGCCTCGTGGGGTCAGCTCAACACCCTCACACCCAGCTCCATGTAGATGAGGGAACTGAGGCACAGAAAGAAGTTCCTGATCCAAGTTCACACAGCTGGACAGTTGGCTGTGCCAAAATTTACAGCCCTGTTTTGCTGGTTCTGAAGCCAGCTGCCATCTCAGGACACCCAGCTCTGTGCCAAGCTTTGCTACACTTACAGTGGCCTTACTGTCCCTGCCTCTTTAGGGCTCAGTTCCTTTACCTATAATATGATAAGATTGGGCACGGTGATCCCCAAGCGCCCTTGCAGCTCCAGCTCCTTGGGTTCAAGGGCAGCTCTAAATCAGAATGGGCTTTCTGGAGGGCTTGGGGGTCCGAACTTCTTCCCACCTACAACAGACATGCAGTTCCTTTTGTTTTGCCAAGAGACAGTCTAAGACAAGGAGGGAGAGGCCCACGGCAGAGATGACTCTATGCCCCAAAAATGAGAATCACAGCAGCCCACAGGATTGTGCAAGCTGCCCTCAGGGCTGCCAGTCGGCCCTGGCCCGAGGAAGGCTGTTTACACTCTGCAAGTGTGTGTTTGTAGTTAACTCAGTTGGCCTTGTGCACAGCCCCTAGGGCTGCCAGGAGGGTCTGTGTGGAAATGACAGGGATGGGCCTCAGCAGGCCCTTTATCTCAGACACCAAACGCCTGTTCATTCATTGATTCATTCATTCATTCATTCATGTATTTATTCATTTCCTCATTCACTCCCTGAGCGTCTGCCAAGAATTGTGCAAGGCACTGCAGATCCAAAGGTAAACAAGACAATGTCCCGAGGAGCTGCCAAGACCCTAGAACTTCGAAGAACAGTGAGGCACTAAATATAGATCATGACCCTCTCAGCATTGGTACAACGGCAAAGGTATGTATTCAGGGAACACATGGCAGGGGACTTTAGTAACTTCTTACAGAAAACTACTTAGCTGGCAAATCAAAACGAGAGAATAATTCCGTACTCAATTACCCTTAGAAATGCTTTTTCTCATGAATATGGGAATGTGAGAATATGGGGGTGTCACATTCAAGTTTTCTTTAAATCCCACTTAAAACCTGGCCAGGAAAACCAACTTTAGTCATTTTAGGGACTCCTTGCCTCTGACATCATGCAAAGGTCCTGGGAATTGCAGAGTTTTCTAGGTACTGGGGAGGTGCCCCCAGATGTCTCCCAGACATCAATACCATGCTCCTTGATGTCCAATACCTGGGGCCAAGTTGGGGGCTCAGAATACCGGAGCATGACTGTGCTCACACTCCAGTTTCCCTAGGCAGACAGCAACCTTTGTGAAGCCATGCCACAGCTAACAAAGGGGCCCAAGTCTGGCCTCTGCGACTTGGGACCCCTTACCGATGCTAGAATCCTTCTCCCTTTCTTCTGACAACTCTCTTCCCCATCCACCATTCTGAAGACTGCCTACCTGTTTTTTGTTTTTTCTTGATCTTCCTCTTTGACATAAAAAAACAGAAAAAAATAATGGCTGCAAGTAACTTCTTGTGGGGTTCTATAAAGGCCTGGGGCCTAGGGATCAGAGAGGGGTCTGGCTACATATCTGAGATGTTGAGAGAAAAACAATACAAAGGAAAACTCCAAAAATTCATATTTCAATAAATTATTTGCCTTGCACAAAAAAAACTTTCTATTTTTACTTATCATTTCTTTGGGATATATTTCTAAGAGTCAAAGAAAAAGATCACATTTTGAAGACTACCTTTCAAGTTGCTTCTCCTTTAGGTTAGTACCAATTTACCCTCCAGCAATGTACAAATATGGTCTATTTCACCACATCATCACCAACATTAACTGTTAAGGTGTTTCCTCTTCCATCTTTGCCTATTTTACAAACTAAAGAATTTTATTTTCAATATTTTTTATTTCTTAAATTATTCATGTTACTCGTTTACTTTAGAAATATGATTTTATTTTCAATATTTTCTTTAAATACAAAAATGCCAGCAAAAGGTCCTAACCTCAGTTTTTGTTTTTTTGTTTTTTATAGAGGCAGAGTCTCACTTTATCACCCTCTATAGAGTGTCATGGCATCCCACAGCTCACAGCAACCTCCAACTCCTGGGCTTAGGCAATTCTCTTGCCTCAGCCTCCCAAGTAGCTGGGATCACAGGCGCCCACCACAACACTGGCTATTTTTTTTTTTCTTTTTGTTACAGTTTGGCCGGGGCTGGGTTTGAACCCTCCATCCTTGATGTATGGGGTAGGCGCCCTACCCAGTGAGCCACAGGCAACACCTGTAACCTCAGATTTTTTTAAATGTCACTTCTAATGTGTCCTTCCAGAAGTTTTTTCTCACCCATAGTACCTTTCCCACCTTGCCTAACTGGGAAATTCTAATTGGTGCTTCCAGACCCTACACGTCTCCCCATCTTTGGAAATTTTCCATACCCTTCTGGGAGAGGAGGTAGGTAGCCATCTGAGGGCCTGGGTCATACCTAGTGGATTCTTTTTTTCTTTCTTTCTTTCTTTCTTTTTTTTTTTTTTGAATTTTGCAGCTTTTATTTACCTAGTAGATTCTTAAATCCACCACCTCAAACAGCGTTGGGGACTGTCTTGCATGCGTTGGGCCTCGCTGAGCCTCACTGAACCTCAGTTTCTCCCAAAGTGGCTGGAATCATGCATGTTGCTTGGAGTTGGGTGGGCATGAGAAGAGATAAAGTTTGGAAAGTGCCCAGCACTTGGTATGTGTTTAATGGATTTTAGTTACTATGTTGTTATTATTACTATTCTTCTTCTTCTTCTTTCTTTGAGAGACAAGGGAATGACTTATCTCTGCATCTCTGGTTGCTGTCCTAGAATGTCAAAGTAGATTAAACTGCTTATTGAGTGTTTCTCTGTCCTTGGCACCAACTTCCTTCCCATCTGTAGACTGGGATGTGAGCAGTACAGTGCTCTGGCAGGTGGCTGGCTGGCTGACTTGATGCCTGTTCCCTCATCCCTGCATCTCCCACCTACACTTGCTTAGCTTCCGCCTAGACGCTGGAGAAGTACATTCAAGTATTTGTATTCCCAACTGCTAGAGGTGGCCTTGTGACCCACTTTGGCCAATGAGATGCCAGCAAGGGGTCCTGGGAGGCCCTTCACTTTCCCACGGAGCTCCACCTTGCCACCACAAGGCAGTAAGGAAACCTACATGTTAAGATGATGACCAGAGAGATGGGAAGAGCTGGGTCCTTGTTGGCACCATCAGCAGCTGAAGAAGACCAGCAGCCACCCATTTCCAGAATTCTCACTATGCTAAGAAAGTAAATTTACCTTTGTTTAAGTCACAGTGAACTGAGTTTGCCGTTAAGTGAAGACAAATACATTTTTGATATCGACAAACTTGATTTAAGGTACTAATCAAACATTATGTCCCCTCTTCACCTTTCCTCTTCTTTCTTTTCAAAAGGTCACTTGCTTATCCTTAGGGAAAGCTGAGGCCCAGGAAGAAACCAGTGGTATAATTGAACCTAAGTACTTCTCACCCCAAAGAGGGGCTGGGGTCAAGGCCACCCTGGAGGCTAAGATCAGAGGAGTATGCCTAAGAGGGCTAAGGTGCAGCCAAGGAGAGGCCTTCAGGCCACTGGGTGCTCAGGGCTGCACCTGAGTGAGGGCCCACCCTCGGTGCCTGCAGTCATAGTGACAAAGTGTCAGACTCAGCTAGACTGCCCAGCTTCTTTCTAACCCTAGGAACTAATGTCTGAATACGTGCTATGTATCATCTTCACAAGAGCCATTTGATACAAAACTTCTCATCCCCATCTGTAAATGAGGAAACTGAAGGGTACAGAGGTCAAATAGCTGACCCAAGCTCACCCTGCCGGGAAGTGTGGGAATTTTGTCTCCCTCTGAGAGATAGCAACCTCATAATGTAATATGTTGCTTCAGAAGCTGTTTTATTCCCTGTCTCCCTTACAGGCGTTCTTCATTCCCAGCTGACCGTCTTTGTCCCAGCTCTGTGTGTCCCCCGAGCCTGGAACGCCCTCCGGACTCAGCTGGCATCTGATTCCAGTTTCAAAATTCAGCCTCACTCTCTCCTTAATTACTAGTAACTGTCACTTATGGGGAACACACCGCAGTAAGCAGTGACAGCCCTACCAGATGGGTGTCTTCATCCCTGCTTTTTAGGTATAGAAATTACGCTTCACCACTCCTATTTCTCCAACTATGCCCCATCTAAAGAGAGAGATGATTACACAGCTCCCTCAGTTCCTTCCAGCCACCCCTGCTGGCATGCCACGAATAATCTCCTATGTTTGGGGACGCCACTGCTGGCCTCGGCTTCCCCATCTGTAGGACCAGGTTCGGTGCTATTGGACTCATCAAGAGACTCACAGAGAGGAAAGGGATGCAGAGAGGGTGGCTAAAGAAAGCCAAGGAGGCTCTGAACTGTGGCTCAGAGAGGAGCATTTTCTGGCCTCTGTCACACAGCTAGGAAGAGGAGTGGCCAGGTCACAAAGCCAGCTCCGCCTGGGGCAGTGACCTCCAGAAGAGCAGAAGAGACAGGGGTTGCTTCCAGGTGAAGGTCAGGCCTCCAAAACTGTGGGGTCTCTCCTGCTCTCCTCCCCCGTGCTTGGCCCTGCAAATTGGCTTTGACCTTTCATGCCCCCGCCTTTGAGCTTCTCCCCATTCAATTTGAAATCACAAAGGAAGAAAAGAGGACTGGCAAGAGGGAAAGGCCCCTCCTTGCTCAAGCCCCAGCCCCAGGACACACCCCTGCAGGCACACCAAGCCTTCCGGGGTCTGTTTGAACAGTTGGGGCTACCGTGCTAGGCACCCCACCTCCTAGAGAAAAGCACCACGAGGTCATCTGTTTACTCTGGGATTAGCGGCTCCCCGCGGGAGCTCTTTTCCTTCAAGATGAAAAGAAAGCGGACAATCTGTCAGGTAAACAGGCAGTATTGTTCTGGGCCTTGTCAGGAGGGGGCCCCTTTGTGGGCTGGCCTTTGAGATCTGTTGCTCCCTGGTACAGGGAGAGAGCTTACTTAAAGGGAACGAGAGGCCAGGTAGGTTGCCTGGTGCAGTTACCGGGAGGAACAAAGGGCTTGGATAATTCCTGCCTTTCCTTAGCCACCATCTCTGCAATCCCTTTCCTCTCTGTGGGTCTCTGGATGAGTCCGACAGCACGGAGCTTGGTCTTACAGATGGGGAAGCTGAGGCCAGCAGCGGCATCCCCAAACACAGGAGGTTATTCCTGGCATTCCAGCAGGGGTGGCTGGACGGAAACGAGGGAGGGAATCTAATCACCTCACTCTCAGACAGAGCATAGTTGGAAAATAGGAGTGGTGGGTAATAATTTCTCTACCTAAGGCTTCCCCAGGTTCCCACAGTGTGTACTGGAGGACACTTGAGAGATGCAACCATCCCCACCAAAGGCATGTTCAGGTGTATGGAGTCTTAGACTATTTTTACAGCTGATTGGACAGGGCTGGCCAGGCTGGGGAAGACCATAAAGACCCTTCGCTGGAAGCAGGGAGCAGAGTGTGCAGGCCCCCCTCCACCCCATGAGCCCACATGCCTGGGGTCAGGACTCCTGAGTTTGGGTGGCTCTGCCCGCTGTTTGCTCTGTGGCCTCAGACAAGCCACTCATCCTTTTTGGGCTATGGTCTTCCTATCCATCAAACAAGAGCTAAGATGCTCTCCCTGGGCTGGCCCCTCGGCTTCTGTCAGCAGGGACATCTGGCGAGGACACAGGCCCTTTCACGAGGACAAAATGAAAGAGGGCGAGCAGCTTTTCTGGAGCTGAGAACTGCCAAAATCCTGTGCCCATGTCTAACTTCCAGGGGCTGTGAGGCAGTGAAAGCAGGTGTCCCGGGCCCAGCCACATTGCCCCGGGCAGGGTCCTGCCATAGGAAGAGAACATTGTGGTAAGGTGGCTAGGTCACTGGACTTGAGTCATGCTGACCAGTCAAACTGCAGCCTGTCACTCAACAGATGCCCAACCTTGAGCAAATGACTCAGCCTCCTGGACTGTGAAATGGCACCAGCAAGACCTCCCTAGCCTGGGGGCTCTGGGGCAGAGGGGTCCTGAGAAAGCAGGAGCTGGGGCTGCTCTCATTGCTGCTGCCATGAGGTCCTGTCCACCCTCCAGCCTCCCTCTCCCACTACACCCCACCACTGCCCACTCCCAAGAGGACACCCATTGCCTTGTCATTCAGTTGCCACATCTCTGTTCAGTGTGCAGGAGACAGCTGAAAGCTTAGAAAAATCTAAGCGCACTCTCAAGTCCAGGAGAAGCTCAGAGCAGACTGGGTGGAGAAAGGCCCAGAGCAGGCCTGATGGAGCAGGCTGTGAGCCGGGGCACTGTCCTGAGATCAGCTTCATTCCTGCAGGCCAGCAATAGGCCAGGCACATGTCCACACCCCCATCCCCACCCAGGGCTCTGCTAACGCAGGGCCTGATATTCATGGGCCTCCTCAGCAGGAAGGAAAGTGAAGGCCCAAATGCTTCAGTCACACTATTCCAGGGCCAGACCCAGTCCCTGGTGACCTGAAGGAAGGAGTGACAGCACCAAGTTCAGTTCCTTGTCTGAGGCTGCCAGACACTGAAGAAGGCAAGCCCCTCACCCCACCTACCACTGGGTGTCCTTCCTGCAGCCTGGCTGCGCTACAGGCTGTGTGTTCCTGGGCAATTTACTCACCTCCTTGGAGGTTCATCTCATTGACAGGGGTCCTCAAACTTTTTAAACAGGGGGCCAGTTCACTGTCCCTCAGACCATTGGAGGGACGGACTGCAGGCCCCAGGACGAGTCAGCTACTAAGCAGGACAGGAAGCGACAGCAAAAACACCCAGCGGGCCACCCAGCGGGCCGGATAAATGTCCTCTGTGGGCTGCATATGGCCCACGGGTCACAGTTTGAGGATGCCTGGTATAGGAAATGGAGATAAAAAGACACCTGCTACACAGGTTTTTGCAAAGACTAAGTAACATATTTATAAAACACCCGGCAAACCACAATAGTCCTGTGGAGATTTATAGGGTCTGAATCCCCTTCACTGCCTGTATATACACTTCCTTGCTGTTCTCCTTTCCCCATTAAGCTTTCCAAACCTCCAACTGGAGGTGTCTATATTGTGCAGGGGCAAACACAACAAGAACAATAACTACAATGGCAACCATTCCTGAGAATTTGTTCTGAGCTAGGTCCTGTGCTAATTAGTATTCTATGCCCACTTTACAGAGGAGGTAACTGAGGCACAGAGGGCTTAGACAACCAGCTCTAGGCCCCAGCTGGGAAGCGGATTTGCACCCATGTTAGGTGCCCTTAGCCACATCTTCTAGGGCAACAACCAACTCTGACTTACGGAGCTTGAAACTGATATCTATGTGCTGGGCAGTACTATCCCTTCCACAGTGTGGACCTGGCACCCTATGTGTGGACACATGGAGGTCTGGGTGGTGGCAGACCCAGGCATCTGGCAGAGGCAGACTGACTCCTGAGTGCTCTGAGACCAGCTTCCCTCTCATAGCCACATGTGTCTCCCCAGACACATGGCTCCTGGGGAGTTGGAGCTTCCAGCTATCGCAGAACCAGGTTGGCCACCTCCCTGCAAGCCAGACAGTCCTCACCCTGTCAGTGCTATGCCCCTGGCCCTTCCATTCCCTCTGGGTGCCCACAGACTCTGCCTCTGGGGGCTGCCTGCAGTGAGAATGAAGGGGGACTCTGAGGAGCCACCCTAGGAGGAAGGAAGAGTGAGGATATAGATGCCTGGACTTTCCCCAAGCAAATGACCTCATATGCCCATTGACCCTACTTCCCTTCCTGGTTTTGGCAACTGGCTCCCAGAAACAGGTCAATACCACCCCCTGAGAACTGTTTTCAGGGAATCCCAGTATTTGGGAAAGAAGCACTGAAGAATCAGGCACCATAGGAGGAGGAGTTGTCACCTTCAGCTGACACACATCTGGCCTCAGAGACACATGGCAAACACCGCCCCACACACCATTCCCCAGCCTCCTGTTCCTTTTCTTTCTATCTTTCTTTCTTTTTTTTTTTTTTTTTTGAGACAGCATCTTCCTCTGTCACCCCTGGTAAAGTGCCATGGCTTCATAGCTCACAGCAACCTCAAACTCTTGGGCTCAAGTGATTCCCTTGCCTCAGCCTCCTGAGTAGCTGGGACTACAGGCTCCTGCCACAACACCTGGCTATGTTTTTAGAGACCATGTCTCTCTCTTGCTCAGGCTGGTCTTGAACTTATGAGCTCAAGTAATCCACCCGCCTTAGGCTCCCAGAGTGCTCGGATTACAGGCTTGAGCCACCGTGCTCAAGCTCTACAAAACTTTATTTTTTATTTCAGGCTCCTTTATTCCATGAATATTTACAGAACATCAACTATAGGCAATACATTAACATAATCATTGAAGATAACACTGGGACAAATATATCAATTTTATGAGGAAACAAAAGAATTATCTACAAATCAATTATGAGATAAGTGTACTCATTACCACCACTCCTAGTAAAGTTGAAGATCCTAGCTAGTACAATTATGATAACTTAAAAATCCCAATGGTTTGTAAAAAAAAATACAAATTTCATTACTTCCAAGTTACTAAGTAACTTGAAAGCTATATTGATAGGTACTTTCTATTTTGTTTGCTGATAGAATGCTCTTTCTTTTTCTAATATTATTTTGTAATTCTTTTTTATATAGGAATATAGTTGATTTTGTATAGTTATTATGAACTTAGTTACATTGCTGAATTTTTCTATTGTTTTTGGTAATTTACAAAACTCTTAAAAGAGAACACAGGAGTAAAATCTTCATGACCTTTGGTTAGGCAACACAGTTTCTTCAATATGACACCAAAGGCAAAAGTGATAAAGGAAAATAGATAAATTAGACTTCCATCAAAATTAAAAAAATGTTGTGCTCCAAAGGATACCTCAAGCAAATGAAAAGATAATCCACAGAATGGGAGAAAATATTTCCAAGTCAAATGTTTGATAAGAAACAAGTATACAGAATATGTAAAATAAAAAAAACCCTTACAACTCTACAACAAAAAAACAAATAGGCAAATAATTCGAAGAGGTAGCTCTCCAAAATAAAAGGCTAAGAACACTTCAAAAATTAGAGGGACTGGCTTGGCGCCTGTGGCTCAAGTGGCTAAGGCACCAGCCACATATACCTAAGGTGGCAGGTTCGAATACCCAGCCCGGGCCCGCCAAACAACAATGATGGCTGCAACCAAAAAAAATGGCCGGGCGTTGTGGCGGGTGCCTGTAGTCCCAGCTACTTG
>NW_003852454.1:6009410-6012688 GCF_000181295.1 Otolemur garnettii | reverse complement strand
TCTTTTTTTTTTTTTTTTTTGAGACAGCGTCTCACTCAGTCACCCTGGAGTTAAGTGCCATGGCATCATAGCTTACAGCAATCTCAAACTCTTGGGCTCAAGTAACTCTCTTGCCTCAGCCTCCCAAATAGCTGGGACTACAGGCACCCACCACAACACCTAGCTGTTTTTAGAGACGGGGTCTTGCTCTAGCTCAGGCTGGTCTCGAACCTGTAAACTCAAGCAATCCACCTGCCTTGGCCACCTGCCTTGGCCTCCCAGAGTGCTAGGATTACAGGTGTGAGCCACCACACCCAACCCTCCTTTTCTCTTTTGAAGGTAGCCCCAGCTGTTCACTTTTCATTATATTCAACTAGACAAATGAGGTCCAAAGGGCTGATAGCCCTGCCACCTCGACACTCACTTCCTTCCCCAGCAACTGACTGCGCAGGCCCAACATTTCTGACTTCTACAAAGAGCTTTGGTTAAACAGTCTGTTTCCTATAGCTTCAACCTATAGGAAACAGTCCTATGCTCAGTCCTATGTCCCAGAGCAGAGGGTACATGGGGTGTGAGGGGTGTGAGGGTGGGCTCTGGTCAGACTGCCTGGGGTTTGCCCTTGCAATTTGAGTGCCCTGTGCCTCAGCTCCTCTCTCAGCAGGGGGAGGACTCTAGCAACCACCTCAGAGAGTTGTCGTGGGCTTCATATGACATGACAGAAGGAAAGCTTGGTAGCTGGGGCCCAGCCCTGCAGTGAATGGCTGTCTGTCACCACTGTGGCTGGCAGGCATCCATCTGCATCTGCAGCACCTCAGAGATAGCTGAGGGCCCCACTCACACCCCTCACCTGGCGCAACTTCTTAGGGTGAAGGTACACAGCTCCTTCCTTCAATAGTCTGCCTTGTGCCTTGGCTGCAGGCCTCACCTCTGTGGCCAACCTTCCCCCAGATCTCCAGAAGGGAAAACCTGGAGGAGAAGGTGCAGGCTTCTTCTGATTTTTAGGATAAACTTAAAGAAGTGAGAGAAGCTCAAGCATGAGAAAGGTAGAACCAAAACCAATCGTTTCCCGTGTGGGAACCAATCATTTCCCCGCGTGGGGAGGCAGACTTTGCCGTGGAATAATAAACTTTTGTCCTTTCTGAGGATTAGAGCTCAAAGATAGGAAAGGCTGCCCCTGGAGGAAGTGAACTCCCCATCCCTAGAGGTATTCAAGGTTTCAAGCTGGGTGACTATCCACCAGGGATATTATGTCAAGGATTTCTGTACTGAGTGGGAAGTTGAGCTAAATGGACATCAAAGATATGAGCATGTCGCAAAGAAGAAACAAGAAGCTCACTCCTTCATTCATTCAACAAAGAAGCCATCTGTGCCCAGCTCTGTTCACAAGTAACGTTAAAGAAAGGGCATGAATTCTGGAGGCATTTAATGAACACAGGGCTACTTTGAAGTTAATCTTGACTTTTGCTTTTGCATCTGTGAAATAGATGGGACATTAACAGTGCCTACCTCATAAGGACAGCAGACAGACCTCCAAAGCAGCTTGGTACATTGTGACCCTAGATGAAAGTTGGCTTGTCATTATGGTTAATATTATTCTTTAAAAATTTTTAGACTTTAGTTTTAGAGACCAGGTCTTGCTTCCTTTGTCACCTAGGATAGAGAGCAGTGGCATGATCATAGCTCACTATAACCTCATGCTTCCAGATTCAAGCAATCCTTCCACCTCAGACTCTTGGGTAGTCAGTATTACAGATACACATCATATCTCCAGATAAATTTTTAATTTTTTTGTAGGGGCAAACAAAGTCTCACTATGTTGTTCAGGATGGTTTTGAAATCCTGGCTTTAAGTGATATTTTTAAGAAATTGTATGTCATTAAGATAGCAACTGTAGCTGAAATCCAAGGAGGGTTTTCCTTTTTTTGCACAAGACCCAAATAACTCTGTAAGTACCAAACACAAGTCCTAAGAATCTTGCCCAGCTAAAGCCTCCATCCAGGGCAGCCAGGACCAGGATGGGCTGCGGACCAGGATGGGCTGCAGACCAGCAGCACAAAGATCTTGGACCACAGCCAAAGCCAGATAGTTGTCAAAGACAAGAAGTCTGTGGCATGTACAGAATCTGCTACGATCCTGGGTCAGGAATGGTAGCCCAGGGCCAAAAAAAAGCCATTTTTCTATGATACAGCCTAACTGCTTTGTACAGGAAAGGGTGATTCTAACTGTGAACTTACCTTAGCTTTTCAAATGGGGGAAAAATAGAAATCCATAGGTTCCACAGAAAATCTGATGTCACTGGCTCCTTGCCCCTCCTCCTGGAGCTTCAAATTACTAGGTACTTGTTGCCCACATGGGCCAGAATAAGGGTTCCCAGAAAGAAGACTTAGCTCTGGCTCTGTGCCTGGTTTGGGGGGGTGGTGCTGATAGTGGTCTCTAAAGTGACACTCAGACCCTCAGTGTGGGATCTCTAAGAGAAGACCACATCTGGGATAACTCATATGTGGAAGAGCCTGGGCTCCAGCCAGGCCACCTGGCTCCAGTTGCAGTGCTGCCACTCAACAGCTGTATGATCTACTTTTCTGAGCCTCCATTTCCTCCTGTGTGAAGCGGCACAAATGAGTCCTATCTTTGAAGAGTTGGGATTCAATGAGACTGTACTCACTAAAGGCCTGGCACACAGAAGACCCACAGAGCTGCCCTTTTTCTCCACAGAGCTTCTAGAAGAGCTGAGCCTAGAGCAATGCTGTGCCTACTGCCTGCTAGACCTTATCCTCCATCTATCAGGAAATGTGTGTGTTTGGACAGGTAGGTACTAAGAGGACCCAGAAGAGAGAAGGGTGACTGGGCTGAAGGCTTAGGCCTGCAGAATGGGCCTGGCTGCAGGATGCTGGGGGCTGGCTTCTATCAGGAGAAGGAGAAAAGGGCTTCACTGCTGTGCATTTGAGCCAGAGCTTTTAAGCACCTTCAAAAGGCTTAAAAGGAGAACTCTTATTTGAGGAAAAAAAGAGGAAGCTCAGAATGGGGGCAGAGGAGTAGGCAAGTAAGCTGCTGAATACGCGCAGCACTAAGGATGGGCAGAGCAGCCTGGAAGGCTCACAGGGGGTTAGGGACCTTTGCGAAGACTGACAGGACCAGCTGGGGTCTACTCAGGGGATTCACTGTAAACAAAGCAGTCCCAGGCTCGGCGCCTATAGCTCAACTGGCTAAGGTGCCAGCCACGTACACCTAAGGTGGCAGGTTCGAATCCCCAGCCCGGACCCGCCAAACAACAATGATGGCTGCAACCAAAAGATAGCCGG
>NW_003852454.1:6002323-6008476 GCF_000181295.1 Otolemur garnettii | reverse complement strand
AAAAAAAAAAACAAAAAACAGAAATACTAACACACACAGGTGGAAAATAATCAAACAACAACAACAAAAAATCCCCAATAGGCTGCTCTCTCCAGCCAAAAGAACAGCCTAGCAAGATAGAAAATGTTTACTCAATCCCCACCCTACTCTAGTCAAACAACAAAGAAAAACATGTGGACCCAGCCCCAGCCCCATCATTACCATCTGAGTAGAAGCATAGATTTCCACCCCCAGCTATAATGAGGAGTCTCCATACACCACAGAGGGGGCAGAGAAGACCCACTAGGGAGCCAGGACTTTTACTCCTTCTTGAGACTTTCTCTTTGACTCATGGATTATTTATTGATATTTTGTTTGATTCCCTTGTGTTTGGAGAAAATATTCTGTACAATTTGAATTCTTTTAAATTTGTGGATTGTTGAGATTTGTTTTGTAGTTCAGGATATGATCTGTCTTGATATATGTTCCATAAGCACTTAGAAAATATGTATTCTGCTGCTGTTGGGTAGATTATTCTGTAAATTCCAATTAGATCCTGTTGGTTGATAGTGTTGTTGACTATCTTTGCTGATCTTCTGTAGAGTTGCTATCTATCAATTATTGAATGACAGGTGTTGAAATCTCTGATTGTAATTATAGATTTGTCTGTTTCTCCTATCAGTGCTATCAGGTTTTGTTTCACCTCTTTTGCAGCTCTGTTGCTTGTTACATGCATATTCAGGATTTCTATATGTTCTGGTGGATTGACCTTTTTATCATTATGTAATGTCTCTCTCTGTCCCTGCTAATTTTCTTTGCTCTGAAGTATATTTTAGCTAATACTAATATAGCCACTTTTGCTTTCTTTTGAGTAATGTTTTAGGGTATATCTTTTTCTATCCTTTTACTTTTAACTCACTGCTATCATTATCTTTAGGGAGTTCCTTATATATAGTATATAGCTAAGTTGTATTTTATAATCCACTTTGCCAATCTCTGCCTTTTAACTGGTGTATTTAGATCGTTTATATTTAATGTAATTGTTAATATTTAGGGCTTAATTCTGCTGTCTTTTTGTTGTTTTCTATTTGTACTATGTCTCATTTGTCTGCTTTGTTTTCCCTTCATTACTCTGGGTTACCTGAACATTTTTTAGAATTCCATTTTTATTTATCTATAGTTTTTGAGCATATACTTTTGTATAGCAATTTAGTGCTTGCTATAGGTATTATATTTTTAATATACATAACATTAATCATAGTCTATTCGAATCATTGTTTCATCAGTTTGAATGAAACATAGAGATTTTACTTCCCTCTACATTCCTTTTATATTACAAATGTCTTAAATATTTCCTCTACATACATTTAGAACCACATCAGACAGTGTTATACTTTGCTGTCATCATCAAGCATTATTTAGAAACACAAGGAGGAAAATCTTTTGTTTTGGCCCATACTTATGCTTACTATGTTTTCTTCTTCCTTCCTGATGTTCCAAGATTCCTTCTTTGATCACTTCCTTTCTGTTTAAAGAAGTTCTTTTAGACATTCTTTTAGGGTAGATGTATTGGTGACAAATTCTTTTAGTTTTCTTTCATCTGAAAATGTTTTGATTTCTCCTTCATTCCTGAAGGATATTTTCACTGTGTATAGAATTATGGATTAACAGTTCTTTTCTTTAGAACTTTTGAAATATAGCATGACACTTTCTTCTGACTTCTATGATTTCTTTACTCTGTAGATAAAGTGCCATCTTTCTATGGCTGCTTTTAAGATTTTTTTCTTTGTCTTAGTTTAAAGTTTTAGTTTTTTTCTTTGTCTTTAGTTTTCAGACATTTAATTATAGGGAAGAGGAAAGGAGGGGCTTGGAGTGCTCCACTTAATGGGCACAATGTAGGGGTGTATGGGACACCTTTGGGTGAGCAACACAACTACAAGAGGGACTCTACCTAACAAATTCAAACATTGTGACCTAGTTGTTTGTACCCTCACATTAACCTGAAATTTAAAAAAAAGAAGAAGTTTAATTACAATTTAATTATGGTTGACATGGATTTCTTTTTTATTTTCTTTTTGAGATTATCTTAGTAGCTCAGACTGCTATAACAAAATACCATATACTGGATGGCTTAAGCAACAGAGATTTATATCTCACAGTTCCAGAGTGTGAGAAGTTCAAGATCAAGCCACCAGAAAATTCAGTGTCTACTAAGGACCTGCTTCATGATTGAGAGACAGCAGTCTTCTCACTGTGTCTTCACATGTTCCTCAGAACCCTTGGAAAGACCATAGTCCCATTCATAGTAGTGCCTCCTTCATGACCTCATCTAATCCTGATTTCCTCCCAAAGACCCCACCCCCAATACCATCACATTAATGGTTATGATTCCAACAAATGAACTTGAGGGCATGCATTCTCTAAGGGGGATTTTCTCATCCTATCGATTCTGCAGGCTTATGTTTCTAGACAAACTTAGATAGTTTTTGGTCATTATTTCTTTAAATAATTTTTGTTAGCCCCAGCCTTTTTCTCGTTTTCTGGAATTCCAATGACAAAAATGTTAGCTTTTCTAGATCAGTGAGTCACAAGCATGGCTGCTTTAAAATCTTGGTCAGATAATTCTAACATCTCTCTCATCTTGGTGTTGGTACTTATTGGTACTTATTGATTGTCCTTTTTTATTCATCTGGGATCTTCCTGGTTCTTAGCATGGTAAATAAAATTTTTATTGAAACTCATACATTTTTATGTTATGTTCTGAGACTCTGGGTCTTTTAAACCATTTGTTATAGCTGACTTTTTCTTACATCACTCCAGCAGGGGCAGTAGGGCATTACCTTGTTATTTCCAGGTAGAGATAGAAGTCCAGGTTCCAATTCCTCTTCTAGTTGTATATCCAAAAAACCAAAAATCATTTGGCAACAAAGATATTTGCACCAGATTATTTATTGCAGCTCAATTCATAATTGCCAAGTCATGGAAGAAGCCCAAGTGCACATCGACCCATGAATGGATTAATAAATTATGGTATATGTATACCATGGAATACTATCCAGTATTTAAAAAAATGGAGACTTTACCTCTTTTGTGTTTACATGGATGGAGCTGAAAAATATTCTTCTTAGTAAAGTATCTCAGGAATGGAAAAAAACTATCCAATGTACTCAGTACTACTATGAACCAATTTATAATCACTCACACTTTCATATGAAAGATGAATCACAACTATAGCCTTGGATGAAGGAGGAAGGGGGAGTGGGAGGGGAAGGGAGGGGGTGTGGAGCAATAGAGGGAGAGTTTGTAGGGGAAACACACCTATGGAGCATATAGCAAGTACAAGTTGGATCTATCAGGTATAGAACACTAATGTCTACACTGTAATTGAGTAAATGAGGTGAAGGCTATGTTGATTAGTAGGATTTAACACTGTAATTGGGTAAATGAGGTAAAGACTATGTTGATTAGCAGGATGTAAGCACTCCAATTTGTACAAATAATCACCACATCGAATCCCATAAGGGCATAAATGTATTCATGATCTATGTACAAATGACTTAATAATAATAAAAAAAAAAAGTCCAGGTTCCCTACTTGGTCTCCAATGGCACCTTAGTTGGGGGACTCCTCACTGTTGCTGGGCAGGGGTGGGAGTTCTGGCTCCCATGTGGTCTCTACTGATACTCGAGTGAGGGTGGCAAGATTATCACTGGGCAATAGTGAAAATCCTGACTTTCCACCAAGTTTCCTCTGGCATTACCCTAGTATTAGAGAGAGGGAGGACAGAAAAGGCATCTCTTTGTGGCCAAGTCCCATCTCCCTACTTGACCTTCTCTAACACCATTTCAGAGAGAGTGTTGAGGCACCTTATTAAAGCCTTGTAAAAGGCTAATCTAAAGGCAACTTTGCCTTTACTAACAGAGACGAGAATGGGACCACATTTCTCTTCTATACTGTTGGGCTTGATTGGGTGGATACCGTTGGAAATTTTTCTGTCTTGTTAGGCTGTCCTTTTCCTATTCCCTTGGCTACAGAGAACAGACATTTGCTGAGGGGGTTGTTTGTGTGCACCTGTTGGTGTTTCTGAGTTGGAAGCTTTTTATCTCCATGTCTGAGAGGTATGAGGCAAAAAGAAAACCCAGTGTCTTACTACCATGTTATCCTGAGGTTCCCAACCAATCTGCCTTCTTCTCTCCACATGTCAGGGTCTTTTCATGTTTGTTTTATATACAATGGCTAGCATTTTCCATTGTACTTGGTAGAAGGAATTGGGAAAGTACATCTACTCCATCTTCCTGGAACTGGATGTCTCCTCCTGTCTCCTGTATTCTTTTGATCTGTACCTCTTTTTTCTGACATTATATTTTCCCTGCCCCAACTCTGAAATAAAACACTTCTCCAAGGAACCCTAGATTCTTTTATTGCAGAATGATATTTAGAAATCAAGGGTTGTGTGGTACATGTGCTTCTTTCTATTGTGGTATCACTGCTTCTAGGCCTTCACAGCAAATAAAGCTAGGAAATGTAGGTATGTATACACTCATGTATACACATGTACCTATATGCATTTCTGTGTCTGTGTGTGTGTACACGAGTTCATACTCAAATCCAACATCACAGGTTTCATTCTAGAATTTTACCTTCGATTATTTGTAGGTTCTTTCGCTGAAGTGAAAAACCTGGCTGTCATCATAGTAAATCTACAATAGATGTACATATCTGTTCGACCCTAGTGTTCAGGATGCTAGCTTGCACCTCTGTGGAAATACATTTACCAATTAGAAGACAACATTAGTGAACAATGCTTTTTTACTTAGCCTTTCAGCAGCCAAACAAAATGTTCCTTTCTAAAGTTATATAGGTCAGTTCCTTTTGCCAACCTTGGGTGTGATTATGTCACTAATTTGTAATAAAGTTTGATTCATTGTCACAATCTGCATTTCATTTTAGGTTTGCCCCACACCTGGGTGGATTTTTTAAAAAATTGTATAGAATAAAATTCACTCTTTGTGATGTACAGTCCTGTCAATCTCACA
Organism: Otolemur garnettii; assembly: GCF_000181295.1. Lineage (NCBI taxonomy): Eukaryota > Metazoa > Chordata > Mammalia > Primates > Galagidae > Otolemur > Otolemur garnettii. Next base: position 6,003,461 of record NW_003852454.1, on the reverse strand, counting down.
AATGCGTAAAGTCACTCATCTAACCTCCATAGTTTCACCCACAACGTTCCCTCTTGCTGCTCCTTTGTACTCAAAACCTTCTCCCCACCATGGCAACCACTGATTGGAATTTTTTGCCCCCCAAATTGTATCTTCTGCCATGTCAATGGAGTCATGTGGTATGTTGCCTTTTGTTTCCACCTTCATTCACTTGGCAAAACACATTTAAGATTGTCCCTGATGGTGCCTTCTTTTCAGTGCTGAGCAGTGCGCTGTTGTATGGATATGCCACAGTCTGGTTTCTGCCCTTTTGGAGGACCTCTGGGCTGTTTCCAGTTTGGGCTAATTATGAATACAGCTGCAATAAACATTCACATGTAGGTTTTTATGTGTGTAAAAGTTTTCATTTCTCTTTCATTTCACTTCATACCCAGAAGTGAAATAGCTGGTCACACAGTGTGTTTAACTTTTTAAGAAACTTTGATCTGTTTCCCACCATGGTTGTGCCTGCCTGCATTCTACCCCGCACTGCATGAGGGATCCAATTGTCCTCTCTTTATTGAGGGTTTGCAGGTTTCCTTTTGCTTTAGAAGTCCTAACAGGTGAGAGGACACCTAAAGGGTTGTTTGTTTTCTTATCATTGACTTTTGAGAGTTCTTTATATATTCTGAACACAAATCTCTCTTTGTTTACTTAATGAAGTGCAGCGTCTTTTGAAGATGTTCTGAATTTTGACAGTCTCTAATATATTGACTTTTCCTACTATGAATTGTGCTTTTGCCTAATACAGGTGACAAAGATTTTAGAAATTCTATAGTTTTTATATTTTACATTTACCTCTACAATCCACTTTGAAGCAATTTTTTTAGATGGTTTAAGGTATGGATCAAAGTTCTGTCTTCCTCTCTCTCTCTTTTTCTTTTTGTATATCTGATTGTTCAGACCATTTATTGAAAAGACTGTCTTTTTGCCATTAAATTGTCTTTGTGCCTTGGTTAAAAATCAGTTGACCTCTAGGTCTATTTCTGGACTCTTTAATCTCTTTGCTGATTTGTGTATCTATTCCTTTGCCAATACCACCCTGCCTTGATTGCTGTAGTTTTAAATATATCAGGTCTCCAACCTTGCTCTTGTTTTTCAAAATTATTTTGGCATTCTA
>NW_003852454.1:5998978-6002107 GCF_000181295.1 Otolemur garnettii | reverse complement strand
TGTCATCACCTACCCTGGGGGATGAACTCTCTGATTACTTTTCTCTCCCCTCCTTCATTGCCTGCAGTTGAGTGATTGCTATGGTTTTCCCATTCCACCTGACTCTTTCTCTCACACTCCTAATTCTTTTGGTCTCTACCACTCACTTCTCCCTCAGGTTAAGTCTTCATGGTCTCAGGCTGTCCAGTCTCCTGTGCCTCTCCCCCGCGTGTGCCCTCTGGCTTCTCCACCTGCAGGCCTGGTCTGACTATGCAGTTCCCTCATATTAAGACCCTCTTAAAGTCAGAGATACTAGATTTAGACCCGGCTGTGCTTCTTCTAACAACCAAACTTCAGTGTCCTTGTGCCCGAAGTGAAGCAGCTGAGATGACCTGGAAGGATGAGATTCAATGAGCTTAGAAGCTTCTCTGCCCAAACCCTGCTTTTCCCACTGTCTTCTGGCTGTCCTGTCCATGCTGGCCAAGTACAAGTCCTCACAAGATCCTGTTGGCTATTTTCAGGTCTCCTGTTATGACTTGGTGGGGTTGAGGAATTTCCTCTTGAACAAGGCCCCAGAGTGACTTGTCATCAGCTATTAGGGCGGGCTTTGAGGAAGCCATGCCTTATCAGACCCACATCCAGCCCACCCTTCCTGGCAGTTGCCATGACTTCAAGGCTTGGCTCACATAGTTACAAACAAGCCACATCTAAAATCTTTCCAGTAAGTAGTATGGCAGACCCTTGTGTTGAAGGAACATTGCCTACCACATGACCTTCTGAATTGCTGTCCATGCTGTGACGTGAAGTAGAAGCTTTGTCATTAACAGGACATGGTCCTGTGCATAGGGGCACAGTGACCACCTGCTCAGTCACCTGTAAATGCCAGATGACTCCCCACTCAATGTTTTATTTCTGACCAACACTGAAGTCCACAGTGCTGCCCAGTCAGGAGGCCATTGGAAACATAAGACAATTCCCTGACGGGATTCTGGCCACCATGCCACTGGCTTCATTGCCTCCATCTCCCTCTCTGGCCTTGCCCTGCCCTCTCTGAGCATTGGATTCCTGCAGGGTTGGACTAATGATCCCAAGGTTCCCATCAGCTCTAAAATCTCATGACTCAATACAACCTTCCCCTCTTTCCCCTTCCTCCTGCCACCTGTCCCAGCAAGCCTGCTTTCCCTGAACTGTGAGTCCTTCTACATCCTATTCTTCACCCTCTTGCCCTCTGTTTTCCTTTAGGCCCTTATTCTGGAGCAGTGGCTCTCAACCGTCCTAATGCTGCAGCCCTTTAATGCAGTTCCTATGGGTCACAATCCACAGATTGAGAACCGCTGCTCAGGAGGCCATAGACTCCATGCCATTCAGCTCCCTGCTGCCAACACTCAATGGACAACTCCCCTGAGGGTCCCTAGTATGGGCCCAGCACAGTCCAAAGACTCTCTCTTTATAGCCTGCAGTAATTTGTACACCAGCCCCAAAGACCTCACACATTCCAGAATAAGCCAGATTTTAAGAAATGGAAGCCACTGTTTCCAGTGCCTCGTCTCATAGCTCTCCTACCCACGCAAGGTGAATGGCCTCCAGCCTCACTGGTGGCACCCTATTGGCATCAATGGCCAAAGACCTCAGCCACTCAGGGCTCCCCCAGCCCTGAGCAGCACACCTGCCCTATTCCTCCATTTGGACTCCCCATCAAGGGTCCTTGCCCTACCCTCATGCAGACCCCCATAGGTTTTCCAACATCTACAACAGGTACTATCTCCACACGCTTCCACAGTAGCCCAGAGTCCCACCAAGACCCCCAGACTCTGGCCTTATCTCTCTCTCCTGGCCTCCAAACCAGAGTCTTCTTCCTGTCCACTCAGGCACAAAACATTCCTAGGGATCCACCAAAAGGCAAACTTCTATAAATCCCTGTTTGGACCCCCTGACAACAGAGTTAGGTATTATTATCACTTTACAGATAAGGAAATAGACAATATGCATACTTTAAAAGCTGGAGATCAAATACCGAGGTGTCCACTGTGGAGCATACACCCACACAAGAGGAATGGCAAGAGAAGAGATTATCCTGACCCACTGGTAGGCCAGATGGAGTGACTCTGCAGGTTGGAGCAACTCAGAGGGCTGTTCTGCTGGACAGCAGCATCCTGATGGGACAGCATGCCCTGGCGACACAGGGATGGGGGTTCCCTCTAAACCGGTGGGAGAGAGGGTGGGAAGGAAGGCGAGGACGACTTAAGACCAGTGCACATGGACATGGAGGGCTGAGCGCTTGCCTAGGGGGCAGTGCTACAGGGTGATCCTGATATCTTCCCCCTTTACCCTACATCTGGGGGGTGATAAACTGATTCCAGAGCACAGTGATTCATTCATCTCTCTCCTAGCACTGGCTTCAGGGCCTCACTCACTATATCCTAGCAGGTCTCAGGCACCAATTCCAGGCTTTTAGATCCCACATTCTCAGGAAGATAGGTCCCACTATTGGCCAGACACATGCCAGGGGCTTTCTCCAGATCATTAGCCTCATTTGGTAGATGAGAAAATGTGGCTTAGGGATGCTCAGAAACCTAGCCAAGGCCACAGAGCTGACAATGGGCAGAACAGGAATGGGAACAGGACCTGCCTGGCTCTGAAGCCCACACCCTGCCCAGGGCACACAGGCCCTGCCCTTCCCTGCTGCGTTCAGCTTCCTTGGCCTCGCGCATGGCGCCACCAGCCTGCCTGCCTGGCCAAGCCTCTCCACCTTTCCCAAGCATCTTGTTACCAAAACCTCAAGAAGGTTCCCGCTTAGGTGCGTTCCTCACCACACCGAAAGCCAGTTACTGAGATGAGGAGTACTGGAATTGCCAAGGAACAAAGGAACCTTTAACAAAGTTAAAGGAACTTTTAGATAAATTGTTAGAGGCAGCTGCTGCAATTGGATGACAAATAATTCAACACATGCATTTAGGAAAACATTAACTGTAACAATCACCATTTGAGGATTAACAGAAATATTTTTTAGAAGATTTCAAGCAAACTCAACTTTCAGTATAATTACCTAATCTGCAGTATTTACAAACTGCACACAGGAGCCCTATTTGTCATAGACTTTTGAGTGTACTGTTGGGCCCACATAATAGGACCATTTTGTTTGTTTGTTTG
>NW_003852454.1:5991816-5998903 GCF_000181295.1 Otolemur garnettii | reverse complement strand
TTTGTTATTAAATATACCCATGAACAGGCTTGACTCATTAGTAGTGGTAGACAAGAGTATACATTAACACCAGCATAGACCAGCTTTTCCATTGTGTCTGAAACATGAGCCAAGTACTACCAGCCTGCTGTGAAGTTAATGTGATAGAAATGTTAGCAGGAGTGACGTCAGCCAGGTGACGGGGTGAAATGGAGCAGCCTCAAATCCATGTCCCCACCTAATGGAGAGTACGGGCTTTCATAAGGGGCTGAGGAATGTGTCTGAGTTAGTGAGGGTTGGCAAATCTTGGCATAACTCCTTCCAGTATCAACTCAAAAGTCCATAGTCTCACCCGTGAGCCTATAAGGTCAAAAACAAGTTATTTACTTCTAAGATATGATGGTGGTACAGGCATTTGGTAAACATTCCCATTCCAAAAGGGAAAAAATGGCCATAAGACAAGGACTTCATACCCCTCATCCAGGCACACTGGTGTGAAGGGTGGGCCCTGAAGCCTTGGGCAGCCCTGCCCCCATGGCTTTGCCGGTCACAGCCCACATGGCTGCTCCAATGGTTTGGAGTCTGGTGCCTGTGGCCTTTCCAGCCTGAGGTTGTATGCATTCAGTGGTGCCACCATCCTGGAAGCTGGATGGCAGTAGCCCCCTTCCCACAGCTCTATTAGGCAGTGCCCCTGGGGGGACTCCATGTGGGGCCTCCACCAACCCCACATTCCGCTTTGACACTGCCTCAGTAGAGTCTCTGTGCAGAGCTTCTGCCTTGTGGCAGGCATCTGCCAGGACACCCAGGCTTTCCTGCATGCAGACTTAGCACGTTGTGGACACCCCAAGGTGTATGGCTTGTGTCCTCCAGTGTGGCAGCCTGAGCTATATTTGAGCCACAGCTGGTGCTGGAGCAGAGGGCATGTGGGGAGCAGCCTCTGGGAGTGACACAACTTTCTGGCACCCCAGGCCAGTCTCTAAAACTACTCAGTCCTCCCAGGCCCCTGGGCATGTGATGAGAGGACTGAAGTTGGCGCTAATGTCTGTAGCAAGTGATTGCTCAATAGCCCACTTGGACTCTTCCCCTGAAAATGATCTTCCTTCTCTACCACATGGCCAGGCTATTTATTTTCCAAATTTTTACACTCTTCTATTTTAGGTTCTAACTTTAAGTCATTCCTTAGCTCCCGTATGTGATCACAGGCTATTCAAAGCAGCCATGCCACTTCTTGAATACTTTCCTACTTAGAAATCTCTTTCTCTAGATACCCCAGGCTGTCCATCACTCTTCAGTTCAGCCTTCACAAGGCCCTTGAGTGTGGGTGCAATGCAGCCAAGTTCTTTGCCAAGGCAAAACTGGGGCGACCTTTGCCCCCTTTCCAAATAAATTTCTCATCTCCATCTAAGACCTCATCAGCCTGGTCTTCACCATCCATACTTTTATCAGTACCTTGGTCAAAACCACTTAGCAAGGCTCTTAGGAGTTCCAAACTTTACTCCATCTTCTTCTCTTCTTCTGAGCCCTCCAAGTTCTTCCAACTTCTGCCCATTACCCAGTTCCAAAGTTACTTCTACATTTGCAGATATCTTTCTAGCCACGCCCCACCCTTCAGTACCAGTTTTCTGTGTTAGTCTGTTTTGCATTGCTATAAAGGAACACCTGGGGCTGGGTAATTTATGAAGAAAAGAGGCTTATTTGGCTCATGGTTCTGCAGATTGTATAAGAAGCCTGGCACCAGCATCTGCTGCTGGTGAGGGCTTTAGGAGCATCCAATCTAAAGCGGAAGGTGAAGGGGGAGCAGGCGTGTCACACGGTGGGAGAGGAAGCAAGTGCAAGGAGGAGGTGCCAGGCTCCATTAAACAACCAGCTCTTGAGTGAGAACTCATTCATCATTGGAAGAGGGAGGGAGGCTGGAGGGCACCATGCCATTCACGAGGGATCTGCCCCCATGACCCAACACCTCCCACTAGGCCCTACCTCCAACACCAGGGATCAGATCTCATGTCCTTCTCTCATCACTTCTCACTAGTCCTTAAAAGTCTTTTAAGTCCTTCAATCTTGCAGAAATTCTGCCTTTTCTGCCAAAAGGTCAAGTAGTTGATTTAGTTAGTTCATGGGGCTGGTTATAATCTCACTCTACCAGCCCACCTCCTTCAGGAAGTCCTCCCTGCTTGTGATAATGGGTGTCAGATGTTGACATCCCAACACCTACACACATGCTCTACCCCCAGATTACACACACTCTTACATTTTTTCCCAAGAATTTCTCTGATTTAATTATTCCTATGGATTCTGACCCAGTGCTTACAGCAACAATGGGCATATTGCAGATAGCCAATAATTAACCATTCTTTGGACTTGAATTTGAATTCAGCCCCTTTCTTCTGCTATCTTTTTGCACCAGAGACTTCAGGAGACCTGAAAAGGAGTCAGTGTGGGGCTGCAGCATGAACTCCTTTACCTGAAAGATACACCAGAACAGGCCAGCCAGGATCCTCTGTTCCAGGCTAGGAGGTCAAGGCCAAGGGAGGCCCTCAGTACTAGGAGGCATCACCTCTCAATGGTACTATGTGATGCTCCAAGGACAAATGAAAGTTGGTGAACAGTGGAGAATAGGCGGCTGGTGCTCTCAGCTCTGCTAGTCTGTCTCCAGGCCTTCATTCCTGAAGCCTCCATCAGACTGCTCCATTGAGGATGTGTGCAGTAAATCCAGTAACCGTGGCCACGGTCTTGCTGCAGGGGGCCTGGCCTGGTACCCAGAGCTCCACTGGGCAGGAAAACCAGCAGGAAGCAGGTATGGAAGTCTGCAACAGGCGCTGCGGCCCCTGTGTGGCTTTCACAACCAACTCGGGCAGTTTCTGGCTTTCTGTGTTTCCTTCATTTTCCCTGAGAGGGGCACCTCATACTGGGACTCCTGCCTCCTTCCCTGGGGGATGCTCATGCCCAGGGCCTGCTCCCGGGAAGTGCTCTGGGTAGTTGTGCTCCCAGGGTTGGGCCCCACCTGACTGGGAGCTCCTGGAGTTCAGGGCCCCACCCAAGCTACTCCAGAGAGCTCGGCAAACACTGAACTTCCATGACCCATTTGAAGTTTTTAATTAATTACCAAAGTAATATATATTCATAGAAAATTTGGAAAACACATGAAAACAAACAAAAAAAATTATAAACATCACCTGTAATTCCATCGGCTATAGATGTCCACTTCTCGCATTCTGTGATATTTTCTTTCAAGCTTTTCTCTGTCTCTATACTTTAAAAACAAACAAAACCCAAAACAGATCATATCAAGCACTAATTTTGATAACTACTAAACTGATGTAGCTCTGTGCAATACCATTGCCCTCAGTCTAAAGTAGTCCTCGTGTCTTCTACCGTCTCCTGATGTAGTGACCCAATCCCTCAGGCCTGGGTCTGAGGTCATTTCTGATTTTTTATTATCTTACACAGCAGCCCCAGTCACTCTTGTAGCTGAATTTTGTGATCCTCGTAAGAGCCGGATGAGGACACTAGAGGCCTCCGAGGACAGGAAATATTTGGTGCACTCTTCCAACGAAATGCAGCAGTAAATATGAGTAGTAAAATGAGCATAAGGACATTGGGCAAAGCTCTAGTTGTCCCCTGATGCCTTAATGCTTTGTTTGAAGTATGATAGCAATTTTTAAATTTATTGCTTTGCTGCCCACCCCACCCCCACCCCCCCCGTACCCCCAGCACAGGCCAGGTCTGCCTGACTCCACTTTGCAGCTGTGATGATCACATTTGGGCTATTTCAGGAGAAGGAACATCAAAGTCATGGGTTCTGCAAGTGCAAGGCTCTTTGGTCCACTGAGTGTCCTGTTCACCACCAAATCCATCACTGTCACACACCTGCACTTGGTAACCCTCTGTTGAATAATGGATTGTTGCCAAATGCCCCTCAGCCTGTCGCCTACGTGGCTGTACAATTGCAATGGTATGTGCCTGGACAATAGGTGAATAAGGGGTATGACAATCTTGGGAGCAGATGTCTTGGGCCCTTAGGTGTGCCTGAGCCCAGAGGATGTGGGGCAAGGGCAGGCTGTCCCTGTTCCTGTGTGATTGGAGGGTGCAGAGCCACGATCACCAGCATCACAGAGACAAGGGAGTTGGGTTTACACAAATGGAGGCAGAACTGGTCTGGCCACTGATTGGCTGTGTGGGCTAAAGCAACTTGCTCTCCCCTCTGGACTCCACTTTCCCTATTCATAAAATGGGCACAAGAAAATATATGGGTATGACCCAAACTGCCCCTGTAATAGCTCAGGGGCTCCAGGCTCTGTCAGGAAATGCATGAGGGGACCCCTGCATAGACCCAGGCCTACCATGACCCCACACTAATCTACTCTTCCTGGCTCATCTCCTCCCCTGCCCTTCCCGGGGCCTGGACCCAGGCTGGCCATGCAGTCCTGCTCCACTTCCTGACTGGCCTAGTCTGGCCACTCTTCTCTCTGAGGTACACCCTGCACCCCTGCCCACTATTAAAATCCTGCCCATCTGTCCACACCACCCTCTGCCCTGCACAGCCTTCCTGAAGGCTCTCAGGTGTTTTTGCCGTGGCTCCTGTGACTTCATCCCTGGGGACTATGCAGGTGTGCTACTCCTCTTTTAGAGCAGGGGCCACAGCCATGGCCACGGCTGAGTTCCCTGGCAGAGACTGAATGGCCAAGAATGAAGGGGGAGGGGACATGTTTGGGCTTGATTTTCTATGTTGTTTTCCCATCCACACATGTCCCAGTGACACTACAAAACCAGAAGCAGAGAAATGCACACAGAACTGGAGGCTCAAGAGTAGAAAGATTCCCAGCCATGAAGACTGGGAATGTGCAGAATTCCCAGAGACCTGAGCAAAGCCATGGCCAAGCCCCTACAGGCACCAAGATTGAGCTTCTGCTCTCCTTCTGAGCATTCTGCCCATTTCCTCTCTTAACAGACCCAGTGAGCTTGCTTTTCTCATCCCTGCAGCAGTGTCTCTGCCCATGTGCCCCCCACTTGACACTGACTGCCCCTGCCACACTGTCCACACAGTGCTACCCACCCAGTGCTGGGCACAACAGATCAAGTCTGGAAGGAATCCTTTAAGGGAAGCTCCCTTGCCCCTACTCTAGGAAGCCGCCCCTAACTGCCTCCGTCTTCAGAGAACTCTTCCTCCCCTCGCCCCTCAGAGTAACTATGTTCTGCACCACTCTCCTGTAATATTGCTCAATTAATCCATCGTGTTATGAGTTTGAGGTTTTTTCAATTATCTCCCATGAATTCTGTTTGATCATAAAAGTAGGATTGGACAGAGATGAACATTGTGCTGTGATACAGGCCCAGCAAAGCCTTGGGCAACCAGAGAGGAGCTCTGGACTAAAAGTCTGACCCTCCAAACCCTCTGCAGCTGAGTCTGCTCCTAGGGAGCTGACAGCTGGAGCTGGCTGTCTGCTGGCCACACTCCCTGCAGCTGAGCAGCAAGGTCTCACCCTGAGGGGCCTGGGCAGCACATGTACTTGTCTACCGCAGAGAGAAAATTTCTAATTTCACCCATGAGCCAGTTGTAGCACTCAGTTTTGGGACTGACAAAACTGTGGCTTCTAAGCCAAATGTGACCCACTGCTTGTTTTTTATTGGAATATCATCATACTCTCTCTCTCTCTCTCTTTTTTTTTTTTTTTTTGGTGTATATTTGTGGCCTTTGGCTGCTTAGGTGCTACAAATGCAGAAGTTGGTAGTTTTGACTGATCATATAGTTCACAGAGACTAAATGGTCACAAACTGGCCCTTTACAGATGAAGTGTGCTGACCCTGCTCTAGCTGACCCCTTTTGGGATAGAAGTCTAGCCCACAGTGACTTCTTCTTTTTTTTTTTAATTAAATGATAGCTGTGTACATTAATGCAATCATGGGGTATCCTGTGGTATTTTCATATACAATGTGAAATATTTTCATCAAACTGGTTAACATAGCCTTTATGTCATTTTCTTAGTTATTGTGTTAAGACGTTTATATTCTACTTTTAGAAAGATTCACTTGTACCCTTGTAAGATAAACCATAGAGGTGATCCCTCCAATCACCCTCCCCCCACCCATCCAATTATAGCCCACAGTGACTTCTTTGGGAGTTCACAAGCACACAGCAGCACCCCAGTGTTCAGGCTATAACTGACTGGTCTCAGAGAATGCACTTGACTCAAGCCAAGACCAATCAAATTCTTTGTCACAGAAATGTGAAACCAAGCCTCAGGTACATTCTGGCCTTGCTTGGTGAAAAAAACTACTACTTCCCCGCTGAGGTCCCCAGAGCTGCCCTATTTCAATCCTTTCTGACATCCTAGGCTCACCCCTTCCCTTCTTGCTCTATGAATTTGAGCCAGAGGGGAGAGTAAGCCTAGGTTTCCTTAAACAGCAATACTGAACCACTCTGAGTCATTGTGAGGATGGAATGGGAGGAGGCATGCAAAGTGCCCAGCATGACCTCAGGCACACAGCAGGGGCTAAAAGGAAAGGTAGCATTTAAAGTCACAGCAGCAGCAGCAATAGTAGTAATAGTAACACTTGTAATGACATTATTACATTTATACATTGCCAGTGACCTGCTGATCTCCCCTGAGCACCCCAATAACACCTCCAAGTCTATACATCAAAAACTGACCCTATTATATCACTATTATGGTTACCAGCCTCCAAGATGACCCAAGACTCTAACCTTCTGGTGTTCTTAACTGATGTTGAGTCAGAGCTGGTCTACCTGGCCACTTGACTATTGGGGAAGTCTCCTAATCTCCAGAAGGAAGCCAACCTCCATGTCACGAGGACACCCCAGCAGCCCTACGTGAGGCCTCTCACCAGCATCCTGCTCTGCCTGGTCAGCCAAGTGAGTGAGCCACCTTGGAAGCAAATCTTCCAGCTTCAGCCAGGCTTTCAGGTGACCACTGTCTCAGCCAACATCCTGATTTTTTTTTTTTTTTTTTGAGACAGCGCCTCAAGCTGTCCCCCTGGGTAGAGTGCTGTGGCGTCACAGCTCACAGCAACCTCCAACTCCCGGGCTCAAGCGAGTCTCCTGCCTCCGCCTCCCAAGTAGCTGGGACCACAGGCGCCCGCCACAACGCCC
>NW_003852454.1:5982605-5991778 GCF_000181295.1 Otolemur garnettii | reverse complement strand
ATTTTTTGGTTGCAGCCGTCATTGTTGTTTGGCGGGTCCGGGCTGGGGATTCGAACCCGCCACCTTAGGTGTACGTGGCTGGCGCCCCAGCCGGCTGAGCTATTGGCACCGAGCCAACATCCTGATTTAACCTCATGAGAGACCTATGCCAGGACGACACAGCTAAGCTGCTTTCACATTTCTAACCAACAGAAACTGGGAACAATATAAAATATTCCTTTCTGCTTTACGCTGTCATGTTGTGAAGTAATTTGTCACAGCAAACTAACACCCTAGGCAAGCCTGTTTATCCTAGTGTGTCCTTGTTCCAGGGAATGCCACTCCCTTCCTTCTCAGATGAGATCAGATGATCTGATTCTAAGATCCCGATCATCTCAGAGCCTACTCTTTTTCTTTGCTGCATCCCGGGGCGGGAGGGGGTCTCACTTTCATCCTTAGCTCTCTGGTTCCAATTTCTACCAGGTTGGATGAAATCACAGCCCTCTCCTTTACTGAGCACTCACTGTGTGACAACGTACCTATTTCATGACTGCTCTTAGTGCAGAGTTTGACACTTCACAGAATAGCCATAACAAATGGATGAAATAGGTTTGTTGTCCTGCTTTATAGCAGAGGCAGCTGAGACTCTTAGAAGCTCAGCAACTTGTCTGGGTCTCCTCAGCAGCTTAATTGGCGAAATCAAGTTAGAAGACAAATTTGCCCCAAAGTCACCAGCAGGTACTGCCACAGCTCAGCTCTGCCAGAAATGCAGATCTGACCACCTGAACTGCCCTGCTCAAAAGCTACCAAGTGCCCTCCATTCCAGGGCCCCTGTCCTGTCCATCCTTCAAAGCTAAGCTCAGCTACCCCTCCTCATAAAACCACCTGACCTTCTCTGAATACCCAGAACATCTCTCTTGGCAGTTACCTGTTTGCTCTAGCTTTGGAGATAGTGGTACACACATTTGATCCCCAAAAGGAGCCAGTGGGATTCTCAAAGAAGAGACCCCCCTGAGCCCATTTGTTGCACCTGGACCTATGAGAATGGATGTGTGTGACTGGTGTGACTGTCACATAATAACTGAGCCTATGAGTGAGTATGAAGAGAAATCAAGGCTTCAGTAAACCAATAATGAAAAGCTCTCTACAAGAGTGACCAAAGTTATGAATCAATAGTTGAATAGTACAATGCCTAGATTCAGTGTTCTCAAACTATATTTATGTTTTTGCTGACAACAAAATATTTTATTACATATAAGGAGCAATATTCAAAATATTTCATAAAGTGAGCAACATGGCCCCCAACCAATCAAGGTGGATTCCCCACAGGGTCAAAGAAACATGGGACTCCCTCCGTTGGGCCCCTTCAGTTCTGGGTCCCAAGGAGGTTGAGGGTGTGCCCCAGGAGAAGACCAAAATGGACAGGTGAGTAGGGGCACTAAAAAGCTTAGGCGCAGCTATTTACCAGCTTGCCAGCACATCTCAGTGTGGCCGATGCAGGACTGCGCTAGAGTTTTCTGAGCACACCCATGGCCGGCCAGCCCTGGGCTAGGCTGGGCTTGCAGCAGCTCATCCCATCCTCAAAGTGCACTATGAGGCAGGGGCCACCGTTGTCCTCTGTCACAGTGAGGCTACTCAGGCAAAGGAGAACACACAGCAAGTGGCGGACCCAGGACCTGGTGCAGTGTGCACGTGTGGAACAGAAGTCTCAGGCCCGCGGTTCTCCGGCGCTTGTACCTGCACAGGTGCTGGGCGGGGCCGTAGCAGGCGTGGTCTTTCCGGGCCTGGGATTGGTTGGGACTCTGGCACTAACGAGGCGTGGCCTGAGGCCAGGCCCTCGCCACTTCCCTCCGCTTTGCAGCTTGGATACCGGAGCCCGATGATCGCAGGGGGGAGGGAGACATCCCATTAGCCCCGCAATTTGGAAAGACAGGCTTTATGAGCCTCAGCCACTAACCAGTTGATGAGAAAAACTACTACCTTGGGACTTCGGACAAGATGTTGCCTCTCTGAGCTAATTTTCATCCTCTATTAAATGGGGTGATAATATGCATAATCTTTCAGGCCTGGTGTGTGGATTAAAGAAACAACTATATGTAGGGACCTGAACATTAACTGGCACTCTGCTGAATTGTTAAAAGTCCTGGGCAGTGAGGAAAGGCTGCGAGTGACCGGACCAGTGGACAATTGTCGTCGCTGGTCCAGTCAGGGGCTGGGTAGGGGGTGGGGAGCTTGGCTGGGTCCCGCAAGCCAGAGTTCGCCCCTGCCCCCGCATCCTCCCCCACCTCTCCAAGCACTTCAGAAGGCCGGATCATTTCTCCTTCATTTTCGCTTTTAATCACAAGATAATTTTGGTGCCCAGAAGCTTTCCTCTCGGAGGAACATTTGTGCGGGATGATATCAGCCTAATTAAGCGCTTCAGCTTTGGGGCTTGATTTTTTTCCCCCTGATCCCGGAGCTCCCTGCCAAGCCGCCCTGGCCGCCTGGCCGGCCGGTTACCTGCACATGCCGGGTTCTGGAGCCTTCGGCGCCCGTGTGCCCCCCTGCCCCCGCGTCGTGATTGATATCTTGATTAGGCGCCAGGAGTTGGCGGACCAGGTGTTACCTCGGCGCGGGCTGGAGGCGGCGCGCTCTGCGAACCCGACCCTGAAAGGCGCAGGCATGTTCCGCGGCAGCAATGAGCCTTTGTTTGCCTTGGCAGCACGGCGGCCTCCCTGGGGCCGGCCCCATAAAGGGTTTCTGTTCGGGCTGGAGGACTCATTGTCAAAAAATTGTCCCTCGAAAAATTAGCATGGTACAGTGGAGAAGGCGGAACGCCCGGCAAATGACAGCTGCTGGCCCCAGACAGGGGCAAGAAAGCTGAGTTTTGTGGGGTGCTTGCTTCCAGAGGCACCCCGACTCCAGGCCTGCAGTGGGTGCTGGGTGGCTGCAGGGGCGGGCAGGGGCCAGTCGGAGAGTGCAGTTGAGACTGAGTTTGGTGGCTTGTCTTCCCTAAAAGTTGGGGGCATCTCCCAGGGGCCAGAAGGCCAGGTCTTTGGCATGAGGTGTCCTAGGGCTTCTGAGCCAGTGACAGCCACAGAGGGGCAGCTGGCTTGAAGAAGGAGGGTGAGGTGCAGGGAGAGGGGGTGGAGGGAGAGAGATTGACAGATAGAGAGCGCCTAAAGGTTATGTGGTTAATTGAACATCAACAGCCACAGATACGATTATGTTCCTTTGTGTCTTTCTCTCAGTGTGTTGATGGAAAAGTAACTAGATTAAAAGCGCCAGGAGCCTGGGTTGGAGAGGCTGGGCAGTGGGGGGAGATCCCTTCTGAATGCCGACCCAGGGCTCCTGCAGTCCCAGCAAGGAGGGAAAACAGTCAATTAGAGAGGAGAGAAAAGATAGAGTGAGCTGTGGTTTGGCATTTGCATAAAGGCTGGGGCCCAAGGCTACCACCCTTCAAGTGAGGGGGGCAGGGGTTCCCAGGGGAGAGGCTGGGGGTGTCATGGGGGTGAGGCACATGGTAACTGTTGAAAGTCTCAGCCCGTGTGCACACATTATAGGTGAGGCAGGGGTAAGGGTGACTGGGTCTGTGTACGGAGCACAGGAGTGTGTGTGCACCTGCACACTGATGTATGCGTAGTCTTGTCATTCTGTGAAGTTGTGGGTATCGTCAGACATCCATGTTTCAAGTGGGTAGCATCTGTGTGGCTTGCATTGGCCTCAGTCTTCTGTGACGTGACCACACGTGCTGACTATATAGGTGTACACCTGGGCCTCTCTGATGGGCAGCAGCATGGCTGCATCAGGGGGATGTGGACTTGCTGACTCCATCCCACCAGCAAGGGCAGGGCAGGGCCTCAGGATTCCCTGTGTCTCTAAGGAAGTAGTCCCCAGGCTGGTGGGCATCTGAGCTGCTTGGAATCATCTTCCTGATCTTTCTAGCCCACTATTTCCATGAAGCTCAGCCCCTGACAAGCAACTTCTCCAAACAGGTGAGTTTTAGGCTGAGGAAAAAAAGAATGAACAAATCCAGAATCAGACCACTCTAAAGTCCAATGCTAGCTCTCAATTTGTGACCGTGACTGCCCTCTTGGAGCAACTGTCCCATCATAAGGAGGCAATCAGACCCAATTATAGGATTGCTTTGGGGAATCCATGAGATCTCATATAGAAGTAGAGGGTAGTCCACATACCCCAGATTGCCTAAGACAGCCCAGGTTACACATGGCCCCAGCATCACTAATTCATAGTGCCCCACACTCTCAAAAGTGTCTTGGTTTAGAATACAAAGTATATAGCAAGCCAAATATAAATGGGGCTGCAATAAATAAATATTCCTCCCTTTCTCTTCTTGTTCTTCCTCCTCTGATTACTTAATGTCACTGCTGTTCCCTTAGTCTGTGCACTCCTGAAGAACAGACTAATGTGGAGCCAGTGGGAGCCAGAGGGGGTATCTCTTCCCAGACTCTTGGCAACTTGACTACTACACAGAAATAGAACTGCGTTGGGGACTCTGGGTACAGCTGACTTCCCTCAGTCCACTGGGTCCAGGGCAGGTCAGTGGACAGAGAAGACAGATAAGACCTTGGACACTCCTTCCTACAAAGGTGAACTACTGCTGAGAAACAGCAGGGTATGGCCATATTATGCATCCACAGTCCATCAGGATCATTCTGGAAAAGACCTTCCCCCTCTTTGCAAATGTAACTCTTTGCCAATCCAGGTCAGAAAGGGATGATTTCTTTAGCCCTGTGGAGAAGGCTGAAGCCCAGGTTTACAGAGGAACAGAAAGTCAACAAAGCCAGCCAGAACCACATTCTGTCTCATAAATTGGAGACATTTCCAGGAATTAAAGAAAAGGTGGAATGAAAAGAATCAGGTAAAAAGGTATCACTGGGCAAGTCAATAAAACCCTAGAAACTTAAAAATGATGGAGAAAAATTTGGAGAGAAACTACATAATATGCAAGCAAACTAATTGAACATGAGGACAGAATAAAGATGAGAGTCATGAAAGTTCTCAGGAATTCACCTCCCATACACCCTTTCTCAAGGAGCTGGTGGAGGATGTGCAAGACTTTGGAAAAGGTACAAAGATGAGAAATAATGGCTGGTGGATGAGGTTCAGATCCTCAGGAAAGCAGAAAGTGGGAAGGCTTCCTGGAGGAGGGTGCGCAGTTGGAATGGGTCTCAAGGGATAGGCAGGGTGTCAGTGAGTCAAGGTGGAGGACAGAATAGGAATAATCTCTGGATGGTAAGAACAACTGGCTCTGGAGTGGAGGTCAAGGGATGCAGGGCTGGCTTGCTGCCTGTTTAGAGGAAAGGGGGAGGGGTTGCCACTGTTTGGGGCCCAACCCCAGCAGCCATGAATGGCAATGAGTTGGGACATAATTCTATAGTCCTGAAAAACCATGGGCTGAGAGATGGGAGAGCCCAAAGGGGCCCCAAGGAAGAAGGAGGGCTAATAGATGCAGGTCTTCAGCCTAGGGCCAGGCAATGGCAAGGTTGTGTGTAAAAACAACTCACTGGAAAGGGCCAAGAGGTAGGCAAGCCAAGTTTGAAGCCTATTGAGGTAGAGGGACTGAGGAGGGACAGAAGTCCAACTAGCCAGAAGGTCCATGAAACTGCCCCACAGAGGAAGGCCTTGAGCAGGGCAATGGGGCTGGGTAATCTTCAGGGCATGGAGCACACAGGAAGGCTGCCCCCTTTAGAGCCCTTAGGTGGCCCTGTCCTAGGCCTGTGGAGCACTCACTCCACACTACTTGGGGATCTCCCCCGGCCTGAGGCTGCCAATGATATTTCATCATCACCCAAGCTGTCCTACTGCACAACAGCCTGCCTTTCCCAAGTTATGAAATAAAGCTACTGTCTGAACATGGAATTAGGGGGCACTGCCTCAGCTCCCACTCCCCACTGCCAGCCACACCATGTTTAAGAGGACTGGATGTGGAGCACCAGCACTTAATAAAGGGATAAAACCTGGGCAAATGACTTAACCTCTCCGCACCTGCATTTCGCCATCTGTAAGAGGGGGTTTACAATAGCACTTGCCTCATGGGGCAGTTGTGAAGATGAAATGAGTCTGAATGTGGTAAGGTTTTAGAATAGAGCTCAAACCCAAGGAGTCATTGTTATCATTGTTAGTATTATCACTGAGCCAAGATGGATGGGAGATTACAGAGAGGCTTAGAGAGAGAAAAGAGCCCTGGCCAGCTTGGGGACAGACAAGCTGGGAAGTAGAGCTCCAGGAGAAGCTCTGGCCTGGCCTTTGCCTGGCCTGGACTACTCACTTCCTCTAGGTGAGATCCTTTTTCCCCGGAGCCTGTTCAGCAACACAGCCCAGGAGCCATGCTGACGGGAAGGAAGTCAGAGGGTACACTATTTCTAGATGGTCATGGACAGCCCCTGGCTTGTTTGGGTGGGTCTAACTCCCCATGGTTCCAGCCCTGGCCAAGGGGACCCTGCTTCACAGTGAGACAACACGACTTCCTGCTGTCCTTGGGTATATAGTGAGAGGGATGACCCTTTCCATGGGATCCACCCAGTGAGGTCCAGGGGTGGAAGGGTTAATAGCCCCCTGCATCTGTTATTCTGTATCTCACCCAGGCCGCAGGGCTCTTTGGCTCAGTTTCCAGAAGCTCTAAGTGGGAGATGGAATGAATGGTGGTGATTTCAACAGTTTGGGGAAGATTTTCGGGGCCAGACTCTGCAGGTCTTCACAGAACTCCATGAGTAAGGCCATCACCCCTTGCTCCCTCATGCCTTTGGGTTAACATGGACACGAGCATGGAGAGGCTGTGTAAACACTGGTCCCTCAGGCTTTTCAAGGAAGTCTAATCTCCCAGCACAGCCTGGGTTTGCTGGGGTGATTCTGTTCCAGTTACCAATTCATCTGAGTGCTTAGTCGGTAATTTGGGTATGCGGCCACCAGGTGGCTCCCCTGTAAATGCCCCCTCCTCAACTACTGAGTAAGCCTGGGATTGGGTCCCGGGAGAAAGGGTGTTGGGTTTCTCTGCCTGCATGGGCACCTGAATTCTAGGCCTCCTCTGCCTGGGTGTCCTCCAGCCCCTTCTCCTGCCCGTTCTCCTTCACTGTCTCTGTGACCCACCTACCCTCCTTATCATAGGCTTAGGGATCCTTAGTCCTAAATAAGCTGAACTTCTGTACTGCCCCTCCTTATGCTCCCTTCTCCTCAGGGTTCATCTCATCCCAGTCCTGCTCAGCTGAGCCCCTTGAGGCCCCACCCACTCCACCACCTCTGGCCAGTACCTTGGGCCAGATCCCTTGCCCCTCCTCCACCCCAGCATCCCTCCTGCCCTTCTTCTCTGCCTCTTGCGTGGACTCCTCCTGCCAAGACACAGTCCTGAAAATGCACTGGGAGGTCAGGAGACAGGCTCAAGAAATTTCTGCTGAACAAAAGATCGGGTTAAGGGGGCAGATGAGTAAATGCAGGAGCCCACAGTGAACACATTTGCATTGGGCACCTGCTATGTGCCAGGCCCTGGGCTGGGCAGTGGAGACATGGACTAAGTGAAGAAGGGCCATGTGAGTAAAGGGCTGAGGGACCAAACACAATGAATGACTAGAGAGACTGGGTAAGGGTATTGGGCAGGTGGGTGGCTGCCAGGGTGGAGGTGGGGGTTGGGTAGGTGAGTAGATCCCATTATTGGGGGAGGGGAGAATCAAGTCACCTGGCCTGGGGCTGACAGAGGCAGTGTCCCCAGCAGGACCCAGACCAAAACAGATGACTCACTCACACAGGCCTTGGTGAGCCAGCTGCTGTAGGGGTGGGGCAGAGCAGGGGGGTGCTAGAACTGAAGTCACGCTGGTGGGGGCACCCTAGGGAGCTGAGACAAGGTCAAAACAGGCCTTGCCCAGATGGGGGCCAATACAGATCAAGAAAAAAAGCCTGGGGACTTGTCCCAAAAAGCAGTAGTGACTCATTTATTGAGCACCTACTGGCTGCCAAGGATGTCCCATATATCAATGCCAATCTCCAGGATTGGGAAGAAGGATTAGCCTCATCTTATAGAAAGTAAATGAGGAATGGAGAGGTAAAAAGAATGACCCAAGCCATCCAACTGCAAGGGCAATGTCAAGCCTGACCCAGGTCCTCTGTGACCTCAGAGTCAGCTGGTACATGAGTTCTTGGGGAGATGCCAGCCTTCATGGAGCAAATATAAAGGAGGGCGGGTGGGCAGGACAGCCTCCCCAGCCCCTATGGAGGGCAGGCCAGCAGGGAGGACCACTGGGTGGCCAGGATGCCCCAGCAGGAGAGGCCTGGCACCTAGAATCCCTGGGCTTTGGTCATGTGAACAGTACACCCTCTGAACACTCACAGACAAGTGCCTTCCTCTCTCTCAACCTGAGCTTCCTTATCTTTAAAAGATAAAACACAAACTTCCAGAATGACCTTCTGACCGCCAGGCAAGATGCAGTCAGCAGAAAGAAGTCAGCCCGCCTGCCCCTCTGTGCGGGGCCTTCCTAGGGCATTTGTGCTTTCTGGCCAGCCTGCCTAGCTGGCCGACATCACCTGCCCAGAGTCTGGACAGCTTGGGGAGCCAACCACAATGTGGGTGCCCAATTACAAGCAACTTATGTGGCACATTGATGTCCGCCACCTACTTTTAGATAGGACAGGCAGGGCAAATGTTATTATTCCCATGTTATAAATAATTAAAAAGAGGGAGGCAAGGAAAGAAGCTGTACCTCCTGGAGCCAGGCTGTTCTGGAAGCCTCTTATGGGTGCTTCTCCCAATCCCCTTGGGAGCTCTGAAGGGTAAATACCATATCCCTGTCTGACAGATAAGGACGCTGAGGGGCAGAGAGGTTAGTGCCTTGTCCAAGGTCACATATGCCATTAGGACCTGAAGTTGATTCAAACCCAGGCTCTCCAGTGTGCTGTGTGACCCGGCGTGAGTCCACACACACACACACACACACACACTGCACAAATGCCCCTCCCCCTGGCCTCAAGCTCCTCATTTCTCTCTCTCTCTCTCACACACACACACACACACACACTGCACAAATGTCCCTCCCCCTGGCCTCAAGCGCCTCATCTCTCTCTCTCTCTCACACACACGCACACACACACTGCACAAATGCTCCTCCCCTTGGCCTCAAGCTCCTCATCTCACACACACACACACACACACACACACACTGCACAAATGTCCCTCCCCCTGGCCTCAAGCTCCTCATTTCTCTCTC
>NW_003852454.1:5968802-5982049 GCF_000181295.1 Otolemur garnettii | reverse complement strand
CACACACACACACACACACACTGCACAAATGCCCCTCCCCTTGGCCTCAAGCTCCTCATCTCTGGGTGACGAGGGTGGACAAAGTGAATTTCGCATTGAGGCAACCTCAGCTCTGGTGGTTTGGGAGTTTATGTCCTCACATATAAAAAGCACCAGACATCAAGTTCTCAAAGCAAGGCCGAGTCCCACCTCTGCAACTCACCGGCAGGCTAATCTACACAAGCCAGTGCCCCTTTCTTGGGCCTCAGTGTCCTTGTCTATAAGGTGGGGAGATGGCCACATTGGCCTTCCAGCACCCTCCACCCTTAGCAGCTTAGCAGGTGTGCTGAGGATGGGTGAAGATGATGCTCTCAGGGCACAGCCCCATGAGGGACCGGCTCGCAGTTTACCCACAGGCACCTGGGGGTGGGCCCGGGAGTCCAAGACCTGGTTCCTGAGGTCAGAGGGCCCATGGGGGAGCCTCTGGGGTTCTCCCACCCATGGCTAATTTACTGTGATGCAAAAATCAGGCTCCAGGGTGGCGGGAAGCAGAGCCGAGTGCCAAGCACGTTCCCGTCCTGTTCTGTTCCACATATTTTCAGTATTTATTGTCCCCATATGTGATGCTGAACATTAAAAAACATGTTGCTGAGATTCCTCCAGAAAGGGCTGACATTTCACAATATTCCTCTGATGCTGGGGATTACTGCTCAAGATGATGAAAATGTGGATAATTCAAAACAGATTGGAGCAGAAGAAAACAATGACAAGGCCCCTGGAGGCCTGGGCACTCCGGGGAGAGAGTGGCAGCGTACTTCTGCCGGGAGCTCCAGGCGCAGGACAGCCTCTGTTCAGGCTGGATTCTGGGAGGGAATAGAGTCAGACAGACACAGTACCCACCCTGCCCCTGGCTGGCTGCTGGGCAATAGTAATAGCCATTGTTTGGGGGCACTTGCAAGTGCCAGGCAAAATGTATCAGGCTAAGGGCCCCAGTATCACCCTGTAACATCACCCTTCCCATTTTAAAGAGAGAGAAACTGAGTTTAAGTGACTTGTCCAAGTTCACAGGGCTAGACAGTTGCAGAGTCAGGATTACTAATCCACGTTTCAGTCCTAAGCCCCTATTTCTAACTATGGGCACAGATAGAAAGAAACCTGGGAATAGAGGCAGCTATGCGATGCCTGGGCAAACGGCATTACCTCTCTGGACCCCAGTTTTCTCACCTGCAAAATGAGGGCGAGAATCAGGCCTGTCCTGACTACCCTGAAGGGATGTTGCAGGTCCAGAGAACAGCAAGGAGCTGAGAAAGATGAGGGGGCAGAGAGTGGCATCTCAGAGGCTTTGGTTGCTAGGCAGGTTCAGCTCTCCCTTGCAGAGAGCCTGGAGCAGGTGACTCAGGGCTCCAGGCTTCCCTTTCAAGTTCTGTAGAGTGAGGGGTGTGGGCTCACTCACCTTGAAGGAGATCCTAGAGGGTCCTGATGAACCTTGGGCTTTGGGCACAGCCAGTTGCCACTGAGACCAGAGACCCTTCTTTTGTCTAAGCTTCCATCTGACCACTGGAGTGACTTAGTGGCTTAGTTTTGGAAGCATCTTGTGAGTGCTACTCCTAATCCCCTTGGCAGCTCTGAGTGTGCCTCCATTCAGGCAGCTGTGAATACCAGAGGTCACTGTGGAAGGAAAGTATCCATCACGGAGTCCAAGGGTGGTATTCAGAGGACACCGTCCAAGGGCAGTGTCCAGACTTGGCCTTCCAGCACCCTCCACCCTAAGGCAGGGGAACTATGGGGAGACATTCCACGTTCCATGCCTGAGACATTCCCCTCTTACTAGGTGTTCTACGGGGAGACCTACACAGTCTCAGGCCCAGAGAGTAGGCCCCTTCTCGGAAGCACAGGCTTGTGACACCTGGCCCCAGAGATAAGGTACCGTCTTGCACCTGCCTCTCCCCGGGGCTTGCCTGCCTGGACAACAATGAGCCCCTGACTCACTCCCCAGGCTCGTGTCTTCTGAGGGGTCTTTGTGTCTCCATAAGACCTTGAAATCATACACTACCACCCACCCAGATTTTATTAAGTCCTTGGCAATGAGTGGGGGAGTGGGAAGGGGAAAGATCCCAAAGCTTTCAGCCATGTGGGTACGTCAGGCGGTGGGGCCCAAGTCATAGTGACCATGGAAAGTAATATTCTCAGCCATAAGTGCCCAGGGCCTTTGGTCCTGGGGACAGCTATGCTCAAGGTGGCAGTGCTGCATTGGCTGCAGGCTGAGTGCCCTTGGAGAGGCAGCTGGTCCCTGGGGCAGGGAGCTGCTTGCAGAATAAAGAGAAGTCTCAGCCCTGGGTCCTGCCTTCCCTGTTGCAGGCCTGTCCTTCCCAGAGTCCCACAGGCCACCTGCTTTCTAGGCTTGCCCCATCAGTGGGGAGGGCAGAAGCTACCGTGGAGCTGTGGGTGCCAATGCTGTGTCCCCATGAGCTGGAGGAGGCAGGGAGGGGCCACACAAGCTCTCTGCAGAGCTCTGGCTGTGAGGGGGTCAATACTCAGGGATTATTGCCAGCATTTATGGGCCCAGCCTGCCCATTCTGGGCCTATTGCATTTGGCGGCAACTCTGAGGTTTCTAGCTTCACTGCCTCCTCCACCGCCTCCCACACAGCCATAGCTTCTCTCCTGAGCCCGCGGCCACAGTGCCAGCTTCCTCACTGGGCCTAGAGCTGGGCTTCAGGCCTGCCCGTCTGGGCTCAGCCTGCCACCTCCTCCTTCCTGCAGCGGGCCAGCCACTCCCTCACTCTGCTCCTCCGTGCCCTGGGAGGTGGCATGAGCATGCAGACCAGTGTCTGTGCCCAGAGCACACATTCCTGGCAGGCACTTGCCAACACACAGCACACTTGCCATTGGCGAGTTCCTCTGGGGAGGGGCACATTGCAAAAGGCTGAAGGAGGGTGGGGAGGGCCCCAGGGAGACCCAGGAGGCCGGAGTTTCAGGCACAGGCAACAGTAGGTGCCTAGGCTCTGAGGTGGCAGGTGCCTGGTGGGTTTGAGAGTTGTGCCCTGTAAGTCTGGAGCAGAGAGAACCAGGGCAGCTTGGAGGGCCATAAGGTCAGATCTTGAGTCTGTATCACAAGTAGGGTAGAAGCCTCATTCATTTGCACGAGTGGGGCAGAGGGGCAGACCTGTGAGCACACGCTGGGAGCACAAAGGCGGTCTGTGATGCACTCCTGCTCTGTGCAGGGTTTTTAGCTCCAATCCTCAAAACCATCCTTGGAGGTTCATGCTATGCTTCTGTGATCCACCTCATGAACAGATGACAAAACTGTTCCGTCCCTTTCCTAACCTCCTGAATCTTGGGACTGCACCCCAAGACAGTGTGACTCAAGGCCATCCTCATCAGGGTAGGGATGAGGCTGGGCTGCCCAGACAAGAAGCCCCCAAGAAGGCGATCTGGGAAGGGAACTATGCCTCTTCCCCTTCCCACCCGTAGGACAAAGAGGTAGAACAAGGGGTTGGGCTCAGTTTGACCACTTGTACTCAGAGAGATGGGATGAAGAGTGCATGGGCCCTGCCAGTTCCTCTGTCAGCCCCCCAGTGCTGGAAATTGGGTTTTATAGCTCTTCCAGAGCCCTCCTGAGCCACTGCCAAGCCTCCAGGTGCCACAAGTGTGGGGGCTGCCTGACCCAGTCCCTGTGACTGCAGCTGGTCTGCACTTACTGAGCACTACGGCATGCGGAGCACCACCCACAAGGCCTCCATGAGCTAGGCTAAGTCACAGCAGGTGTGACATTCAAAACAGTTAACACCTGGGACTGTTGTGAAAATTAAAATATCCACCTGAAGTTTTAAAATATTTTCCATTTTATTTTCCAAATAGACTATACCTATCACCAAACTGCTTACCAAGTCATATGAATTATAACACAGATTGCTCACCAAATCAATCTAAATTGCCCTTTGCTTGTTCCTAAGACATGGTTGGCGAGGTCTTTCATGTCACCAGATAAAAGTTGCTGATGTGTGAGCCAAGGTCTGCTGCAGGGATCCCCATTTAACACTTCCCCTACCATCCCCATGACACCCAGAGCCTTTAGGGCCCCAGTGGCTAGCATATCATGGAGGGCAGGCTGGGCACTGCCCTCCAGTCTTGTGTGGATGCCAGAACTCCCCACATGGCTTTGACCCAGAGCCTGCTCTGGACCCTGCTGTCAACCCTCTGTGGGGCTTTCACATGTCCATCAGCTCTGCTGGAAGCAGCCACACACCCCTCATAGCCAGGCCATGTTGCATTCCACTCGGGGCAGGCGGCACTCTAGGTCTTTTACCCACCCTGCAGCAGCTGCCGGCAATGATATTCAGTGGCTCTAGGATGACTGAGGAGACTTGGAAGTGTTTTGGCCTTTCAGCAGCTGGTCTGACCATGGCCTGTCAGCATGTCCACAGCCCAGGCAGGCAGTCTCCCCCGAGAAACCCCTGGAGTGGGAGTTTCTGCCTGATGGGCACGTGTCCTAGGCTGCTGGGCCTCAGGAGCACCCCACAGGTCCTGGAAGGAGGGACCCAGCTTTTTGAAGTTCTCCAGGGCAGCTGAAGTGCATCAGGGTACCTTGCTCAGGTGTCAGATAAAGCAAAGGCGTGCAGCCCTGGCATCGCTGACTGTGTAGCCTGGGAGGCATCCACACACCTGTCTGAGCTTTGGTTTCCTCACCACTCTCTTTGACAACACATCATGAGCCCTACTGTGTGTTCCTATGTGCGTACTAGGTTCTGGGGACACAGACACGCACAGATAAATGATAGATGCCCACATAAAAACGAAGCCTTGTCTTCCCAGGGCTTTCAGTCTTGGGGCAAGAGAGAAAACTGTGGCAAATAAATACAAAGGTACTGCAAAAAGTTACACTTGCCCGAAAAAGAAGAAGCAAGCAAAGTGACAGTGGAAAGTAAGAAGCAGCAGGAGCTACGTGAGCAGGCTGGACAGGGTGGTGCCGGGGAGGTGCTGTGCTGAGAGTCTGAGGCAGGAACAGCTGACATGGCTGAGGAATAGAAGGGAGCCCCAGGAGGCATGAGTAGGGCCCGTGAGGGGGCAGGAGGAAAAGACAGAGGCCTTTGGAAGATTTCTGAGTGCTTTGCTCCAAGTGAGCCCAAAGCCCTTCTGGGGTTCCCTCAGAGGAGTGAAGAGATCTGGCTTCCTTGATTAGAGGGTCTTATCTGCCATCTGGGATTGGCTGTCGGGGGTGGGTGGGTACAGAGAGGGCCACAGGAGAGAGTGGCAATGATGAGAGTGATGGTGGTGGTACAGGAGGGAGAAACAATGGGTCTAAGACCTAGTGGAAGGCAGATCTCTACAACAGAAGTAAGCAACCTTCCTTCTAATCCCCAGGTCTATGAGGAGCACAGCATATATATACTCTGGGCCCTGTTTAGGGTCCACTCCCATCCTGGGCCTGGAAGAGGGTTCATGGCACAACTGGTCCAACTGCTTATATACAATGAGCACTCAGACCACGGACTTGCCCAAGACCACACAGCCAAGTCACATCAGCACCGAATCACAGACCTAGGCCCAGGCCCTTGATATTCACCAGCCTGGCAGCCAGTATAAGATAGGGTGGCCAGGTTTAGCAAATAAAAACACAGGATACTCAGTAAAATTTGGATTGCAGCTAAACCATAAATAATTTTTTTGTATAAGTATATCCCAGGTAATATTTGGGATATATGCACCCTAAAATTTATTGTTTATTTGAAATTCAGATTTAACTGGGGACCCCATATTTTATCATCTAGCAACCCTAGCACAAGGGTCAAGGTAAAAATTCAGGAAAGTAAAAGAAGCAATTCCACTCTCCTGCCCACCACTTCCAAGGCACTAACACCAGCACCAGCTACTCTCTGAACACTCAAGGCCTTTGTTGGCCAAATCATTGACCTCTGCTGGGTTTTGTCCAGGTTGAAGTGTGTTGATCTGACCTCCAGGATGATCTCAGAGTCCTATCTTAGGATTATGGGACCTGATCCTTGTGATATAACTTCTGGGAATAGGTCACTGGCCCCTCTGAGCCTCTGTTGCTCATCGCTATACGGGCTCCATTCATTTTGAGAATCAGGTACTGAGTGTCTACTGTCCACTGTCAGGTGCTATCTGGAGCTCTATGCGTTCAAAGGTCAGTGAGACACGGCCCAGGAGAAAAAACAACAAACTGTTTGAGGCCAGTGAGAACTGTATGGGAAAAAAGGAGATTAATGAAAAGTGCACCATAAATGGATAAGGCAGTGGTTAAGAACACAGGATTCGAACCCTAGTTTTGCTGCTGACACTGGGCAATCCTGGGCAGCTTAACTCACCTCTCTAAAGGGGTTCAATATGACTCATAGACTCAATTGAATCCAATTTATGAAATCAGCATTCTTTCTTTCTTTCTTTTTTTTTTTCCCATGTGTCACTCTAATAGTTTTAGGTACATTAACAAAGTTTGGTTTGCTTGCACAATAACACTCCATGGTGACAAGAATGAAGAAAAGGAGAGAGCTGTGTGAGTATAGATTTTATAACTCCAATTGATATTAGTTTGAAAGCAGGTATCAAGAGCCTTAAAAATGTCCAGATGCTTTAGTGTAATGACAATTCCTCCCACATGCAACCCTGAGATAGTGTAGTGTAGTCAGGAGCAGTCCGTCTGGGTGACTGCTGTCTGGGCTGTGTGACCTCCACAAATCACTTAGTCTCTCTGTACCTTAGTTTTCTTCCTGAATACTGGTAGCCAGGCCTTTACTCTAAGAAAGAAGAAGAATCTTCTCTGTGGAATTTGAAGAAGAAAAACCCAGCATTTATCCAAACCACCCATGGTGAAACTTATTGCCCACAAAGGATACCGTGAGCTCTAAGCTTCTGCTCAGCTTTGTAATCCCCTATCTTAAATATGAAGAGAAAACTAAAGATTCCAGACACCTGAGAACTGCCTTGAATGGAAAAATCACCAGAACAAATGAGGCATGGGGGTGGAAGCAGCTGAGGAATTATCATTAGTATCCCCAGAGAGGGAAGAGGTCCTTTGGCATCCCAGAAATAAGAAAAAGATGCCGTAAAAAGCAACATCCCGAAATTGGAAAATCAAATTGAGGAATGTACCCAAAAATAGAGCTCAAAGACCACGAGATGGCAAATAGAAAAGAAAAAATAAGGACGTCTGAAACCTAACCTACAAGACCATTGAATAACAGGTGTTCCAAGAAAAGAAAATGTGGGAAGCAGAGGGGAAGGAATAATCACTGAAATAATTCACAAAAACTTCCTAGAACTGAAGAATAGAAGTTTCTAAATCAAAAAAAAAAAAAATAGGCCTGCCCCATGCCCAACTCAGTAACTGAAAAGAGACCACCACAAGGTGTATTAAAGTTCTAAACAACGGGAGAAAGAAAAGATCTTCTCTTAAGGGACAAAAATGTCATACAAAAGATCAGGAATATGAATGGCTTCAGTCTTATCTATTAAATAAGTCACAACACAAAAGAGTAAAGCCTTCAAAATTTTGAAAGAAAATTATTTCCAACCTAGAATCTGAAACCAAAATGCTTTGCGTTAGAGCCGAACGTCAATGAAGAGCTAGTGTGTTTTCAGCTTTGCAGAATCCCAACAAGTTTACCTACTGTGTGCACTTTCTTGGGCAAGTGCTGGAGCATGTACTCCACTAAAAAGGCAGAGTAAACCAAGAAAAAGGAAGAGATAGGCTTCAGGAAACAAAAGATTCAGCCCAGGAGAGGAGCTAGGGATTCCCCAGGGGGATGGAGAAGGGAGCTAGTGGGATGGTGACTGTGACCCACAGAGGGGGCAGCCAGTCAGCCTGGAGCAGGTCAGATGCTCTGGAGGAACTTCACGTTGACCATATTGGCAGAATACTTGGTGTAAGTGAACATTGCGATACAAGATTTAGATGTGCTGTTGGCAGAGTTCTGAACGCAATTTGTGATGGGTACTTTGGAAACTGAGCAAAAAAATTGAGACAGACGGGCAGAGAGAGTGCATGTGTGTTATTAACATCAGGGAAAACAAAGAGTTGTTCATGATATTCTATACAGCTTAGGTCTAACTAGTGTTCACAGTTGTAATAATTTAATTTAATAATAATAGTGATCTCAGCAAAATTATGAAATAACTATACTTTGAGGATGTGGTGGGATGCGTGTGTATGTGTGTGAGTGTGCATGTGGGTGGGGGCTTGGGCAAGAAAAAGAGAGTTAAACTTTCATCCTGCATGGTGGGAATCTGATAAGTGGTTACACTGAAAACTCAATCACCATACTGAAAAGTACATATAGTGTTTAGATAGGGAGGTAAGTAGCAAAAAAATGAGTTTAAATAGTTGATATGGACACCCTTGGGATAGAAGCAATGGAAGAAGGAGGCTCTGGAACCGCTGTTTTTTGTGATAAGTCTTGTAAAACTAGTTGATTCCAAACTGTGCCATGTGTAACACTGATTTTATTTTAAAAACTGAAACAGAAAAGTAGGAAGGGAAGGAGGGGGAAGAAAAGAACTAAAAGAAAAAAGACTAGAGGGAAGTTCCTCTTAATAGTGGTTATCTCAAGGTGAAGAGATGACAGGTGAGTTTTCTTCCCCTTTGTTCCTCCCAGTTGGGTCCCAGTCTTGATAGTCAGCATCTCTTACTTTGGGTTTGTCAGAGACTGAGGAGCCAGTGAGATCACCTGGCAGGGTTTCCTGGCTACTGCAGTGCCAAGCCCTGGGGGACCCTGCCAGGGACTGAAGGAGATGGGGCATCCGAGAGCATCTGAGGAGACCGGCACTGCCCGAGAGTGGCCGCGTGGGCCTGGCCTGGCCTCCCTCCCCATGGGCCAGAAAAAGGGATCCCAGGAAAACCCCAGCAAAGAGCATCTGAGCAAGGACCAGAAGTCTCCACGTCAAAGCCTCACACTAATGCCTCTCGACAAGCGTGGCCAAGCCTTGGGGTGTTCCCTTGCAGGCTGACAACGTCTGTTCCCAGACAAAGCCGACGAGAGCAACGCCGCGTAAGGCCAGGGGCATGCTGTGACTGAGCATTGGCCTGGTGGGGAAAATGTGATTTCACACCCAGGTCCACCGCCAAGCATTTGTGCCCATGCAGGGTCAGGGCCACTTTGGGCTGGCTGGTCACAGGGTGCCTCCCCCAAACACCCTCTGTCCCTCCTTTTCCTACCACATGCCTCTTGGTTCCTAGCCCCAACCACATCCCTAGAGCCATGCACCAGGTCTCAGGTCACCTCTGTCCCAGAGAGAGGCTGGAGGGCGATATGGCAGGAGGGCAGGCTCGGAGCCAGACAGAATCTGTTCCATCACTCTTTGTGACTTTGGCAAGTTATGTCAACCTGAGCCTCTGTGTCCTTCGACTGTAGAAGAGTGGTTGTATCTTCATTGCAGGGTTGTTGTGTGCTTCATAAATAATGAAAGAACACCGCTCAGTGTGCAGCGGGCAGCTGCTTCATCATCTCTCCCTGCCCCACAAGCTGCCCCAATGCTGAGTGGCTTAGAAACAGCAGCCACTTCATTTGCCGAGGATTCCTGCGGGTCAGGAATTTCAGTGGGACTCAACTAAGTTCATCTGCTCCATGCGGCATGAGTGGGGACTCCCTCGGCTGCTTCAGCTGGTCTCTGGCTGGGCGGGAAAGTTCAGAATGGCCTCACCCACGTGGCATGCAGCATCACTGAGGCTGCCAGCTGGGGACTTCCAGTTTCCCTACAAGTGGGACCCTCCATGTAGTTGCTGCATCCACAAAGGAATGTTCTGAAGGCAAAAGAAAAAGCTGAAGCTCTTGTAAGGACTGGGACTGGGTTATACAACGTTACTTCCAGCACATTCTATTGGTCAAAGGTAGTCAAGAGCCAAGGAGAGGGGAGATAGATCCAACCTTTTCATGAGGACAGTAGCAAAGAATCCCAGTAGGTGTCAGTGCTCTTATTCCTGCCCCTTCTTGGCCATGGGGTCCACGGGGTACTGAGCGCTAAGTAAGACATGGCTTGGGATCAGTGCCCATTTGTTCACTCAGTTACTCAATAGCCAGTATTTACTGAGCATTTACCATGTGCTTGGAACTAGGAAAACCATCAGTGGGCAAGAAATCCTTAGCTGTGGCTCCACAGGAGGTTACATTCTTGCCAGAAAGCCAGTGCTTTGAAACCATCAGTTATAGTAAAGTGTGATGCAAACTACAAGGGCCCCAGACCATCAGAGGGCGGGGAAGAGGGAACAGCTCCAGCACTGGAGTAAGAGAGGGCTCCACAGGCAGGACACCGCAGTGGAGCCTGGAGGAGGAGGAGGAGTTGGCCAGGCACAGAGGGATGTGGAGGAGCCTGCACCAAGGACAGAAAGCAGAAGAGGACCAGTGTGGGCAGAATGTGGCTGGATGGCACAGGACTGAAGATGCCCACATGACCAGCAGCTCAGAGCAAAGGTGCCCACCCATGGGACTGAGAGGGGCAGGTGACATGACTCAATTCTTCACAAAGCCCCTCTGGCCAAGCAGGAAGAACGGCTGAGAGCAGGGCATTGGGCCGAGAGAATGTCCCAACAATCTCAAAGCTGGTGGAGTCTGAATGAAGCAGGAGTGGTAGAGAAGGAGAGAAGAGGACAGATATTCCTCAAAGGAAATCGGGGCACTGAGATCAGAAAATAGGGACACCAGGAAAGCAAAGCACATTCTTCATGAGGATGCCGGGTCTTGGTTTTCTTTTTGTCTTTTATTTTTTTTAATTAAGATAAAACACAATGTGCTCTAAAGTGCATACACTGAGGCGTGCAGTTCACCATTAGTTTTTACATACACGTGCAGCCCACACCACAAAGTTCCCCATCACAAATCCTCTCAGTCTAGCTGTCCCCAGAAGACCCCACTCTGCCTCCCTCTATCAGTGGTTCTCAACCCCCCTAATGCCACAACCCTTTAATACAGTTCCTCATGTTGTGGTGACCCCCAACCATAAAATTATTTTTGTTGCTACTTCATAACTAGTAGTAGATAATAAGTAGTAATTTTGCTATTGTTATGAATTGTAATGTAAATATCTCATATGCAGGATGTATTTAGGCGGCCCCTAGGAAAGGGTCGTTTGACCCCCAAAGGTTGAGAACTGCTGCTCTATCCCTTATTCCAACTCTTCTGTTCCTGAACTTCACGTAGACACCACCAGGCCGAGTGGATGCCTGTCATGGTGATGAGTGCGCCCATCACTGTGTGATGAGGTTCCTATCGCTGTTACTGGTAGCAATAGTTTGTTCTTTTTTTACTTATACATAATACTTTATCATGTGAATATTCCTCTATTTACCGGTTCTTCTACTGGTGGAGGTTTGCGATGGGGACACCTCATATTGTCAAACTGAAGCAGACTGTTGCAGAAGGTGGTCAAGCACCCCAGCAGTGTGAGGACTCACTGCGATCACGTTTCCTGCCATGTCCCAGGGCCGGTCCGGCATTTAGCACGTGTGGGAGCTGCATGTGCTGTTGGGTGAATGAGAGCAGCCCAGCCTGGGCCTGCATGCCCAGCCTGCCACTCCTGGCACCCCTCCCAGGTTGCCCATGGAAAGCTCTGCTCTTGACTACTCCATGGATAAATTGGGGTCTCCTAGGGGCACAGGGACAAAGTTAATCCCCTGAGAACAGGCACTGTCTGTAGCTGGCATGGGACTGGCACATGGTTGGGGCCACAATAATATGTGTGGAACGGATGGAATTGAATGAAGTTGACACAGGGATGCTGCCCCAGGCTGGAGGAGGATGAGAAGGACGTGACTTCCAAGCTCCCAGAGGCCGGATCCGCCTGGGCCCAAAGCCAGGTTCCGGCCTGGCAAGGACAGGGATGGACGCTGAGCCTGTTTTTGCTACAGTCGGCAGAAGACTGTATCTCTGTTCCCTGGGGCCAGGCCCTCGCAACCTGGAAGAAAAGCCCAGGAACAACCTCTCCAGACCCCTCCCACTGGCTTCCCAGGCCAGCTGTCCACCCTGTGCCATGGTGAGAACTTCAGTGGCCTTGCTCTCCCAGGACTGCCTGCAGTCACACATACTCCCCACCCGGCCCCACCCCACCCCAGTTGAAACTGTTACAGATCTGCATGGGCTCCTGGGACTTCAGGTATGGATGGGTCAAGGGGGCATGAAGACTGAGCTCAGAGGGACAGCAGAGGTGATTGGGGTGGGAGAGAGCAGCAAGCAGAGACTCCAAATCTGAGTCCCTCTCCTAACCAGCAGCAGCCTTGAGAGCTGGGAGGAGCTGGGGGAGAGCATTTAGATTTGAAACCTACCAGATCCAGTTATGAATTCCAGCTCTGCTATTTACTTGCTGTGTGACCTTGGGAAAGTCACTTCACCTCTCTGAACTCCATTTTCTTATTGGAAAATGACACTGGCTCTACAATTCAAAAGGCTATAAGGAAGATTTAAATCTTCCTTAAGATGAAGATGTCTATGAAAAGCCTGGCAAAGCAAAGGGACTGGTGATTTTCCTCTTATCCTTCTTGCCTTTGGATCTCCACTCACTGGAAGGGACTGAACAAAGATGAGTGTGTGAGACCCAAGAACCCAAAAGCAGCCTCAAGTTGCTCAGCAACTGAGACTGATGGGCAGCATGGCGGGGTTTGCTGAGGGGTCCTCTCATCTTCAGTGTCTCTGGTTTCCGGGATTAGCTTGGAACATTGCTTTTTGAGAAAAGCCCCAGTCCTCAAACCTAAGGCTGCAATGGGAAATTATTTTTTAAAGGGCCAAGAAGAAAACTAAGCTTGGTTTCTCAGACAAGGACAGTGTAAATAAATGAATGAGTTAACTGAGGACAGAAACTGAATAAATGAGTGAGTGAAGAACAGTAGAAAGAACAATAGCTAATCATAAAACACTTAACAAGTGCAAATCTCACTTAAGGCTCACAAAAAGATTTATGAAGTGAGTGCAATTTTTATTCCCATTATACACATATAGTTGAAAAAATTGAGGTAAGAGGTAAAGTGACCTGCCCAAAGGCAGCCAGCCTGTAAGCGCCGAAGCCAGGATTGAAAACCCAGGCTGTGGGTTCCTGAAGTCCAGCCTTCACTGCCCCTTAATGAGGTGGATCAGATGAATGGATGGAAGGGTGGATGTGTGTGTGGATGGGTCGATGGGGTTGTGTGCATGTGTGTGTGTATATATGGGTGGAGGGGTCAATGTGTGTGTGGATGAGTGGAAGGGTGGATGTTTTTGGATGGATGGATGGGTGGAGGGGTGGGTGTGTGTATGTGGATGAGTGGATGTGTGTGTAGATGGGTGGA
>NW_003852454.1:5956190-5967644 GCF_000181295.1 Otolemur garnettii | reverse complement strand
GTGGAAGGGTGGATGTGTGTGTGGATAGGTGGATGTGTGTGTGGATGAGTGGATGTGTGTGTGGATGGGTGGATGTGTGTGTGGATGAGTGGATGTGTGTGTGGATGGGTGGAAGGGTGGATGTGTGTATGGATGGGTGGAAGGGTGGATGTGTGTGTGGATGGGTGGAAGGGTGGATGTGTGTGTGGATGGGTGGAAGGGTGGATGTGTGTTTGGATGAGTGGAGGGGTGTGTGTATGTTTGTGTGTATGGATGGGTGGAGGGGTCAATGTGTGTATGGATGTGTGGATGGGTGGAAGGGTGGATATGTGCGTGGATAGATTGAAGGGTGGATGGATAAATCGGTGAATGGGTGATAAAAGATCATGAATGGGCAAATGGCTAAGCATGGATGACTGCAGGAAGAGGATGGATGCCTGAGGCCAAATGCTAATTGGTTTCAAGATATCTGCCTCTTGGCAGGTGCCAAGAGTTAAAAATGTTAGTAATAGGTGCTTAGAAACCAATGTTGATGCCCACCTGTCACCCTTTGGGACTTGCCTGAAATCCCACAATCCCAGTTCATTTTTTTCAGAGTGAGCGCTGCCCTCCGCCAGTCCTCTTTTAAACCTCTAAGTCCCCTGGGAAGGGCCCCTCCGCAGCCTGAGCCTGTGGGACCCTCTGGGCTCTGGGGAGAGCACATCTGGCACAGTCCCCCCCATGCTCCAGGAAAGGTCACCTCCCTGCCAGGGAGCAGGGTCCCCACACTCCTGGTAGACAGCAGGAACAGAGAGCAGGCAGCCTTGGTGTGAGCAAAACCATGGCAGCCCCTCCCTCTGCTCTCAGCTCTTCCGTTGCCAGCAGCCTGGGTGTCACACTGCGTTATCACTGCAGGCAGCACTTGGAACCTCACTCAGTGCCCAGCAGCCACCTCAGGCAAGAATGCCTCCTTCCCACCCTCTCTTGTGGGAAAAACCTCCAGGCGAGCCCCAACTAGACTTCAGTTTGCAACTCTCTCTGAAGAGCAACATCTGGTCCCTGGGCCTCAGTTTCTCCATCTATCCAATAAGAAACATAGGTGCAACCTGCCCCCCACCTACCTCTCAGGAGTAATTGCTTTTTCTTTTTAAAAGAGAAAGATCCCCACTTAACTTGCACTTATTCAGTGGTGGTCATTGTTCTAACCAGTCTACAAATGAAGTTTAATTTTCAAAACCCTGTAAAGTAGGTGATATTATCATTGCTCTGTTTTATGAGTAATATAGCTGAAATACAAAAGGATCAAAGCATTCCAGCCCAGGTGGTCCGGCCCCAGAGTTGTGTTCCTAACACCAGGCAAGGCCAACTTCCCACTAAGCCAAACCAGGATCACAGTCCTCACTGCCTGGCCCCAGCCTGCCTCGTGCCCAGGTTCTCATCCCACCCAACCCCAGCCTCCTGCACCTCTGTGGCCAGCAATGAGCAGGACAGTCTTTTCCCTCACAGCAGCCTGGCCACCCCTCCTCTGAGGCCTCCACTGTGCCTGCTCGGCCCCTTCTACCCACACACACTCCTGCCCGGGCCCTCTCCCCTTGCCATGCTCTGATGTCCCTGACCCGGACGGTCCTATAAGCAGAAAGTCCCATTAACTTCCTACTCCTGTGATTGTGCCTGATGGAGATGCCTGACTCCTAGCCCCAGAAGAAGGGCCAGCACTATTCACTCCTTCTGCCCCTTCCCCTTGGAAGCCCAAATTACCCACCCTTTGCCATCCTCACTCTTAGACTCCAGGAAAGCCCCTGAGTCTCTCAGCTCCTGGATCCATGTCATATAGACATTTCGCCTCCTGTCCCCAAGGCTCCACACCCATCCAGGTGAGGCTATGAATACCCAGGACTCACTTTTTCTAACAGTCAAGACTTTACAGTTGCAAATGTAGAAAGTCCAGCCCAAGCTATCTTCATTGAATAAGAAAATGTATTTATTCAAAAATCTGGAAAAATCAAGGGGGTATTTTTGAACTCAGGTATAATTTGACCCAGGACTCAAACTTCATCTCTACCTCCTCATGGAGCCCTCCATCCCAGGCTCCTGTCATCACCTCATCCAATGGAAAGAGACAACTTCCTTAATGTCCCAAATAGAAGTTCTGGACTTGAGTGCCCTTTGAAGGTGGGGAGGATTGGGGGAGAATACAGTGTCTTGATTAGGTTGGCCAAAGTCACATACCCACCCTTGAAATTGGGAATGGGATCAGTACGAGGTCAGCTTCATCAGAGGGCCAGGGTCTCAAATGAGCTACAGGAAAGAAAAAATGTCCATCACGGATACCCATACATGGTCCCCAGGCAAGACCACATCCTTCTTCCAAACTGGAACCCTGAATTTCCCTCTCCGGCCACAGCCTTGGGAGATCTTAGAATATTAGAGCAGAAAGCGCCCCTATCACCAACCAACCTCAGCGAGCCTCCTCCCCGCCTGCCTGCCTCGGCCTCATCCTGCTGTGAAGCTGAGCCTCATTCCTCCACTGAGCCCTGCCCCAAATTCCTGTCATGCAACATCGTGTAATACAATAAAATGGTGTTTGTTTAAAGCCACTAAGTTTGGGGATAATTTGTTATGCAGCCATAGATAACTGGAACCACATCCAACAGAAATCCATGCACATGTGCACCAGAAGATATGTACAAGAATGTTTACTGTATAATTGTTTGCAAAAGCAAAAAATTGGAAACAACGTAAACCTCCATCAACAGGAAAACAGATTTTTAAGATTGCGATATATTTATACAATGAATACATTTTAGCAGTAAGAATGAAAGAATTGGAGCTGTGTGTGTCAACATGGGTGATCTCAAAACAATGCTGGGCCAAAAAGCAAGTCCCAGAAGGCTATGTGCAGCTTGGGAGCATTCATATCAAGTTTGAATTATGCAAAATGACAACATTTTATTTATGGCTACTTATCTAGATAGTGAAAATATAACCACACACATAGGAATGAAGAACAAATTCTTCTGGGGAGAGAAGAGGTAACTACAGGGAGCTCTGATGTTTCTATTGGGTTTTTTGTTTGTTTTTTAAGAAAACCTGAAATAAATGTGAAAATAGGTCCAGCCCTGACAAAGTTGAAATGTAGGGATATTTCAAATTTCAAATACCTTGAAACATCTGGGCCCCCACATCCCATCCCTGGGCTGGATGAGGCATTAACTCTTCAGTTGCCAGATGGTGAGGCTGTCTCGGAAAGTCCAGGGAAAGGGCCTCAGTTTCCAGGAGTGTGGTATCCAGAGGGCCCTTGCATGGACCCTTAATTGTCTCGGTCCTTTCTCTAATACCAACCCCCTACTGAGTGCCCAGCCCTGAGACATGGATAAAAGAATGTCCCTGCTCACAGTTCCTCACAGCAGCCAGGGGCAGATGAGCCTCTGGCACTCACACCTTGGGCTGGGGAGAGAACAGGTGCAACTGCGGGCCCAGGAGCCCCAGGCTGGATGATGGGCACCTGGGCAGAGTGACAAAGGGCTTGTATGGGTGACAAGCACACTGAGGGGTGTCTTACAAAGGCCTCTCAGGACATCTGCCCTCTTAAAGAAGCTTGGAGGGCAGAGGAGGGATAGTGAGCCGGCCAGCCAGCCATCGGATTAGTGGGCTAATGTTGGGGTGGGCTTTGGAGTGGGATGTCTTTTAGGGAACTTCAGTTCAATTCTGACCATTCTTAGGCACCTGCAAGGGCCCTAGCAGACTCCCAGGGGGAGGGGAAAGGCTGCCAGCACTGTTTTGAGGTAAGTAAGCCCCCGGAAGTCTCTACACACGGCGGGACACAAGGTGCACACCCCCTGCCTGAGCCTTACCTGGCAGATGGAGTCCAGGAGGGAGAGGCTCAAACCATGGACAGAGGCATGCAGCCCAGAGCTGGGTCCCTCACTCACAGACCCTCTTGTGAGCATCGGGTCATGGCCTGGAGGTCTGGGAGGGCCTTTAGGGTTTCCCAGACATCTTTCCTCTGCCCCGCAGTAGGGCTGCAGTGCTGCGTTGGGGGAGGGAGGTCTGCCTGAGGGTAGCGAGGGTCTTTACCTGAGGCTTGGAGGGGTCAGGCATGGCAGGAAAGGAGAGGAGCGGCTCCATGCCTTCCTTGTGACCCACCATCCTGGAGTTGGGTCCAGATGAATTCACGACTCCCCTGGGGGAATCTGCAAAATTCTTCTCATAATAACGCTAGGGCACTCTTTGCCTTATTCTTCTCATTCTCTTATGAGTGTGGTACAGTGGAGTTTTCCAGAGGCTATGTGACGTGTTATGTCACAACAGGCTGAATTTGGAAGCAGATGTGAGACTCCAGCTGTCTTCTAAGCCAGATATTTAAAAGATTTGCAAAGATGTAAAGCAATACCACTTCTTACAAATTTTTTATTTTGGAAAATATAGGTGTTTTCCATAAAATATGTCGTATGTGTTAATAGCCAATGGATGTGTCCTTTTAATGAATTAACAGTTTAAAATTTTCAGTTTTTTTCTTTTTTGAGACAGTCTCATTTTGGCACCCTCAGTAGAGTGCTGTGGCGTCACTGCTCACAGCAACCTCCAACTCTTGGGCTTAAGCAATTCTCTTGCCTCAGCCTTTCAAGTAGCTGGGACTATAAGTGCCTACCACAACGCCCAGCTTTCTTTTGTTGTTGTTGCAATTGTCATTGCTGTTTTTAGCTGGCTAGGGCCAGGATCAAACCCATCACCCTCAATATATGAGACTACCTCCCTACCCACTGAGCCACAGGTGCCGCCCAAATTTTCGGTTTTAATTTCTGATATGATTCATATGGATACAACTCAGATAAACAAAAACTCTTTGGGGACTTCAGTAATATTTTAGAAAAGAATCCTGAGACCAAAGTGTGAGAGTTGCTGGTATAGAGTGATCACTGTCCTCTTCCCACAATCCTTCCAGAACTCTCAGCATGCTGTATGAAGGCCTAGTTCATTGCTTCTGCGGCTGCATTCACTTCCATGGCGCCAGCACCTGTCAGGTACCCAATCCCTGGGATGCCTACGACCTCAAGCCACCATGATCAACCTCACTCATGCCCCTGTTGGAAAAATTTTTTTCTGGGATTATATACCCTGGAATGGAATTCCGGGGCCAAAGAATATATGCAAACTTAATCAAAATAAAGAATATTTCCCAGACTGACTGTACCTGTTCGCACTCCTACACCTGTCTACACTCCTACAAAGGTCTCATCGCCCCACACACCTGTCAACACCTGTTTTCCATTATCCACCCTTCTAATTTGCCATTCTGATGGGTACAAAGTGGTAACTCCTTGTTTTAATTTGCATTTCACTGATTACTGGTGAGTTGGAACCTCTCTACACACGTTTTCGTCATTTGGAATTCATCTTCTGAGAATTGCCTATTCATATCCATCAACCATTTTTCTGTTGAGGTTTCTGTCTTTATCTTGTTGATTTGGAGTTCGTTGAATAGTCTTAATCAGTGCTGCTCAAAGTAAGGCCTGGCTGCCTATCTAAGAACAGTTTGTTAAATCAGAGTACTGCTTCTTCAATCAACAAATTCTTGCTACAAAAACCAAAACTCACTGATAAACAGTGTGCTTAGTGACTGTAGTTTATTGGCATTCTGACGCAAGTTCCTTGTCTCCTTGCAGACCAGCACTTTGAATAGCGTGGGTCTAAATACTAATCCCTTGTTGATTTTCCACATTTCTCCTAAATTATGCCTGTGAGGTCCCTTATTGCATAGAGATCTTTAATTTTGATATTGTTGAGTCTGTTTC
The DNA here is from genome assembly GCF_000181295.1 of Otolemur garnettii. Classification (NCBI taxonomy): domain Eukaryota; kingdom Metazoa; phylum Chordata; class Mammalia; order Primates; family Galagidae; genus Otolemur; species Otolemur garnettii. Next base: position 5,961,891 of record NW_003852454.1, on the reverse strand, counting down.
TTTCATTTTTCTTTTTTGTCTTATGGCTTATGCTTTTTAGATCTTAGTGGTTTTTTACTTAAAATTTTTTAAAATTGAAACATAACATTTTGCATATTCATGGGGTACATAGTCATGTTTCGATACATATCATGTATAGCGATCAGATCAGGGCAATTAACACATCCATCACCTCAAATATTTATCATTTTCTTATGTCAGGAGCATTCAATATCCTCATAGCTATTTGAAACTATGTATTATCATGAACTATAGTCATCCTACAGTGGTATAGAACATTAGAACTTATTCCACCTACCTAGTTGTAATTTTGTATCCTTTAACAAATCTCTCCCTATCTTCCCTTCCGCCTACCCTTCCCAGCCTCTCGTATCCTCTGTTCTACTTTTTACTTCTATGAGATCAACTTTTTTTTTTTTAGCTTCCACATATGCGTAAGGACACACAGCATCATGGGTAGAACTGGAGGACATTATGTTAAGTGAAATAAGCCAGGAACAGAAGTTAGATCTTGTTTTTGAGAGTCTTTGTCATTGGAACCTAGACTGAGTATGAGAGAATAATATTGAGCCACAACGATTACTTTTGCTAGGTGTATCATAGGATTATGATTATAACATTTTTAAGTCCCTATCTGTTAAAAATGAACCCTTAAGTATTTATGGGTAAAATAATAGGGTGTCTGGGTTTGCTTGAACATGCTACAGCAAAATGAAGGGAGGAGATCAGTGAAAGAAGGCTGTGCCAGGAGATCTTAGGACAGTCGTGATTTACCTGCCTGGATGGAACTATCTTAACAACTGTGCATTCCAGCTAAATATTAGCTTCAGGTACATGAATATTAATTATATTTTTCTCTATCTTTTTGCTTGAAAGAAAAAAACAAGATTGACAAAATATTGATGACTATTGAGCATATGTGATGAGTAGAGAAGGGTTCATTATACTGCTCTCATCATTTATATATAAGTATGTATAAAAGTTTTAAAAAATAATCTTTTCTCATGTTAGGTCATACACAACAAACTTGCACACATTTGCCTATTGACCTTGTAACTTTAGCACTCGCATTTAGGTCTTCAAATCCTCTGGAATTCACCTTTTTGTATATATGGTTTAGGGTAAGGATACAATTTAATCTTTCTCCATGCAGTGAGATCCCACCCAATGTGATATATTAAAGTCTTGTTTTTCCCTGTTGCCCTGTGCTGCCATCTCTGCCAGTCTATCTAGTCCCCATATGTTTGTGGGACTATTTCTGAGCTCACTGTTCTTTCCTACTGTCCTTATATGTGTGTTCCTGCTCCAGCACCTCATTTAATGACTATCTCTTAGAGTATGCTTATTACCCGGCAGACCAAGTACCCCACTGTATGAGTCAGGATATTGGTTGGCTGTTTGAACAGAAATCAAATAGCAGTAGCCTTAGTAAGATGGATAAGGTGGTTTCTCTTTTGTGTAAACATCTGAGTTGGTAGGCAGTCCATGGCAAGGAAGGAAGTTCTACCACATATGGTCACCCAAATGTCCAGGTTCTAACAAAATTTTTGCTCCTCTGTTCCCTTGGACATGATCTTTATTCACCATGGGGAGGTTGACTGAATGTTCTGGCATGTAAAAAGGAGAGAGATGCCCTTAAGTGGCTCACACTTCTACTTACATTCCATTGCTGCAAGGGATGCTGGGAAACCATGCACTTGGCTAAAACTAGGTGGTTCTATACTAAAGAAAAAGTGAAGAGAGAGTGGGGTGGGACAAAAATGCAGTGTTTCCAAAATTGGCTTACTATTCATGGACCTTTATTCTTCCCTATGAGCGTTAGAATGAGTTTGTTGGTATCATTGAAAAATCTAGATAAACCCTTTATTAGATTTGCTTTTCATGTGTAGATTACCTTGGAGGCTGTTAATGTCTTCATTATGTTAACTCATCCCATGTATGAATGTAGAACATCTACTTGTTTTCTCAAACCTTTTAAAATTTCCTTTAGTAGTGTAGGGAAAACACTTAAGAAATTGGCCTGGGTGAAAATTTTATGAGGAGGACCCCCCCGGGCAATAGAAGCAGCATCAAAAATACACTACTGGAACCTCATCAAATTAAAAAGCTTCTGCACAGACAAGAACACAGTAAGTAAAGCAAGCAGACAGCCCTCAGAATGGGAGAAGATATTCGCTGGTTATGTCTCCGATAAAGGTTTAATAACTAGCATCCACAGATAACTCAAACATATTAGCAAGAAGAGAACAAGTGATCCCATCTCAGGGTGGGCAAGGGACTTGAAGCGAAACTTCTCTGAAGTAGACAGGTGCATGGCCTACAGATATGTGAAAAAAATGCTCACCATCCTTAATCATCAGAGAAATGCAAATCAAAACCACCTTGAGATATCATCTAACACCAGTAAGATTAGCCCATATCACAAAATCCCAAAATCACAGATGCTGGCATGGTTGTGGAGAAAAGGGACCACTACACTGCTGGTGGGATTGCAAACTAATACGTTCCTTTTGGAAAGACATTTGGAGAACACTTAGAGAACTAAAAATAGACCTGCCATTTGATCCTATAATTCCTCTACTAGGTATATATCCAGAAGACCAAAAAATCACACTACAATAAAGATATTTGTACCAGAATGTTCATTGCAGCCCAATTCATATTGCTAGGTCATGGAAGAATCCCAAGTGCCCATTGACCCACAAATGGATCAATAAATTGTGCTATATGTACACCATGGAATATTATAAAGAAAGATGGAGACTTTATCTCCTTCATGTTTACATGGATGGAGCTGGAAAATATTCTTCTTAGCAAAGTATCTGAAGAATGGAAGAAAAAGTATCCAATGTACTCAGCCCTACTATGAAACTAATTTATAGCTTTCATAGGAAAGCTATAACCCAATTATAGCCCAAGAATATAGGGAGAGGGAGGGGAGGAGGGAGGATGGGTGAAGAGAGGGTGATTGGTGGGATCACACCTATGGTTCATCCTATAAGGGTACATGTGATTCTTTCTAAATGTAGAATATAAATGTCTTAACACAATAACTAAGAAAATGACACGCAGGCTATGTTAACCAGTTGGATGAGAGTATTTCAAATTGTATATAGAAACAGTACACTGTACTACATGATAGTATTAATGTACACAGCTATGATTTAATAAAAATAAATGACATGTACCCATCATTACAGCATTACAAAGAATACATTCACTGCCCTAAAAAAAATTTTTTTTCCTTTAGTAAAGGAAATTGCTTTCTCCAAGATAGTCTTGTTTATTTTTTGTTAGGTTAATTCCTAGATAGTTTAGGCTTCCTATAACATTGGGAAGAGTCTTATTTTTCATTGTATGTTCTGGCTACTATTACAGTCATATAATAGGGAACAGCAAACTATGGCCAATACATTAAAAATTGTTTTTTAAACTTGTAAATATTGTTTTTTTAAAGGAGAAAAAAGTAAAAGAATATGTTATAAAAACTATACGTGGCCTGAAATGCCTAAAATTATTACTACCTGCCCGTTTACAGGGACAGTTTGCCAATACCAGTATAAAGGAATGCTGATAGTATTTTTAAGTTGATCTTTTGTCTTGCAACCTTGATGTGTTTTCTTACTAGTTCTAATAATTTTCCTGGTTTACTTGGGATTTCCACACAGTTGGTCATATTGTCCACAAATGGTAGTCTCTACTCTTCCCCTTAACCTCTTAAGCCTTTTCTTTGTTTGACAGCTTTGGCCAGACCCTAAATGCTATGCTTAAAAAAATAGTAGTGATGGTGCAACTATATGTTGCCTTGTTCTAAATAGTAATGGAAATGAACCTAAAGTTTCTCCATAAATTATGTTCTGCTGTGGGGTTGTATACATAACCTTCATCAAATTAAGGCAGTTCCCTCTATTTTCTATTTTTTTTTTTTTTTTTTTTGAGACAGAGCCTCAAGCTGTTCCCCTGGGTAGAGTTCTATAGCATCACAGCTCACAGCAACCTCCAACTCCTGGGCTCGAGTGAGTCCCCTGCCTCAGCCTCCCAAGTAGCTGGGACCACAGGCACCCGCCACAACGCCTGGCTATTTTTTGGTTGCAGCTCTCATTGTTGTTTGGCGGGCCCAGGCTGGATTCGAACCCACCACCTTAGGTATATGTGGCTGGCACCTTAGCCACTTGAGCCACAGGTGCTGAGCCTATTTTCTATTTTCTTAGAGTTTTTTTTTTTATCAGAAATAGGAATTGGAATTTTCTAAGTGCCATTATAATAATCATATGATTTTGTTCTTTCATTCATTAATGGGAAGTATTGCATGGATAGATTTTCTGATATTTAGCTATCCTTGCATTCCTAGGACAAACCCCATACTCACCATGCTGTGAGTGAAATGTCTATAACATCCTGTATATCAGGTTTCAGAATCTAGGTTATACTAATTAGCTTTATTGAATAAATTGGCTTCTTTCCTGCTTTGTCTAATTCTGGGATAAGAGAGCAATTATATATTCCTTGAAACTCTTCTGTAAGATTCATCTATAAGACCACCTAGGCCTAGATTTTTTTGGTGAAGAAAACCTGTGATTATCAGTTTTTAAATAACTATTGACCTATTCTAATTTTCTACTCCTTCTTGAGTTTATTGGAATTTTTTCCCAGGAATTTCATCTATTTTTCTTAGATTTATCAATTTATTATAAGTTATTATTCACACTATTATTATATTCTTAGAATATCATTTCTATCTTTCTTTCTTTTTTTTTTTTTTTTTTTTTTTTTAGAGATAGTCTCACTTTATCGCCCTTGGTAGAGTACCATGGCATCACAGCTCACAGCAATCTCCAACTCCTGGGCTCAGGTGATTCTCTTGCCTCAGCCTCCCAAGTAGCTGGGACTACAGGCACCAGCCACAACGCCCAGCTATTTTTTTTGTTGCAGTTTGGCTGGGGTTTGAATCCACCACCCCCGGTATATGGGGCTGGCGCCCTACTCACTAAGCCACAGGCGCTGCTCAGAATATAATTTCTTTGTGGTTATTTTCATTTCTAATATCTATTGTATTTGCATATTTATTTTTTCTTTGATCAGTCGTATTAATTTATTCAAAGAAAGAACTTTTGGTTTTCAGTAGTCGATCTTTTCCTTGATTTTCTTATTTTATTGTTTGTTTCTTTCTTTTGTTTTGTTTATTGTTCTTTTCCAACTTCTTGAGCTGAATGCTTAGCTTATTTGTTTCATTATTTCTTATTTCTTGATAAATGTATATTTACATCTGTATACATATACACCGCATATCTCCCTGTGAGTAGTTTTTTTAATCATGTCTCAAAATTTGGGAATACAGCATTTTCATGGTTGTTCAGGCTTAAGTATTTTATAATTTTTCCTGGAGATTTCCTCCTTAATTCATATGTAATTTACTAGTGTGTTATGTAGTTTCCAGACATATAGAATGTTTGCAATTATCTTCTTTCCACTGATTTATGATTTTATTGCATGATAATCAGAAAACATAGGCATCTAATGCTGCTTCTTTTGAATGCATCAAGGCTCCCTTCGAGGCCCAGTATAAAAACAATTTTGAATGCTCCATGTGTGCTTGGAAAAAAATTGCATTCTCTGCCTGTGCAATGTTTTATATGTCTATGTAAACTTGAGTTTATTAACTATGTCTATCAATTTTTCCATATCTTTTTTGGTCTGATTG
>NW_003852454.1:5923492-5956027 GCF_000181295.1 Otolemur garnettii | reverse complement strand
CCTCCCACTCTCTGTGTTTAGGCACTGTGACTCTTTCCTCTGGAATTTTCTCCTGAGGCTTATCTAGCTCCTTGTAAATACCCACTTGCCCTTCAAGATTTGGTGCAGGTTTTTCAGATCTCATCCACAGCCATGACCCCACCAACACCTGGACCCCAGCCAGGCTTCACTACCTCCAGCTCCCCTGCTGTGCCAGGCCCTCTCCTGCCTCTGAGCCTCTGCCCAGGAAGTTCCTCCTACCTGGAGGCACTTCCCAGATGGGCCTTACCTCTGCCTCTCCAGGACTCGGCTCAACCTCTTTCTTTTAAAAAGATACCTCCCTACTTTGGTCTATTTGGGTGCCTCCTGGTGACATGACAATCCTACAAACACTGAGTGGATGCTGCCTGTGCTATGCTCGTGCTTAGCACAGGGTAAATCTCAGCCCTTTCCCTGCAGGAATTTGCATTCTGGAAACTGGGGTGGAAAACTCAAATGCAAACAGGGTCCAGGAGATACTATCCACACATGAGCACCTGCGCCTGGGGACTGTGAGATCCTGCCCCATCTAAGGGTCATAGCTATGGTACAGCCCCCACCTTTGATAGTGTTTGGAAATGTGAGCTCAGCTTACCTGCTCCACTCAATTTTTCAAGACATTTCATAACTTTGAAACATTGGCAACTAATTCAAATGTCTCTGAAATACAGTGCTAGACAAGGGAGCAAGCCTGCTGCGCCAGTGGCTGCCCAGACCTCACCCCTTGGTCTGGAGGCATATTGAGAGGCATCTGAGCCAGCAGGAGGGATGGCTCCCGGGGAGAAGCCACTTGAGCGGAGTGCTGGATGATGAGCAAGAGGAACCACAGAGCAGAGCTGGGAAGAATGTTCCAGGAAGAGGGACCAGAGATCAAATAATAGCCCATTTTTTACGGTCAGTGCCCCACCCCACCAGGTGCAGGGACAGCCTGGCCAGCTTCCCCAGGAGCTAGCTCCCCAACCCTGAGCCACATAGGAAGGACAGCCTATTCCCAGGTCCCTCAACCCAGCCATGCTCCACAAGAACAAGGACCAAACTGATGAGGGGAGGAGGATCCAGAGTCTTTTTAATAGCCTGGGCTGGATCTGAAGGGTGGAGATGAAGCTTTGTGGACAGCAATGGGTGGGGAGGCCTCTGTTACCCAGCCCAGCACATCCTTGCTGGAGGGCAGCCTCCTCCTCTCTGAGTATCCAGGCTTGGGGAGGGGGGCAGTGCAGCCCTGCCCAGCTGAGGGCAGCCCAGGAGACAGGCAAAGGAGAGATTCAAAGGGGACTTGTCCTCTACAGTGCACTCCCTGGCTGGCATGCCCGGCTGCGTTGTTTTGTCTTTTGTGTTTAATGGAGCTCTCTGTTTTCTGGAGGGGTGGGGTAGGGAAGTATTGGAAGGCTTTGTGCACAAGTGGGCAAAAAAGAGGTTTTCAGTCTGGCTTGGCTTGGTGCCACTGAGGTGAGAACAGGTATGACTTGGCCTACTGCATCAGGTCTGAGTCTGACAGCGGGGCCCTACCAAGCCCGGCACACCCCGCCCTGGGTTCAGCCAGCACACACTCACTGGGCACCTACTGTGTGCCAGGGGCTGCTCTGGTCACTGAAGAAACAAGTGCCAAGGCCTCTGAGTGGCAGACACACCGATGACCATCTACCCTAAAGTATCTGCATGTGGAGGTGGCCTGAGGGCTAGGAGGGGGTTTCAGGAAAGAGTTTCAGAGCAGGGGCTGTTGGTGAGCTGTGTCTTGAGGAGTGACCATATTTGCTCAAGTATTTGTCAGAATTCTAGAGATAAAGGTAGTGGAGGCAGAGGACAGAGGCCCAGAGGTGTGAGCATTCTGGAATATTAGTGAATGCCTCCTTTGACAGAGGCACGAAGTTCAAGGCCTAGGAACAGAGAAACTTGAAGACCCTGAAAGAACCTGTGGAGCTTGGAGTTCATCCTATGGGCAATGGGGACCACGGTGGTCTCCAGCCTTAGAAAGGTCCCCTGGGCAACAGATGGAAGAGGTGAGCCCAAGGATGCAGCCCAGAAGCTGCAGTGTGGGACAGTGTGGTTGCCAAGGTCTTCTGCAGAGAGAATCAGCAGGACTTGCTGGTGAAGGAATGAATGCCTGGGTCTCGAATTGGGGAATACTTTCTCATCACTGGCCTGGGTGTACTTAATAGCCACCCCACTACCCAGGGTGGCTAAGAGCCACTTTCTCCCCAGAGGCTGTAACCTGATGATGCCAGGAAAGCTTGGCTGACTGGGAGGATTCACCAGAGAAAACCCCTGTGCCCTGACCCACTCTGGTCACACTCTCCTAAGGTGCAGAGGGAGGCCTGGCCTTGGTCAGTGTCCTCAGGTTCTGAGTGCTCTCCTGTGGAGCCTCTCTGTCACAGCAGCAGCCCGAGAGCCTGCAGACAGTCCAGAACACACCCTGCAGGGAACTTTTGGGGAATGAATCTTGGCCCCCCAACACCGTGATGCTGTGTGAGGCCAGGGGCCTAGGACCAGCTGATGTTGCCATCCAGCTATTACTCAGAGCAGTGTGGCCCTAGACAGGCGTCTAGGTTTCTATTTCTTCATCTATAATTTCCTATGTGCCAGGAACTACGGTAAGTCACCTCATGCCCAATTCCATCCAATCCTTGTGCCTCAGGGGCAGGCTCTGTCACTTGGGCCCACTTTATAGATGAGGAAGCTAAAGCTTCAAGAAAATAAGTATTTGCCCCTTACAAGTTTGAAACCACCCAAATCCATCTGCATCTGAGCTCTGTCTCCATGTAACTCTGACTCTCTCCCAGGGCACCCATGGGGAGCAGTCTGTGCCTGGGAGTTCCTCGCCTCCCCAGAATTGCCCATGCCCACCGTCTTGCTCCCTGGGAAGTGATAGCTCAGAGGGAAGCCCTGGCCCAAGCTCATTTTCCTATCTTATATGCCATTTCTGCCTCAGAGCAGTAGATAACTGCCCCAATTCCTAAAATTCCAGAATTTTTCAAATAGATTTCCTGCAATGGAGTATATACCGTGGCACCTTAGCCAGGTTGCACCACCTCTAGTGTGGCCAGAGAGAGGCAGACATGGTCAGAACTTTCTGAGCCAGTCCCCTCCACCTGGGCACTTGCTGGTGAAAGGTGGCACTGCGTGTGCGTGTATCCCTGATGGACACCCAACACATGCTGTATTTGTAAGTGCACAAGCAGGGGCAGACACTGCGCGCAGTCACAGAGCCCAGGGCTGGGTATGGACGCATTTGGGGGAAGCTTCCTTAAGTCTGGCACTCCTGCTAGGAGGGATATGGATTGGGTTCCAGACCCCAGTAAGGCCTCTGGTGGCAGAGTAGGGCCACAACCCCTAACCCTCCAGCCTGAGAGCCTACCTTGAGTCAGCACATCAGCTGACCAGGCCCAGGCCCCCAGCCCTCCAACAAAGTGCAAGTTTTCCCTGGGACATTGGGTTTCAGGGCTTAGACCTGCACCTTGTCTCACCCAGGCCACAACCATGCCACCTATTTCGGCAGCCTCGGTGTGCAGCCCCTCCACACATCTAGATGATATCTCAACTCTGTGTCTCTCCCCAGGGTCCTCCACCCCGACACTCAAATGTGTGCACACACACCCTTACTAACACACGTGCACACATTCATATGCCAATGCACAATGGCACACAAACATTCAGCATATACACACATACACACATGTGTGCTCATATTCACACTTACAGACACACACACACACACACACACGGCTGGCAAGTTCAACTCACCCTGTAAGACATTTGTGCCTACAGGATGAGGCTGGTACCATTGCAAAGTAACACGCACCCCACTAAAAGAAAGTTTTCTCCTTTTAAATAAGTTCTTTTTCAACAAATGCTAATTATATCAAGGAGTTGGGTGCTAGCAAGCTTTAACATCTTTCTAACACTCATTAATCTTGCTTCTTAACAAAGAGGCCAGGCCTCAGGCTCAGAGCTGTCCTGTAGGCAAGAGCACCCAGATGGAACTGAGTAAATCGAACTGCGTTCTCCGTTCGGATTGCCTTCTATTAAGAGCAGATGATAGGGTTTTCTGTTTATGGTAGTGGTATGGGTTCCTATAAAATAAACTGAATGATGTCTTTTAAGTGAGTTAATTTAAAGAAAACTACTACCTAAATAATGGTATAGAAAGTGCCAGAAAATAGCATAGGTGGCAAGATTTGACTCAAATGTCACCTCCAAGAGGCGACTTCCCACTCTCTGAGGTACCTAACTTTTATGGGGATCACGTGTTTACACATCTGCCATCCCAGAGACCCTGAGCTCCCCAAGCCAGCCATGTGTCCCCAGAACCTGTCCATGCCAGGCACCTTGGGTCTGTTGGGTCAGTGCTGGGTTCTGGGAGGAAATCTTTCCAACACCTGACACCCTATGCTCTGCCCAAACTGGCCATCCATCCCCGCCCTGGGATAGCAAAGATGAGAGCTCTGCACCGTCTCTGGACATAGCCAGTCTGATGGATCAGTCCCTGGGTTAGAGACATTTTGCTCAACCCTGGCCTGGACCTCAGCCAGGACCTTGGGACTCCCAATCTCTCTTTCTAAACAGCCTTGACCTTTGTCTTGAGGCCCGACCCATGTTTCCTGCTGCCTGGTCCCCTACCCCTGCTCCTCCCAAACATCTCCCTTCTCTCTAGACCTGCCACCAAGTTCTCTCCTACCCAGCCCATCCTAGATGCCCCAAAGGGACAGCTTGGTGGCACCATCCTCCTCCTCTTCCCTTAGCCCCCACCCCAGTGGGGATCACCAGGCCCAGTGGCCCATGCTGTACACCTGCCCTCACCACTCTACCTCGGGTTCTGCTTACCGCCGCCCTGAACCATCAGCAGCCCTAATGCCTCTAGACCTTCACATCATGCACTACCTCTTCAGCCCACCATGGTTCCCTCTTCACAGAGAAGAGCTGTTTGGAAAGCATGTGTGGAGCCCAGGCCCCAGGCTGTTACTGGACACAGGCCCTACATGCGGCAGTTCCTTTAACCTTCACAGCAGCCTGGTGTTGTTCCTACTTTACAGATGAGGAAACCGAGGCTCAGAGAGGCCCACCTGGCCCCTGAAGGAGCAAGTGGGGGAGAGACAGTCATGTGGAGAGAAGCACCTACAAAACGGCAGGAGGGCACCGGGAGGGCACAGGAGGGCAGGAGGGCCCAGGGCGCTTTGTTTGCTGGGAAAGGTTTAGTGAGACTGGAGTGGAGGGTCAGCACCCAGAAGGGTTGAGGCCTGGCTGTGAAGAGCCCCCTTGGACCCTCACGGGGAGCAACAGCAGCCTGAGGGGGGCTTGATGCCCTGAGTGGCAGGAGCACAGGGTGTCCCAGGAAGACTGGAGTGGGGTGCAAGAGTCTAGGCAGGACAGGATGATGGCCATACCCAGGCAGCAGGGTGGAGGGAGGAAGGGGGCCCTGTCTGGGCAGAGTTAGCAGAGCTGGACGTTTTAAAGCCCACAGAGGAAGCCAGAGGTGCTAGGGGCTTCCATCCTGAGTAGCTCAGGGGCCTGAGCTCACTGTCTCCTCTCGATCCCTTGGCACTGCCCGTTATGTACGTGGATGTATCGGGGTTTCATGCCTCCAACCCCCCACCACCACTCACACCAAAATGTGACTTCCTAGAGGGCAGGACTCCATCTATTTTATTCCTCACTAAACCCCCGTGCCTAATACTGTGCCTAGTTAAACAAAAACATACTGAATCTTTAAATGAATTTGCCTTATTTGTATTAAGGAAGACAGAGGGAAAGTCATTCGCAAGAAAAGAAAAACAGCTTCCTCTGGGACCTGTGGAGTCTCCCACCCACAGGAGTGAGTGGACACCCAGCAGAAGGTCAATGCTGACTTGAAGGGCAGAACCTGGCAAGTTGGATTGACTTTCATTTTCATGCTCTAAAACTCCCTGCAGGGCCAGGTGTGCTGCACACACAGCTCTGACTACCCACGAGGCAGCGGGGGTTGGGGGGAAAAGGCAGCAGACTGAGGTCAGCTCTGCCACTGCTGGCTCCCAGCTGACAGCCCCTCCCTGAACTGCAGTCTAGTCAGCTAGAGGGGATGACACCTCTTCTCCACTGCACGTGCCAGGACCTCTGTCCTCTCAGCAGTCCTGATGTCCTCTGGGGTGATCAGCCTGAAAGTGTGCCCCTATAGACCTACCACTTACCTCTGGACACTGCTGTCTGGGCACACAGCAGGGCTGGAAAAGGAGAGTTTGTCCCCAACCTCAGGTCTGTGGTCAACAAGACCGAGAACAGTCCCTGACATATTGTAGGTGATCAACAAATACTTTGGAATGAATGAAGGAATGTCACTTGTTTTTACTGTCATTTTGAGAAGCTTAGACTAATAGCTGCGCATTGTGGCTGGTGCTTGTAGTCCTAGCTACTTGGGAGACTGAGGCAAGAGAATCTCATAAGCCCAAGAGTTTGAGTTTGCTATGAGCTGTGATGCCATGGCACTCTACTGAAGGCGATATAATGAGACTCTGTCTCAAAAAAAAAGAAGAAGAAAAGAAAAGCTTAGAGTTACACTTCAATTGCCGAGTGAAAACAATAGCATTCATAATAATCATGACAATAGTGTCCAAAACAGTGAGACAGAGTGACTGCGTCACTATACGTTGGCACAGTGCCTTCCTGAGAGTTTCTTGAAACCTGACAGCAACCCTTCCAGTTCGGACTTAAATCCCATGTCCATCTTAGAGGTGGGGACCCACAGCTCTGAGGGGCAGCCGCAGCCCAGGCCAGGAGGTAGGCCCAGCTCCAGGCTGCCAGAGGAACCTCTAAGCTAGGGTGCGGCAGCGGCAAGGCCTGGGGAGATGTGACCTCACCTGAGGGTGGGGTGGAAGGCTGTTCAGTGGGGACATGAAAGCCAGGCATGAAAGCCAAGCGCTCCCAATTGCCCAGCGTGAATACTCATAAAGGTATTTCATTGTTTCCTTTCTACAAACACCAGGCCGAACAGCGCCTACCAGGGCCTCATTCCAGGGCCTATTGACCCGAAGCAGTGGTCACCTCACACTGAGGTGACTCCGCTGCCCCCACCCATGGGGAGCATGAGAACTAAAGCCTGGTGGCTGACATTGTCAGGGCCCTGGTTGGCCAGGTCTCCTAGCTCACAGAGACTCTAGTCCTGCCCAGACCACTTAGTTTCTTGGCATCCAGCTTGTCATCATTTGGGGGCTTCCCGGCCTCTCCTGGGAGGCCCCAAGCCCCCTAAAGCAGGGCCTGTTTTTATCCATGGGTTCTGTCTCTGTCTGCCCACAGCATCCCACCCTCACAGAGGGGAGGAATGTTACGGTCATCTGGTCCTGGGAGGGGGCTCAGATGGGCGTTGGGCATGGACAGAGATAGGCACCATGCCAGGACGGGATTATGCCTGCCTTGCCAGCCAGGCTAGGGCTACTGGGGGACTAAGCTCAGATGGAGATGGCCCTGGCATAGCCAAGTGGGACAGCAGCATCCGAGAGTTCATGGAAGAAAGGTCAGGCCAGTCCTATCCAAAGGCTGGGCTGTTGCCTGGGGGACAAAAGGAGAGAACATACAAAGGTGCCATTGGTGTTGTGGGAGGGTGTGGGCAGCACACAGAGAGAGGGGGGCAGGGACGCTGACCGAGGGCAGCCAGGCCTGGGAAGAGGAGGTGGTGGTAAAGTGCTGAAGCAGCTACCAGCGGCCCAGCACAGGGCTGCAGGGCTGCACGCCCCCTTCTTCTTCCGGCATGTGGCTGCATTTCTGTGCTCACAGCCAGAACGGCCCTGCCGCCGCGCACTCACCCCACTCCTGACCATATTGATTTACTCTGCATTCAAGGGACCCATGGCCCTAACAGACGGGGCTTCTGCCTCCTGCCTCCCACATGGAATCTGCTTCTCAGCCAGCTGCTGGGAGGCATTTGGGGGAAAGGATGCCCGCTTCCCATCCCAACCCCAGATTCTGTGATTCTCGTCATTATCATCACTTTGCAATTTCAAAATCAGGTTCGTGCCCCGGAACTTACATCACCCACAGAGCAGCTGCTGCAGTAGGTATCTTGTGCGAGAATCTGTATGCGCCAACACATTGGGAACCTTGTTTACAGCTACATCCCCAAGGCCTAGCACATAGTTTGTGCTTGACGAATACTTGTGGGAATGAATAAATGAATACGTGCTAGAGATAATACTACTCACTTGCTGTGCACCAGGCGCTGATCTGTCTATGTTACCTGTATTATCTCACTTAATCTTCACGGCAACCTAAGGGGTGGGCACTGCTGAGGTTCCCATTTTACAAATGAGAAACTGAGGCTAAACAGGGGACAGAGGTAGGCCTTCCTCCTTCAGTGATCCCACCTTCACCTGTGCTTCCCATCAGAAAGGCCCAGGATGGGGCTCCTGAGCAGCCTGAGGGCCTCTGAGAACATCCCTCCATCAAAGATGCATGTGGCCCAGGGACTCTCCCTTCCCAGGCTCCTGCTGTGGAATTAAGTTTCACTCTTTGGGCTCCAACCCCACTAAGATGAAAGAAACAGTATGTTCTTCACACCTAAACTTAGTTATGAACAGCTCTCATGCAGAAGCCAGCTTCAGTGAAGCTTCGGGGGTCCCCTATGCAGCCCTGTGCCTACCCCATCCCCACCATGTCTGCCATCCATGGAACTCGGTTTCCCAGCCCTCACTGAGTACTAGCCAAATGCAACCCAAGCCACAGCCGTGGCTCACACAGAGAGCCTGGTGTGTGCAGGATACAAGGCATTGGGGCTGCAGGGAGTGTCTCCCCCCCACCCTTGCCAGGGGCGTGGAATAAATGAGCAAGTGGATGATGACTCAGCCATCAGATGAGTTAATAAATATTGTGTGTCCCTCACAGGCTGGGAGCCATGGAGAAGGGCTTCGATGAGGACATATTGAATTGCTGGCTTTTGGTGAGACTATGCTCAGATAACCTTCCTCAGATGCTCCTCTGTGCCAAGGCAGGAAGAAAGATTAAATTAATAAAAGTGCTGCCCAGGTCTATGCCTGTGAGTGCCACCTCCAGGGCCAGGCAAGGTTTACAGCACCCTCACGGGCATGCTCATACTCTCCAACCTGGTCCTACTTTCCCAGGCCTGGGGGAGCCACTGGACTTCTCCACGACTCTGGATGTGGGGGCTGCAGATGGTATCTCTGCCCTGACTATATCCCTTGTTCCTCCCCTAAAACGCCTGTACTTCAGTAGACAGTTCCAAGTGCAGAACAGCTTTCAACCTCAGGCCAGCCCAGTAAACCCCTAGACTTTGCAATTCACCCCAACCTCTGTATGGCCAGGGACTGACCTGTGGCTGGGTCCAGCATCTGGCCATCCCCAAGGCCAGGAGAGGAAGTCCTTCTTCATGCTTGCCCCTGTCCAACCAGGGAAGGAGGGAGTGGGGGGCAAGAACACCTTCTATCTTCATAGCTAAGGAGCAGCCCTTGCAGGGTAATTCTCAGGACCCATAGCCCTCACCACAGCCCGGGACCATCATCCCCACTTGTCAGGAAACAGGTTGAAGTAATCACAAGGCCAATGTAAGCTGAGCACAGCATCAGAACTTGTGCCCCCTGTGACAGCCATCCTCAACCTATCACTATCTTCCCAGGGAGCAAAAACTGGCCAGACCATGAGCCCCTGCTGTCCCTGGTGTCCCCATGCTAGGAAAAGCCTCCCCAGAAAATGCCAAAACAGAACCCACCAAAGGTTGGGAAGGCCTTGCCTGCAGTGAGATCCCTGGACTCGGGTTCGAGGTTTGGCTTGGACGCTGGCGAACAGGGCTTCTGCAAACCCCCTAAGTACAGGGGCACGCACTGGGCTCACCCTGGCCAGCACTCCCGAGGGCCCAGTCTGTGTGAGTGAGGGTGGGAGGGAACTGCGTGAGGAGCCGCTTCCCAGTTAGCTTGCAGAGCCCTCCGCTCTTGGCTCAGCGTCAGCCACAGCCTTATGCCCAGGCAGCTGCCTCTGCGGAGTGATTTGAAGGGCTCCCAGAAGCATCCTACCCCTCAGGAACGCCCCTCACTCCTGGCCAGCCTGCCTGCCTGCCTGCCTCCGGCCTTCCCAAGACCTGGCTGGGAGATCTCAGAGGGGACCCCAGTGCTGGCCTCATGGGACCTGGCAGCTATGCGAAGGAACCCACACACAACCACTTCCCCACTTCCCAACAACCCTGCAGGGTAGGCATTGATTCACAGGCCACCATCCTCCTGATTAGAGATGAGAAATCCCATGCTCAGAAAGGTGAAGGGAGCTGTTCAGGCCCCACGTGGAAAGTGGTAGAGCCGACGTTCAAACCCAGGAGTCCTGAGTCTTTCCCCATTTCTCATCCCATCAGGCCCTGGAGCCAAGGACAGACTAGAGGAGCCCCTGGAGGCCAAGGCAGGGCAGAAGGACAGAGTGGAACCCCCAGAGGTGAAAAGGAGAAGAGTCCCAAGGTGAAACTGGGAGTGCCGCCCTGAGGAAGCTTCTAGACTATGCAATTCACCCCGGGCATCCTGCAGTTGTTTAAAGCAGTAAGATCTAGGGTGGCCAGAGCCACCTGTGTCACCAGATGTATATGTGCATGTGTGTGTGCATTCTCTCTCTCTCTCTCTCCCTCTCTCTCTCCACACACACACACACACACACACACACACACACACCCCACTTGCATGCGGCAAGGATGACTCCATAAAGAAGGAAATGTCTGCAGGCTGGGCCTTGGGGAGAGCTGTGGTGGATAAACCTGGAAGATGCCTAGGGGGGACTTGATGCTGGAGCACACACCAGTGTCCCACACCCCCTCCCCACACAGCTTCTGCTCCTTAAGGAAACCATCCAGGGCCCCCACTGCGAGCCAGGCCCTGTGTCAGGCACGCTGCATACATCGCGCCTCATCCTGAGAGCATTTCACTTCACTGATTTTAGATAGAGTTAAACAACATCCCCAAGTTGACACAGGGCTGGAATCTGGGCTTGAGTGGTCTGTCTTCTCAACTTGAAGCACTCAAGGTTGAAATTGGGGGAAATGTTATATGGGCTCTGAAAGACGTAAGAAACTCTGGAGCTGAAGTACATCCCAAGAAGGAAGCAGTAAGGAGGGACTTTTCTAACCAAGGCCAGTCCCAGAGAAGTGCTTATTGGTGGACTGCTGGAGGGGCTAGTAGTGTCCTTTCAGCTGAGGACCTGGCATGAAGACCTGTTATCTGGGGAGGGCTGATGTCAGCAGCCAGGGTCATAGAGACACTGAGGCTAGGAGGGAGGAGACAGCTCTTATCCATTGGGGACCCGAAGGCTGAATTTGACCCTCTGTCAGTCCTCAAATAATATTTCAAAAATAAAATTAGTTGCCTACATTTAAAAACAAGAAGATTGGTAAAGATTCAATAATCCTCCAAGGCGTCAGTTTGGTACAGGTGAGAAGCAGCTGTCCACTCTAAAGAAGCCAGAATCACTCACCATGTTCCCCACCCTTCGCCCTTTTGCCCATACTTGGCTTCCATACTCATACTTTCTGTCAACTCTTGACGGTCTTTGATTTTGCCAGACTTTAACAGGTTGATGTCCCTTCCAGCTTTCAGATGCCAGGCTCTTAGGCAAGTAGACCTATCACCAACATTTACCCAACGTATCTGGCCCTGCAGTAGGAGGGTGTGGAGGACATACAGAGTAGTGTGACCGCATTGACTTCCCCTCTGTGGGCAAACTAACAAAACCAAAATAAATGAGAGAGGCTATCCTAACACTAAGAGCATGGGATTATTTGAATAAATGGAAGGCAGAAAAACAGGGAGAAATGAAGGAAGGAGAGAAATAGAGATGAAGGGAAGATGTTTCCTGAAGGCATGGCGGTGAGAGTAAGGTGTCAAATTTGGCTCCCTTTTTAGTATTTCACTCTATGTGTGATGGTTAAGTTTGGTTGATAGGAGTGCATCACTTAGTTAATGATGCTTAACGAACCACCCCAAAACTTAAAAATGACAACCATTTATTTAGCTCAAGATTATGCAGATCAGTAATTAAGGTTGGGCTCAGCTGGGAGGTTCTTTTGATCTCAGCAGGCTGTGGACTAATCTTGGCTGGACTCATTCATAATATCTGCATCAATGATGGGTCAGCTAAGGGTTGGCTAGTCTAGGATGGTGTCCCTCACATGTCTTAGGGTTGGCTGGTGGTCAGCTAGGGCAGTGATGAGAACTGAGCCATGGATCTCTCATCCTACAATAGCCCAGCTAGGCAGAATTCAAAGAATGTAAGCAGAAGAGTACGAGACTTCTTAAGACCTACTCTCAGAACTATTTCAGTCACTTCTGTAAAACACATACAGAGGGTAAGGAAATTGACCTCACCTCTAATGGGTGAGCTGCAGTTACGTTACAAAGGATGTGTGTATGAGGAGTAGATGATTATAAACATTTTTGTAATTGATCTACCATAAACAGCCAATACACATAAATGGCAAAGATATCTTGTTTATAAGATAAACAAAATAAAAGAATTTTGTTTATTTCTTAATACCCAAAAGCAGTATGGCAGCTCAGAGACCTCAAAGATTCGGACATTTTCTGTTCTGCCACCTCAATGCTGCTTCCACCCTGATGGTTGCCTTGTGTTCCAGAATGGCTGATGAGGCTCTAGCCATCAAGTTTCCATTCTGGGCAGAAAATAGAAACTACTGGGATAGGAAGAGGAGGAATATAGTAAAGGGCACACCTTCCAGCTCAGTCAGCCCCACCATTAACTTCTGTCCACGTCTCCTTGGTTGATACCAGCTGTCAAGGGGGACAGGAGATGCAGCCCCTCAATTGGGAATTTTGCCACCTGGAATAAAATCAGTTTTCTGTTCGAAGTCATGGAGAATGAATATTGGATGTGAAAACAGCAGAGTGTGCCAAAGAGAAGAGGGGTGGAAGGGAAAAAAGGGGGAGCAATTTCCTAAAATGAATTTAGGGTGACTACTCCTTGATATCTTCACTAAAGGACTGAAGAATATCCTCAGAGCAATGAAGAACTCTTTTTCCATGATTTTACTTGTGAATTTATATTCAACATATGAAAGTGTGTAAAAATGTGTATTAAATAGATATGTGCATTTATTAAGGAAAATAAACATCCATGTACCCTAAGCATGAGAGAGAATTATCAGTCACCATCCCATCCAAAGGGTTTGCAGGTCCAGCAGCTGTCCTCAGATCACCCCTCCTGCAAAAGCACAGCCCTGTCTAGCACAGCGACCCCATTCTCCCCTTCCACCAGCTGAGAACCTTGGGTGGGAATCCCAGCCCCAAGCAGGGCCTGACTCATATCTGGACAGTGCCTGTGGGCAAACCCTGGTGTCACTGCCATGCCATGTGGCAGCTCCTCCCCATCATTCACCCCCCTAGACCTGGTCCAAGCTCAGCTGTCCCCCCATCTTCCTCACGAGCATCCCTGACTCCAGGTGGGCACCCCAAGGCACTAAAGAGAACAATAAGTGTCAGCAAAGCCTGATGTCAGAAGGAGGAGATAAAACATAAAATGCAGGCAAGATTGCTCAGGTTTGGCCCAGACACACAGCCCACCATGACTTCCTGCCTGAGTGCAATTTCCTCACCCCCACTGACTGCCACAGCTCAGAGGAGAAGCTAGACGACCTGGATGGAGGGGACACAGTGGACTGGGGGTGAGCAGTCCCTCACCCTCACAACAGCAGGGTGAGCACCAAGGCCACGAGCAAGTGGGTTGCAGCCCGTGGAGGGTGTTCATCCCCTGCCTGCTCCCTTGCTCATGCAGTGGCTACTGACCAGGAACCCACCGGACCCCCTTCCTCTGCAAACTTCATGTGGCTTCTGCAGCATGATGCTCTTAGCTGACGTCAAGCAGAGGGTTCTGAGCCAGCAAAGGCAACCAAGAGTTCTAGGACACGGACCTGCCCACATGGAATAAATACTCTGTGTCAGAATCCCAGGAGTGCCCCAAGCTGGAAGAGAGTGCCAAGCACGGGCCTCAGCCTCACCCCAAATCCAGCTGGTCCTCATGTTTGGCTGCTGCAAATTCCTTCATTTGAAGAGAGGGCTCCCAACCAAGAAGAAATGAATGAGTGAGTGAACAAATGGTTGGCAGCCACATGCTGGGAGAGCATTGTGGATCCATCCACAAGCACTTACTAAATGTGTACTCAGTACCTGATAGGCGACTATGTGAACAGGCACCTGTGCCAGAGGCAAAGGGACAGAGAGGAGAAGACCCCTCCTTGCCCACCATTCCCAGGCAAGACGGTGCAATGGGGAAGATGACATCCACTAGGAACAGAAAGTAATGCAGTAGCAGACCCCACAACCATCCCTCACTCGTCTCCCTGAGGCTATCTGCTATCGTCTCATCTTTCCTCTCCCCAGGGTCCTGATTTTGTGCCCACAACCTACCAGTTCACAGGCTACCCCTGTGTCTCTTCTCCTTGAAAGCCAACCCCACTCCAACCCCAAATGAGCCTAGCTGATGCCTCAAGAGTGACCCGACCCACCCCTGGGTGGTGCTGGACCCAGAGATGGGTCAATGAGGCTGGAACAGAGGTTTCTGGGGGACTCTAGAACATCATCCTCCTCTCTTCCAGAATCAGAAATGACCCCCTCTCTCCTCTTCTGGCCACTGTCCTACAGAAATGTGAGCCCAGAATTTGAGCCCAGAGTCTCGTTCCCTGCCCAGAGGGGCTGGCAGCCCAAAGAGCACCCCCCACTTTGGCCCACTATGGTGGGGTTTCCCTATCCCTCTGCTGAGGTCACCCCCAGTGTGCCTGACACAGACTATAACAGAACAGGGCTTTTCTGCCTGCAGGAGGAGACATCTGGGCAGAGCTGTAATAGCTGACCATGAATTTGCCAGAAGGATAAGTAAAAGAGAAAGTTCCAGGTAAAGAAATCATTAACAGCTGGTGCTGAGTATCACCATGTGCTGGGTCTCTTCTGATTGACTCAGCTCACTTAATCCTCACCTGTGTATTGTATAACCTTTCAGGACTACAAATATGATCTCCATTTGAGGTAATCGTTGGCTTTATCCCCATGAAGAAATTAAAGTACAGAGAAGGTCAGCAACTTGCCCAAAATTGCACAGCTGGTTAGTGACAGAGCTCAGATTCCCAGTTAAGCCCCTGGCCCCAGGGTCTAGGCTCTTAACCTTCAGCTCTGAACCCTGTCATATCACCTTGGGTATGTCATTTAACACACTGAGCCTCTGTCTTCTCTGGGAAATAGAGACATAAAATCCTAATGACAGCCAGAGACCTGAACAAGAGGACTTTATATCATTTTCTGTCTTAAATAGGGTCCTCTGTCCTTTCTCTCTGAGGGAGGCAGTCTCGGGAAATGGTGGGTACTCAGGCTTGGATGTCTCCAGGCCTAAATTGACATCTGCTCCACCATTCTCTTCCTAAGTGGCTTTGGACAGGTTAATTCAGGAACCTCAGTTTGCTTAGCTCTATAATGGAATTAATAATACCTGTCACATGGTGTAGGGGCCGGGTTGGGGGGTGCTGAGGAGCACAGGCTCTGTTTCACAGGAGGAGATTGAGCATGAGAACAGCGCAGCCCCAGGAGAGCCCCAGCCCTGGGAACTCCCGGGGGATGGGGTGAGGAAGCAGAGCCTGGAGCCTGCCAGGCAGAGGACTCGGAGTGGCAGGTCAAGGAGCCATGCCAGTACCAGAGGAGGTGGTGTCAGCCTGTCAAATGCCACAGAGAGGGCAGCTGAGATAAGAGCCCCCAAGTGCCTGTCAGATCTGGCAATTAGGAGGTCATCAGTGACCTTGGCAGTGGCCGCCAGGCAGTGGGAGGGCATGAGGCGGCCTCAGAGAGCCAGCCCAAGGGAGTAGAAGCTGGCAAGGCAGGAGAGGGCCTCCCCCGGGAGGAGATAACTAGTAACACCAAACAATGGCGATAAGGTAGGTGGGCAGCAGTGGGGAGCGCAGCTGTGGGGTTCTCAGGCACAGAGACCCACCCCACCCCCACCTCTGTGAGTGGAGCCGACAAGGCAGGGCAGCCACTTCCAAGGACACAAAGGTGTTTATTTTGGTTTATTTTTGTGTGTGTTTTTTTTTTATTAAGTCATTTGTACATAGATCATGAATACAGTTATGCCATTATGGAATTTAATGTGTTGATTATTTGTACAAATTGGAGTGCTTACATCCTACTAATCAACATAGCCTTCACCTCATTTACCCAATTACAGCATTTAGAGATTTGTGTTCTACACCTGATAGATCCAACTTGTACTTGCAATATGCTCCAGAGGTGTGGTAGACACAAAGGTTTTGCCTTTCAAGTGCACCAAGTCCGAAGCTCAATGCAGCTGGAAACCCAGCACTGGTCGACCTGAGGCACTGCCTGGCTCTAACTCCCATACTGTGTGCTTTATCATTATAGGTTATTATGGACACATGGGAAGGTGCATGGGGCCTGCATCACAGGTCAATGGATGGAAAATGATTGCATGGATGGATGAACAGATGGATAGAGTCATGATGATAAGTGAAAACTGAACTTAGAAAACCTGAACTTTAAAAATCCCAAACTGGCTAGTAGCAATTAAGTGAAGATGTAAGGCCCCCTGCACCCTCCTGGAGATGAGCTGGTGCCCAGCACACAGAGGCCAGCCTGGCTGTCCAGCACCACTCCTGCCTCCCAGCCAGTGGGCACCCTGAGAAATCTGCCCACTCCCTCCTCCCCAGCTGCTCCTGCTGCAGAAACACCATCCTTCACTGCCTTTCCGTCTGCCTTCTTCCTCCTCATCATCATTTAAGGTGTGCTCAGATGTCCCCTCTTTTAGGAAAATTTACCTGACCTTCACCACCTGGTGCTTCCCATCCCCAAGCTGGGTTGGGGTCAGAGCCATGTTGCTGCTACTTGCACCTGTTATGAGAATCTCCATTGCCTAAGGCAGTGTTTGGACAGTAGAGGATGCTTAGTAGATTATTTAACTAATTTATTAAAGGAAGTTAGGAGGGAGAAAATTAATAAAAATCTCTCTTAACCAGAATATGTGGCTAACCATCAGGAGGAGAAATGCTAAAATGCTATACGCTCCCAGACTTCTTCCTGCTCCTGATGGGACCTCCTAGCCCAGGATCTACTTTAACCAGTAGACGAGTGCCTGTCACTAGCAGTGTCCCTGCACTCAGCCCTTGGATTCAGTACCAAAGGCCCCTACCTTCCACTGACCACCTGCCCAGAGTTAGACATGGCCTTGGACCACACAGGCTGGAGACCATTTGAGCAGACAAACCCAAACCACCTACAGACTCTCCAGAGATCAAGTGACTCCAAGGTTTGAGGACAAGAGAGGGACAGAAGGCAGCCTGGTCCAGGCAGCTGAGTAACATCAGGCAGGTCTTCAGAGCCAGTGTACAGTGTTTTCAGAACATTCATAGAGGTGAGGTTGAAGCAACACATACACATTCCACTGCTAAAGTGATAATGTTTTAGGCACATTCAACAAATATCTCCTGAACAACTGCTTGGGACTAGGCATCCATGTGTGAGCAGAGCAAGGTCCTGCTGTGCCTCTGCACAGGGAACTCACAGGCATGAACTCCACCCGCAGCACACTGACCCAATTGAAAAGATTTCTTAAAATGAGGATATTTTAATATCAAATGAATCAATTTATTTGCAAGGAACATTGTAGCCCCTCCTACTCCTGAGCTCCCTCCTCTTTTTCCATAGCACTTACCACCATTGGACACGCCATTTACTTATGTCTTAGTTCTGTTTATGGCTCATCTACCCCATTAGGGTGTAAACTTGAGAAAGGAAGAGATCATTGTCTATTTTGTTCACCTAGAACGGTGCCTGGCACATCACCGTTATTGGAATGGATGTATAGATGGATGAGTTGATGGGTAGATGGATGGGTAGGTGGATGCATAAATGGATAGGTGAATCAATGGGTGGATAGGTGGACAGATGGCTGGGTGAAGAGATGGATTGATGGGGAGATGAATGGATGGATGGATATGTAAGTGCATGGGTGGGGAATACATGGAAGGAGGTGAAGGTGGATGGATTGGTTGGTATATAAGAGAATGGATGGGTGGCTGAATGGATGGGTGAATGGATGAGTAGATAGATGAAATACATTTGAGATGTGTAGTTTGGGGGGAAGTAGATAAGTGACCACTTACATCATAGGAATATTTTCAAACAAACCAGAAACACTTAAACACAATACAGGCAGTCCCGGAGTTACAAACAAGACAGGTCGTGTAGGTTTGTTCTTAAGTTGAATTTATATGTAAGTTAGAACAGGTGCATCTACCTATTGCCTGTAATCCCTTCCATCCATAAGTGTGAGTTGTATGTCTGTCAGATGTTTGTAACTTAGGTACTGCCTGTGTGTTTTGCCATCAATACAAAAAGTCACTTAAAATCATTCAGCATTAAAAAAAATTATCCAGCATTCGTCTCTGATTTAACCATCACCGTTTTGATTTCAAAATCCAAATGTTTCTCTCAATTGCAAATGGGGAACCTTTACCATTTTAATTTACTTCTTCCAGATCCTTGTCTGGAAACAACAGGGTAAAGATGTTCCTTAAGCTACTGTGTCTATACAATGTTGGTTTAAGGCAGAATGAGTAGTGTAAAGAAGCATCTGTAAGGTGAGTATGACAATAGGCACCCTCCACGGTATGGTGGTATATTAGCCTACGTGCAGTACCTGGGACAGGCCCAGAATACAGTAGTTGCTCAGTAAATTCTGGCTCTTATATTTCTTTTTAGAAATCATCACATATTTCAAGTAGTTCTAACTGAGTGGTTTTCTAAGGCTGGCACCTTGTGAGGCATTCTGGGGACCAAGTCAGAACAAGCTTAATATTATCAGCCTCACCAAGCGCCCAAATTATCCCTCAAATTCTCACTGCTCAGGAAAAGAAAGATACTCCTCTGAAGCCAGACCAACCAGCTACAGGGCACAATGATCCTGCATCCAGAGGACTGCATCCAGTGCTGGCTGTGCTCTTTACCAAGCTGTGCAATCTTAGGCTAATGATTTAAACTCTCTGAGCCCCACTCCTCTCATCTGTAAAATGGGGGAGTAGCCCCTTTGTAGGGTACAAAGGAGGTTGTGAGGATCACATGAAAAATAAGTATAAAACATTCTTCTCTACATCCAGACAGCAAGCACTCAATAAATAAATAAACACAGTAAGAATAATTATTACTTTTCCAAAATAACAATTCTCCCCTGTAAGTCACTCTAAATCGTACAAATTAATTGCCCTCACAATCACAGTGAGACAAGGCAAAGGTTCTCATCTGAATTATGTCCATAAGCAAACAGGCTGATCAGAAAGGGTAAGAGATTGGCCTGGGGTCACACAGCAAAAAGGCAATATCAGGAAAAAACGCTCCAAGTCCTCTCCTGAAACCTAGCAAGACACCCTTTCTCACTTCCCAGGACTAGGCCCTGCTCATCTTTGTCCTGTTTTCCCCTCCCCCTTCCCAGGCAAACATGATTTCATTCAGCCCCAAACGTGTGAGAAGCTTGGGCTGATGCATAATTCATGATGCCAATTTGCATTCCCTCTGCCAGGCCTCCAGCCTCCTCCCCCACCGCCCCCAGCCCAGCCCAGCCGCTCCTCCCAGATCGAGCATCTGCGTTCCCAGTGACATTTTTCTAGCAGCAGTGGTTCTGGAAAGCCCATCCCAGGGATGGATCTCTCTGAGCTGGAAATACTTCATGAATGGCAAAGCATTTTCTTCCCCTGGGGTCCTTGTCAGAGTGATCTTGGGGCTGGTCCTTGGGAACCATGGGTCAAGCCCCAGTCAGGGTGGCTGGAGGAGGTGGGGGGGGGCAGGAAGAAAATGTACACATGGCATAAAAGCAAGATCATGTGCCAGGGTTCTTGTCATTATCCACCTAAGAAAGGGAAATCTCATGCTCCATTTTGGCCCAAACCATGGGTGCCCAAGGTCAGGTTTGCTGACCCCCCAGCTATTGCCAGAGCTTGTGCTCAAATGGGAAGATGAGTCTCATTGTGTCCAAATTCCACACAGCCTCTATGCACAGGCCTCCCTAGGAGGACCCAGGCTTTTGCAGACAATTTGGCTGAGGCCTGAGGAAGAGGCAGCTCTGAGTCTGTGGCCTCCTCTGCTGGCCTAAGCCCCCTGCCCCAGCCCTTCCCAAGGGGAGCTGACACCACCAAGGCTGCTCTAGTAGGAGACCTCAGACTATCCCAATGCAGGAATCTGCCAGGCAAGACATCCCCACCAACATCCCCACCAGGAGGCTTGGCAATCTCCAGGGCCCAGGTCCAAAGCCTATCCCCTCAATAGG
This sequence comes from Otolemur garnettii, assembly GCF_000181295.1. NCBI lineage: Eukaryota > Metazoa > Chordata > Mammalia > Primates > Galagidae > Otolemur > Otolemur garnettii. The sequence continues at coordinate 5,935,738 of NW_003852454.1, read as the reverse complement.
GATCACGGAATGGACAGACAGGGTGGCATCCTCTGGGATGCCCAAAAGGACATGTATGGACATGTATGGACTTGGCCCCCGTGTGGCTGGTTACAGGGATGGCCAGACTTCCTAGGCAGGGAAAGGGGTCTCCGGGAACGAGGGTCTTGTCAACCCAGTCTCTATCCTCCTCATGGCACACAGTAGGTGCTCAATCTTAAAAATTACCCCCCCCCCCAGGGGCCTCAAGGCCTACCCCATTTTGCACATGAAAAAGACCAGTTCAGAGAGGGGACATCAAAGTTAGTTCAAAGTGACACAGCTGGGAAAGGACAGAGCCGGCAGCTCAGTGAAAAGTCTGCACTCCTTCTGCCTCCCTGGGGCCTCAAGAACAGAGAGAATGAATGGATTCCTGTTCCTAGAGAAGAGTCCCTTGCCACCATCCCCGTGCCAAGGCCGCACTCCCGTCCAGACACAGCTGCTTGGAAGGAGGTGGGGGGAGGGAAGTGGTAGTTTATGCTAAACTCCAGCCGGACCTTATCGGTCAGTAGACATGGTAAGGTCAGCAAGTGGCTCCTTGCCTCTCACCTCAGGCTTGCCCTTGTGGGCCCCTCTGTTGTGTCTGCCAGAGGCAAATAGACTCAACCCAGTATCTCACCATCATAGGGCCAGATGCACCTGGGCTAGAGAGAGGGTCAGGCTTGAGCTAGTCTCGGGTACCCCCAGCCTTGAGAAGCCCTCGCCACAGTTTCTTATCCCCCAGACCAGATGCCATCCTCTGACTGCCTGGCCACCTTCCAAGGCCACAGGAGATGAGCAGGAGCCCTGAGGTGTACCCAGGAACCCTGAGAATCCTGTGCTCTTTCTAAAGACAGGGCTGGAGGATTCTCCAGGGGAATGTCACCCTGGCCCCAGGGAGTCCTCTAGCCAAGCACATGATACAGCCACTACTGCACTAGGCTGCTCAGCATTCATGATCTGATTTTCATGCCTAATTTCCAGATGGAGAAACTGAGATGCCAGACAGCTTAAGTTTCATGCCCGGGAGTTTTGGTGGTTGGAGGAAGGAGTATTTTGTGGGTGAGGGTGGGGAGGAAGGGCAGGCTGCACAGCTGAGTTCTGTAGACCACTGCCAGGCCACATCACCATTGCCCACCAGGCCTTGCTGAGAGACCTGGGCTCAGCCCTTTTATACAGATGAGGACACAGAGGGGTTAGTGACCTGTCGAGAGCTGCACAACCCAGCAAGTGAGGTTTGAATCTGGCATTCTGGGCCTGTGGGCCTGCAAACTCATCACACCCCAGGTGTGACCTGGTCTCTCCAAGTCAGAAATGCTCAGTTCACACCCTGGTCCAGAGGCTTCCCTTCTCTTGGTGGTAATGGGTAAACCAAGGCATGAGCCAATTACCTCTCTCTGCAAGCCCAAAGAAAGGGAGAGCCCCCAGCATATGTTTCCTCCCAGGTGCTTTCTGCCTACCAAGTGTTTTTTTATTACCTCACGAAACCCTCACAATGATCTCATGTGGTGGGTACTACTGTCCCCTTTCTACAAATGGAAAAACTGAGGCCAGTAAAGTTATTTGCCCTCAGTCACAGTGCTAGGTAAATAGCAGAGCTGGGTATCCAGGGCTCCCCTGGCTTATAAGCTATGACTTTGGCCATGTCACTGCAGCCCACTGAGCCTCCAGGTGGCCTGGCGGTTCATGCTGGGAGTTGAGAGACCAATGCCGAGGCATAAATCCTGGCTCTGCTAGGGTCTGTTGTGTGACCTGAGCAAGTTGTAGTTTGCCCGTCTTTGAAATGGAGCCAGGCCCATGCCTGCCTCACAGCTGTAATGAGGACTGAAGGGGACAACCCAGGTACAGTGCTCAGGCCGGGCTGGCACACAGAAAGGGACTGACACATATCAAGTGCTGCTATTTCTACTTCTGTTACACATGGTAACATGTATTGAATGGGGCCCGGTGGTTCTCAAACTTCAGCACATTAGCTCACCTGGGGGCCTTGGCCACACCCCTAGAATCTCTGGTTCAGCGAGCCTGGAAGGGGCCTGAGGTTTGCATTTCTAAAAGTTCCCAGGTGACACTGAGGCTGCTAGCCTGACATCCACACTTCGAGGACCATAGTGTAAAGCTTGTAGAATTTTTTAAATTCATGAAAAGCCCTGTTGGCAAGAGTGAAAAACTGACCGCTGGGCCCAGGGGAGATAGCTCTGGGTAGATCCCTGTAGGCCTAGAAGCAAAAGGACAAAATTAGGCCCATAACTGTTCTCTGACTATTGAGCGTTTGCTAGCCTTGTCTCTCTACTGACCAAAATTGTCCTGTCCCCAGTTGTTGGCTGGAGTGGAACACTGCTCCTTGGCCTAGAACTTTGGATCAGGGATCCTGGCCTGTTCTTTTCTATCTCCCCTCCCAGGGCATAGCCAGGCACACAGACAGCCAGTTGGAGTTGTTCCACTAATGAAGTATCTCCATCTGCCAGTAACCTCTCTCCCTCCTGCTCCCTAGGACCAGTGAAGTCTCCCATCAACTGGGGGAAGTAGATTTATACCATCTCTTTGTATGGAGGAAGCACCCAAGACTCAGCATGGCCAAGCAATTTACCCAAGGTCACACAGCCCAAAAGGGGGCAATCCAGTCACAACCTGATAGACTATCCAGCTGCTCCCTGGTCACCCTTAGGATCCCACTCAAATTCAATCCACGGGGCCCCCAAACCTGGGCTGAGGCCCCCACATATGTTCTGGACTCCCTTTCTCCTTCCCAGGACTGAGTGCAGCTACAATTAAACCACTCCGTCTCCATCTGACGGAGACCGTCTGTGTGTCGGACTCTCGCACATGAAGGCAGAGTCTGTATGTCTTGCTCCTCACACAATCCCCACAGCTGGGCACAAAGTGGGCTCTCCCCGAGCATCTGTCCCATGAGTAAGCAAAGGAGCCACCCAGTGGTGCCACAGCGCTACCCAGGACAGCCACCCAGGCAACAGCCCTCAGGGCACTCTGGACTCCTGCTTCCCCCTTGAGCACCTTTTCAGGGAGGGGCTGGGGGCCCAGGAGATCAAGCCCATCACTCCCCAAGGACTTCCCAACCCCTCGGGCACATCTCCAAGAGACCACAGCCTCCAACCACCCAGCCAGCTCTCATTGAAGGTCACTGTTTGCACCTCAGATGGCCTCAGGCAATGGAAAGACCTGAGCAGGACCCAGGCTGTGCCCACCCTGTCCTCTGGCATAAATCTCTGCATGTTTCAAAACAGTCGTGTGACTGACAGCAGAATATCTCACCACTCGATGGTGAAGTTCTGCTGACTTTGCTTTCCACACCCACGAAGTGGGATGACGACTCAGCCTTCCCGGGATCCTGCTGGCTTAGCAGAGAGCACACAGGAGATCTATGGGGGGACCAACTAAGTGTCCAGGTTTGCCCAGGACAGAGGGGTTTCCTCGGGTGTTTAGGACTTTCAGTGCTAAAACTCGGGAGAGTCCTGGGCAAAAAGGGAAGATTGGCCACACTTCCTGAGAGGCTTTGACAAGGACGGAACATGTATGTTTTAACTCCTCAGGCTGAGGCCAAGAGGCTAAAGGATTTTCCCCAAAGACTGCCAAGCAAATCAAGAGTGTAATTGGTTCAAGGCCCCAGTTTTCCTGCCTTTCAGGGCCTGCTCACCTGCCAGATGCTCCTGACACCTGTCCGTGGCAGCTCAAGTGGCAGGGCCTACATATGGCAGGGGGCAGGTGGGGCTCCCACAGCAGAGCAGCACTGTGGAGGGACACTTAGTACACAGTGGGGCTAGGCAGGCCACCACCGCCCTGACTCCTGCCATGGAACCACCAGCATGCAACGGGATGAAGGAAGACATGGCTCTCTTTGCCGGGAGGACTTAAGGAGTCACCTGGCTCCTAAACAGGAGGTACCCACACCCTACTCAGGATCAGTGCACCCAGAACCAGTCAACCCATGGATGCTGCAGGGCATGGTTCCCCAGTAGCCAAGCCAGCCAGCGTAGCCAAATGGACAGGCCAAGGGGACCAGTAGAAGCAAGTATGCAGGCCTGGGTTTCCTAGGGCTGTAGCATTCAACGGTCCTGGGTTCAACCCCAGGCTCTGTCACTTACCAGTCAGTGTCCCTGGGTGAGTGGTTTAATCTCTCCAAACTGAACCTCAGTTTCCTCATTCACTCATCTTTCCTGAACAGCCTTGGGTGTGCCTGGCACAGTACATGGATTACCTCACTTAATCCTCACTGCAACCACATAAAGAAGCTGTTGAAAGGTGAAGCAACCGGGCTGAGGCCACAGGGATGGTAAGTCAGAGGACGATGGGTGGTGCATGGGGCTGTCCTGTAGGGGTGAGAAAAGCACAAGTGGTTCTTTGCTTCCACCTTTTTCTTTCTGAAGCCCAGCACTGGGGCAAGGCTTGGCATGCAGTAAGTCAGTGGTTTGCAACTGCTGTGTGGTGGCACACCGGTGTGCCGTGAGAGGACTTTAGGTGTGCTGCAAAAATTTTTAAAGATCGCGACTTATTTTCAAAAGAAGTTCAAAGCACAGTAAGCATATTCTTTTTTCACTCTTTTTTTTTTTGATCAACATAATTAAGTGTGCCACAGAAGTTTAATTATAGGTTTAAGTGTGCTGTGAGATTCAAAAAAAAAAAATTGAAAAACACTGTAGTAAGTGCTCAGTAAAGGTCTAGAAATGAACGAAAGCACCTGCCCATCTCTTCCTCCCGAGCATGTCGGTAGCAAAGGTGAGCACACACGCAACAGGTGCTTCCCCGGGATGTGTTGGTGGGGTCTGCTCCTGGCCATGCCCAGGTCCAATGTCCAATGTATCCCTTGTGCCTTTCAGGGAAGCTCCTAACACAGGAGCAGGCATGCCATCTACTACAGGATGGATGGTTTGACAGTGTTGAAGGCCCAGGGCACCCGCCCTCACCAGCTCTTGCTCTCACCCCAGCTGGCCCATCCTCTGTGGTAAGAAGGGGACCATCCTCCAGACCTCCCTGCCCACCTGGGCACCTGGGAGCCTGGCTGCTTCACTCTGAATTGCTGGCTTTCTGCTGGGGCACATGCCACACTCACTCCCACCCCAGCCCCAGTCTTGCTACCCACTTGCCTTTTGGGTTCAGTATTTTGTCTGGGTTAGGCAAGGCAGCCACCAGCCCAGCCTCTCTCCTCTCCTTACAAACAAGTTGCATGGAATTCAGTAAATCACTGGCCTTCCCAGGGCTGAGACCAGCCCAGGCTTGGTGGGATCTGAGTTGGCAGGGACCTGTGGAGGCTCCCCAAAGCATGCACACTCTCTGGGACCCCTTGAAGTAGACCTGCCTGCACAGCCACCTGCCAGGCCTGAGGGGCCAGAGGCTTAGCTCTGGACTCACCAGCCAAACTGAGAAATAGGAGGACAGCAGTGTCCTGGGTCTTGTTCTATGAGTCTGGACCAGCAAGCAGCCCAGCCCCTTCCAGCTCCAAAGGGAACAAGCACAACTGGGTGGGGGATGGCAAGGGCCTGAGAAAGAGAGTATCAGAGCCCAGGCAACAGAGTTGGAACTGGGGGTGCTAGAATTTGAGAAGTCTGGGCCACCTGCCCCCTTGGAGGTGCAGAGGTCAGTCCTCTCTCATTGCACCCTTACCCCACCCCTCCCCTCTAGCCCTCACGGACTCTCTCACAAACCCCTTCTACACCCCCTGCTAAGTGCAGTTCATCTACCCTCCACCTCTGCCCCATCCTTTGGGCATGTTTCTCCATGTCCTGCCTCTGCCTGAAAGCCTTCCTAAAGTGGTTCTCTCGAGCTTTCCTGGTGAAATCTGGAGTCCACAACTGAGAGCAGCTCTGAGACCTTGAGCAAGTCACTTAACCTCTCTGAATCTTGGTTTCCCCAAATGTAAGTAGTGATAAAGATCTCTCCTGCTCAGAAAACTAGAGGCCACATATGCAGGGGGCCACTGTTCTCTTCTGCCCTTCCTTCCCTCTCCCCTGTGCCAGGCAGTGAGAGCCAATGTTGCCCACGCTGGCACCTTTCCACCAACCTCACCTCCCACTTCTCTCCAGGCCTGTGTTCTAACTGCTCCCCACTTCCACTGAGCCTTTGGCCAGCACTGAGCCCTTCTCCTGCTGGAAGGTGGGGACACAATTGCTGCTTCTCCTGCAGAAGACCCGGGCTGCATACTTTGCAGGTGCCTTTGCTGACCTGACATCCTGACCCCCCAACCACCACCCACGTTGGAGTGTCCTCTCTCACCAAGAGCCGTGTAATCATGATGAGAATGATCACATGTTGCCTGCCTACCACAAATGAGGCATTTTACAAATACTGACTCGCTTAATCCTCACAGTCCTGGGTATAAATACTAATTAGCCCATTTTACAGACAAGGAAACTAAGGCTCAGGGAGCTCAGGTAAGTGAAGGGTACAGTGACCAACACACAGCACAGAGCTTCACAGCTGTCCCTAACAGGGGTGCTACGCCCAGATAACCACTAGTGCCTGGGACAGTGGAGCCCTAAGTAAGAAGAACAGGCCCTCAGCTGCTCTAAGGCTTTGCAGGTCTAGGACTCTTGTCTGAGGCCTCCATTGTTCTGCCTGGAAATGGGCTGAGGCTGGCTCTGCCAAGTGTGCTAGAGTCCAAGGGAGGGGAAGCCACCAGCCGTCCAGCCATGGAAGACAAAGTGAGAGCTGTGGAGGTGGCCCCCAGGTTCCACATGAGGAGTGAAGGGAACAAACAGATCTGGGCACTTGCCGAGGAGAGGAGGACAGATAGAGTGTGGATGGGGTTTGGGAAGAGGGCGCAAGATCCCTGGTGAATGGCTCATGATTCTTAGGCAGGGTGTGAGGAGGGCATCTGATGGGGTCCGTAGCAGCTGGAGGCAGAGGGGACAGAAGAGACACATAGGCAATCTGGCAGCTGGGTGCCCTGCAGGGCAGAGGGGGTTCAATGGCACAGATGGTCCCTCCCCACCAGGCTGGAGCCCTCCTGTCCCAGCCTCAGAAGCTGCTGGAACAGAAGACTAACTCCTGGACTCCTACAAGAAGCCCTCCATTCCTGGGGCAGGAGTGGGCAGCACTAGAGGCAGCAGAGGGCTCCAGTGGGCCACATGGGCCTGGAGAAGGGAGGGCACTTTCTGAGGCTGTGGGCAGGACTAAAGTGGCCTGCCCTCAAGCCAGGGGCAGGGGTGGGCTGGTGCCTTTGCTGGGTGAGGTGACACTGGGGGATTCAAACCCACAGCCAAGATAGCAGGAAAGGAGAGGAAGACATTAGTTAGGCACCTATTACATAGCAGGTGCTGCAACAGACTCATTCCAATTAGGACACCATCAAATCTTGAAAAGAGCCCTCCAAAGGGCACACAGTCCCCCCATTTTATAGATCAAAGAACTGAGGCTCAGGGAGCTATGGGGCTGGCCCCCTATCGCACCCACATCATGATTCAAACTTCGAGATCTGGGGCCAGTGGGTTTGGGTTTAAATCCTGACACTAACAGCTCTGGTTTGGGGTAAGTTACTTAATGGCTGTGCCTCAATTTTCTTATCTACAAAATGGAAATAATTACAACTCCTCCTTCCTCAGGTTTCTATGCAGATCACGAGAAATCACCCCAGCGCAGCTCTGGGCTCACAGTGAAGGCCCAATGAGTGAGGCCACCATGAATACTGAAATGCCAGAGTCAACTCCAAGCCCGGAGATGCCGGGCCTGAAGCTCACACCTCTTCCTCATTCCAGGTAGAAACACATCCACCTACGGGCAGGGCTTTCCAAAAGACCATTTCTTTGTGTTGGTTTATTTTTAAGTCACTGAACAGGGGAGGGGAGAAGGCAGGAGGGCTTGGGTGCTGGAGGAGAGGAGAGAAAGGGAGGGTGCTTCCCCCAGGCGATAGAGAGAAGGGGAGGCCAGGCGGGTGAGAGGGGAGATTAGAAACCAGAGAAGGACAGAATGCCAAGGTCACCAGGGTTAGGCTGGCTGGAGCCACTGAGCCGGCCTGAGATGTGGACTGTGAGCTAGCTTTCTGGGCTGAGCCTACGTAGTACAGCTTGGGGTCAGCAGAAAGGACTCCACCCCTGGGGAAAGTTTCTCCTCAGTGGTCCTACCAGAAGGTCAGCTTCACCATAAGTATTGACGCCGTCAGGCCATCTGGCCACTACACCCAGGGCTTGGCTGCACCATCGACCCTGAAGGCCAAAGCCCTGCTGCTTTAAATGTCCACCTTGAAATGGTCCCTGGGCCCTGTGCTTCTGACATTCCTCAACACAACGTGGTTGGACCTTTCTCCTGGGGACCTTTCTTCCCTGGACCTTTCTCCTGGGGAACAAGGTGATGTGCAAAGTGGGGTATGGGACGAAAGCTCAAGGTCACTGCCACAGGTAAGGGCACACAGAAGAGGTTTTGAAATGCTCCCAGTCCAACCTGCTCATGTCTCAGATGACTGACTGAAGCCAACAGGGTGAGGCAGGACTGGGGAGCTGGGAGGTCCTGCTAGGACCACACAGCAGGGCAATGGTTGAGCTGCCAGGGAGCCAGACTGGCCCTGCCCTTCCCTGTTGGCTGCAGGAAGAGTCTGGGTTCACCAAGCCCTGGTAGGAAGGTGTGAAAACCAGCACTGAGGACACTCAAATCCACTTACCAGCGAGGGAAGGGACAGGCCTTGGGAGACACTGGCAGAAGGCAAGGCCCTGCTGCTTCCTCAGTTTATACCCTGAGGGGTCCCCATTCATATACCCCAACCCTGCAGGAAGACCTCCTGTACCCACGTGACTGATAAGGCATCTTAGGATTGGAGGCACCCCTCATGCCCCATCTCTTGGCCAGGAGGTAGCAAAGTCAGTCAAGAGTTTAAGTCCATGAACTGTCAGACTCTTTTGCAGGACCCAAGGCTCAGCTGCTTCCAAAAGATACACGAGCTAGTTTTCCAGGCCCTGAGGAGCAGGAGCCTTGGCAAGGAGCTGGGGCAGAGGGAAGCTCGGGCCTGCCTGGCCAGCCCCCAGCAGTATTTGGAGAGCAGGGAGCCCTCGGCCAGAAGCAAGACACAACAGCGATAAGGGGCTATCAGTTGGCAGCCAGGGCAAGGGGAGGCAGCTGGAGCAGCAGGCTCTGGGCCTGGGGACAGAGGCCAGGTGGTCCCCTTGAGGAGGCAGTGCAGGGGTAATGCCTGGAGATGTCCCCTCAGGGAACAGAGGCCCCAAAATCTATTGGGGGATGGAAGCAACCCAGACACTTGGCCCTGTCTAAATTCTGGGCGCACCACCCCCTGAGCTCCTCAACCACTAGGTAAAGGGTGAGCCCCCCAACCAAAGGGGAAGACATTGCCTGAGGTACGGGGTACACCCCAAGTCTGTCTGCAGCCTCAGAACAGTCATGTGGGGCAGGGTGATGCAACCAGGAGGCTTTAAGGACAGGAGTGGGATGCTCCAAGCTGTCGCCAGTCCTCTTGGGGAGGGCAAGGATGACTTTTCCTATGAAGGCCTGGGGTCTCCCAGCCTGGCCCCAGCTCTCACCCGCCAAGTCTGATGATCAAGGGCAGGTCACATACACCCTTGGCACCTCAGACAAGAATGTCCTCTTCTCAGGGGTGCTGTGAAGATTCCATGGGATAGTGTGGCTAGTTCACTGACCACCTCTGGCTTCAGTGGAGGAGACATTTGTGATCGCTCACGGCAGCCTCTTCTGCTGCACTTCCTGTGGGTCTGTCCATCTTTTGTGCTTTGCCTGGATCAAGATTCTTATACTTCTGAGCTACTATCCTACACAATAGGCCTACCATGGACTTTAATAGAGGTTCTTCTCTCCATTGCACAGACCCAGAGGCTGGGCTGGGCCCACGTCCATCTCCTCCGAGGGCCTTTTTCATCACCGACCCTGATGCTCTCTAGGGACCCTGGAGCTCTCTGGCCTGATCACCTGCCCCAGCAGGGACATCAGCACAGCAGAATGACAAAGCACCAGGTTTTGGCCACCAAAACTCCTGGGGCTCTACCTGGGGTGAGTCTGGCCCTCCTCTGACTTCATGGCCTGGAATGGCCCAGACAACCCAAATGCGGCATCTGGTGTCTGCCCTTCCTACGACTTCCAATATGCCTAGGGCTGTCCCGCCAGAGGCTTCTCTGCACCCCACCCTTAGGCCTCTTTGCATGACCTCATTTCTGGTCCCCTTGCCTGCTGGCTCCTTACTTCTAGGTACAGGCTAGAGCTGAGGCTCAGAGTCTCAACAGACCCCCAGACATGGCATACCTTCTGAGCCAACACAGCCTGGACAGAAAAGGGCCCTCCCCTTCTAGGCCCCAGGGGTTTTTATATAGAGATGGCTAGGCCTCCTTGTCCCTATTCTAACTCCATCTCCCCCCTCCACACACACACACACACAGGTCTTGCTGCCTACAAGAAGCCTGGTAGGAGCTCAGGCATAGGTGCCCACTGTGCAGCCTTTGCTTAACCTCTCTGTGCTTCAGTTTCCTCATCTGTAAATTAAGACAATTTAGGACCTACCACAGTTTCTTGCTAAGAAGTCAATGTAAAGTGCTTGGCGCAGAGTCTGGCACTTGGTAAGCGTACTAGCTCTTGCTAACATGCTTGTCACAACACCTCTGAGCCTGTGCCCTGGAATGCTCTTCCTTCACCTGAATAACTCCTGCTGTCTCTTGAGACCAGGTCCAGCACCCTGTCCTCCATAAAGTATCCTTCACTTTGACTCTGCCCCTGGCTCAAGTGTGACCATCTCATCCTTCTCCTTCTGGGAAGCCCATGTTTCTTCCTGAGTCAAAGGGAAAGTGTTTCTATGTAGACCTCCCATGTGGCCCTGGGAATACTGAGGCCAGTGGGCTAGTCCACACTGGGCTTCTCTTTAGCCTGGGCTTGGCAAAGGCTGGCTCCCAGGAAACATCTGCGTGCTTAAACCTCACTATGGGAGTTTATGTTTCATTGCAGTTGTTCTGCCTGGTGGACCCTGGAAATCCTTCCTTCTTTTTAAAAAAAATTATTTTTGCATAGTAATTAATTTGTGTACAAGTAAATTCATAAACCTCACTATGGGAGTTTATGTTTCATTGCAGTTGTTCTGCCTGGTGGACCCTGGAAATCCTTCCTTCTTTTTAAAAAAAAATTATTTTTGCATAGTAATTAATTTGTGTACAAGTAAATTCATAAATACATTATCCTTGTTTTAAAAACTAAGCATAGATATGATAAAAATCCCCTCAGAAATCAAATCTGTCTGCTCTCCCTCCCCAGATGAACCCTAGGCCTTGGAGATGGAACCAGCCTGGCTTGTTTTATTCCTTTATATATGTGAATATATGTATATATGTCCACAGGTAACACATAAAACTCTGTTTGTGTGGGAAAGGCACAGTGGTCATACCTGTAGTCCCAGCATTTGGGGAGGCTGAGGCAGGAGGATCACTTGAGCCCAGAAGTTGGAGGCTGTAGTAAAGTAGGATGATGTCACTGCACTCCAGACAAAGCAAGACCCTGTCTCTAAAAGAGAAAATAAGTTCTGTGTATCTACGTGCATCTGTGTGTGTCTATGTATGTCTACGTGTGTCTGTGTCTGTGGCTATCTGTGTGTCTATTTGTGTGTGTCTGTGTATATTTGTGTGTATCCATGTATGTCTGTCTCTGTGCATCTGTGTGTGTCCGTGTGTGTGTGCTCATACAAATGGCATCACCCCACCCTTGCTTCTTTCCCAGTAATCCGACTTTGGCCTCCCCCTCTGCTGACCGCTGGTTGGAGACCTCGTTGACTCTTGCTCTCTCCCCAGCTATTTGCTCCTCTTCCCTAAGACAGGCCTAAGCCCTGCCCTATGTAGCTTCTCCCAGGCAAGGGCCTGCCATGAGGTCAGCACTTCCCAAGATGAGATATGGGGATCACTGGGCCAAGGAGATTCCACAGGAAAACTATCCCTGGTCAATCTGAGTGGGCAAACATGGTATGCTAGCCCCCTCTTGAAAACACCCAGAGAATACAACACAATAAAGGCTCTGAGAAGTCCTGCATGGAGGAAGTTTATTTGACTTTCCTTAACCCAGGATGACCCAGGCTTGAGAGACCACAGATGCTTTTAGAAGAGTTACTTTGTACCAGCTGATATACTGTGGAGCAGCCCTGTGGACCTGGACAGTTCCTTCCAAGTCAATACCAAGTTGGCAAATTCTCTGATTTAAGGGGAAAAAAGGAAGCCACCATCTTTAAATGAACTCCTCACATTCCTCATTTCTCCGTCAAGTTCACAGGGGTGCCTTGAGAGCATTATCATGCCTTTTTGAAAGTGTCTT
>NW_003852454.1:5919834-5923323 GCF_000181295.1 Otolemur garnettii | reverse complement strand
TTTCTCCCATATAGTTTCTGGGGGTGCCTCATTCTAACCTGGAGCTCTTGACTATCTCCAACCTCCTGGCTACACTCCTGACTTTGAGAAGACCTCAGAGCTTCCCAGCCGTGGTTCTGCAACCTACTCAGCCAGGCTCTCCCTGTTTGGGAGGCAGCAATTTGCTGGTGGAGGGCTTCACACTGGCCTTGCCTCATGGGTGGGCATCAGGGCTGGCTGGCAGCAAGCATTCTCACTCTTTCCCTGCTGATCTCAGGTCTTGCCTTCTCCTCCAAGCATTGAGGCCCTCTGAAAGAGGAGCCGTGGTGACCCACACAGAGTCCACCTCTCCCTGGACAGCCTTGACCCTGCAAACCTCTGCTTCTCCAACTGCCTCCTTGCCTGGCCCCAGGACTCTGCTCACTCCCTTCCAACGTGACCACACATCCTCATGACCAGTAGCCCTGCCCAGGGACACCAGGAGAAATGAGAAGGAAGTAGCTGCCCTCTAAATAAAGATTAGTCCGAAGAAAATATACAATGGCCAATAAGCACATGAAAAGATACCCAACATCACTGGCCATCAGAGGAATGCAAATCAAAACCACAATGAGATACCACTTCATACTCACTAGGATGACCACAATCAAAAAGAGAGATCATAACAAGTGTTGGAAAGAAGGATGTTTGTACCTTGCTGGTGAAAATGGCAAATTGTGCAGTCACTTTGGAAAATAGTTTGGTAGCTACTCAAAAAGTTAAACATAGAGTTATATGACGCAGCAATTCTACTCCTGGCTATATATCCAAGAGAAGTGAAAACATGTCTACACAAAAATTTCTATTTCATACTCATAGCAGCAATCTTTAAAATAGACAAAAAGTGGAAACACCTCCATGTTCACCAATCAATGAATGAATAAACAAAATGTGGTATAGCCTTTTTTTCAGGGAAAAAAATGAGTTTATTCTTTCATCTTTCCAAACAAAGTACAGTACAACTGAGTGACAATGCACATGACTGAAAAACACAATTCCATCTTATATACTCACTACTCTTTAAGTGTAATTCAGATATTAAGGAGAAGAGGTTGGGTGTGGTAATTCACACCTGTAATTCTAGTATTTTGAGAGGCCAAGACAGGAGACTTGCTTGAGGCCAAGAGTTCAAAACCACCTTGGACAACATAGTGAGACACCATCTCTACAGAAAATTTAAAAAAATAAATTAAACAGCCCTGCTGGCATGCGCCTGTAGTTCCAGCCATTCAGATGGCTGAGGCAAGAAGATCACTTGAGCCCAGGAGTTTGAGGTTACAATGACCTGATCTCTCCATTGTACTCCAGCCTGGGCAACAAAATGAAACCCTATCTCTAAAGTCTACTAATCACATTAAGACATTACAGAAATCTAAATTAACTTAAAACACAAAATAAATTAAAACATTAAATATTATATGAACATTTTCAATATGGATATCAGAGTAATGAGTTATTTGAGAAAGCATCAGATTTGTTATAAAGAAAATGGGAAGTTGAATGTTTCAGTTAGAGGAATTGCTTTTCAGGACTGTATGTGTGGGGGGTGTGTGTGTGTGTGTGTCTGTGGGTCTGTGTGTACCTCCAGATCCATGTTATTCAGTCATGAGAAAGGCCTAATACATGCTACTACACGATGGACCTTAATGACACATGTTAAGTAAAAGCCAGACACAAGGGACCATATGCTGTGTGATTCTGATAACATGGTATGTCCAGAAGAAGCAAAAATATAGACAGAAAGTATATATCAGTGGGTGCCAGGGCTGAGTGTGCCAGAAGGGCAGTGACAGCTGATGGACAAGGGGCAAGGTTATAGGTGACAAAAATTGATTGTGCTGGTTGTATGACTCAATGAATATATTTAAAAATTGTATGTGATTTATATTTCAATAGCACTGTTACAATTGGGGAAAAAAAGGAGCTGTGGACTCATAAAGGCCTGACATGGGGCTAGGATGGTGGGCACGAGAGTCCCCAGTTGTGTACTCTCCTTTCCGGCCTCCTTTCAGTCCCCTTGACCCTGACATGTTCATCTTCCAGAGGCTCCTTCCACCACCTTCCCCTCTCCTCTGTTCCCCACGGTCAGCCCAGGTGATCTCGCCTGCTCTTTGCCTCTGCTGCTCCCCAAGAGCTCCTCAGGGCTCCTCAGGTGGGGAGAGTTCCTCAGTCCCTCCTCTCCAGGACTTCTCTCCTGAGGTTCTGGGGGCCCAACCCATATCAACAATGACAAGTCCAATAATAATAGTGATATGACAGCTGACTTTCTGGGCGCTGGCACTTTGTATGTGCCATCTCACTGAATTCTCCCCTCAGCCTGATGGGGCCAACACGCTATCATTATCGCATTTCACAAATAAGGAAACTGAGGCTCAAAAAGGGGGGACTCACCTACACAAAGGCACACAGCTGTGGGAATGGTGGAGCTGGGACTCAGACTCAGGTGGCAGACTCTGCAGCCCACACCTTCCAGCACTGTGTTGTGTCCTTCGCGAGCTCAGACTCCTTCACACACCCACTCCCACCCTCCCCACCTGGCGTGACTCCTCCCCCCAGGTGCCTGCCCTGGATGTCCCCACTCACCCCTCAGGGCTCTCATCTGGCCTCTTTTGAGGCCAAAATATTCCCTGAATTACCCCAGGCTTCCAGGTGCCTATGAGGCCGGCCCATTCAGGCAGTGGGTGCCTCCTGGGTTCATGAGCAGGTGGGTCCATGTGGCAGAAATGACTCAGACCCACCCCTGATCCCCAGCTCAGTTCCAGGAATAGGACAGCATTCTGAAACTCAGGGCTTAGGTGAGTAAGGCAGACATGCAGCTGGATAGAACCTCACGGCCGGAGGGCATGGTCCAAAGGCTGCAGATGCCCTCGGGCCCTCCACAGGGCCTGTCTAAACTCACACACTCAAGGAATTAGGTTCTGAGGACAAGCCCTGCTCCTGTCCCTGGAATCCCCAAAACCCTCCGGGACCAGCCCCCAATCCCCGCTGCGGGGAGGAGCCCTGGACCCCGCCTGCCTACTGCTGGGTAAGTGATTTTCTGTGCCAACCACAGCCCTTCCCCAGGGCTCGGTGATCTAGTTTCTCCTTTCCTTCCTTAGAAATAGCTCATTGCCACAGTTTACCCACAGCCCTCTGAGGGCAGAAGGCCCCTCACCCCCAAGAGGAGACTCTCACGGGCTAGGAATTTCTGGGGCACAGTCGGCCTTGGGTGATACTCAAATCAATTTTTCTTGAGCGACAAGGAAGGAAAGAGAGAGAAAGGGAGGAAGAAAAGGAGGGAGGACAGATTCCAGAAGCCCCTGGCTCACCAAGTGTCCTTGATTTTGCTGGCTGAGTTTACTCCTGCTTGTCAGTCCCTGTGTGACCTTGGGGCAGGAAGCAGTGTCTCTGG
The DNA here is from genome assembly GCF_000181295.1 of Otolemur garnettii. Taxonomy (NCBI): domain Eukaryota; kingdom Metazoa; phylum Chordata; class Mammalia; order Primates; family Galagidae; genus Otolemur; species Otolemur garnettii. The sequence goes on along the minus strand of NW_003852454.1, from coordinate 5,919,914 downwards.
GCCTCTCTCCACCAGCAGGCGGTGGGGAGTTTAGATTAGGTAAGATTGGGCCTTTGCATGGCTTCTGAGACTGCAGTGAT
>NW_003852454.1:5899113-5919633 GCF_000181295.1 Otolemur garnettii | reverse complement strand
TCCTGGCCCCTCTGGGAGGGCGGCTTGGAGAACCCCACCCCCACCAGAGTGCTGGGCCCCAGAACCCCAGGCAGGGCAAGGGGACTCCCTGCCCCTCAGACATTCAGGGAAACTGAGATGGAACTGGTGGTTTCCCAACCAGTTTGCATCCTAAAACTTCCCCTACACACAGTTCCTACAAATTCCCAACCTTACTGACCCAGTGGTCCCCTGCCCATCCCACTCCTTTGGAGACCAGGCTACTGGCAGGCAGACTTTGGCCTCTTGACTGTGCCCTGAGCACAGGGAATCCAGATGCTCTCCTCACTTTGTGAATTTGGAAACTGTCCAGAGGCCTGTAGGATCCTCAGCTCTCTCCCAGTAGGCGGCCACCCTGTCCCTGGGCAGCATCCCCCAGAGCCTGCACGCATATGCACACACGGATGCACACATGGGCATGCACATGCCAGCCTCATCTCTCATGGAATCAGCCTGCGGTGCCCTGGAACTCAGGTCACAAAGGCCCTGTATCGTCTTTCACAAGAAGCAAGGCTGGGGAGGAGGAAATGGCTGGGCTTGCTGCACCTCTCTCCCCCAATCACGGCCCGAAAGTCCACTTCATAGCCTGATGGAGACTGTCCCCCATCTCCCAGCCACTGGACAGAAGGCCAGCAGAAACTTTAATTTATTCTACAGCATGGTTCCTGGGTGGCCTGGGCAGGGGAAGGTCAGGCCCCTAAAGACAGGTGCCACACAGCATCCTAGCAACACAGCCTCCCACATCTAGATCTCAGGGCTCCCATCCTGGGCCAACCACAGAGACCCAGCTCAGCCCCCTATCTGGGCCTTCTGGCCTTCTTCTCCGCACTGCCTTCCAGCTATATGGCCCTGAGCCCCACCCTGTCTACCACCAACATACTTGTCCCGCCTTCAGAGCCTAGCCTGAGACCAAGCTCCTCTGGCTGCTGTCCTCACACCAACCACCTGGTCCCAGGCCCCGTGAGCTCTGACCTGGACATGGCAGGGGCCCCTGCTAGGCCTACTGCACCTCTATCCCCCAGTCAAGGCCCATTCTCCACACAGCAGCTAGGGGGATCTCTAGGAAAAAAGTCAGGTCACACCATGCCCTTGCCGGAACCACTCCCCATCACTACCGTGTCCCATCACAGGAAGGCCGCTACCCTTCTGACCTCTGGTTGTGGGGTCCCCTCCTGGCTCATCTCACCTTGACTCCACTGGCTTCTTGCAGTTTCTCTAGGAACGAAGTTCTTGACTACCTCAGGGCCTTTGCGTAGGCTGTCCCCTCTGTCTGGAATGGCAAACTCACCCCACCCAGAAAATAATCTCTGTAATTAGCTCCTTCTTTCTCATTCAGCTGAACCCTCCCCTCTAACGCTGCCTTCCCCAACAGCCACCTCTAGAGCAGGCCTCCCTGACTACAGCCTGCAAGGGCATTTGTTATTTTTCACTTGTTCACAACTGTGTCACTCACTAGACAATTGGCCCCAGCCCCTCCCATTACGTTGGCACCTTGTCGGCACTCAGCAGAAAGCTGTCAAGGGAGCAGAAGGGTCAGCTCACAGTGAGAGCAGAGATGAAGAAACAGCATGGGAAACCAGCACTGCGGTCAGCTCGGTCCCTACCCTGTCACCCACTGCCCACAGGAGGAAAAGCCCACGTTGCTGGGCACTTGCTACACGTTTCCCAGCATCCACAGATCTATGACCTCCACACCGTCTCTATGACATGGTGCCTATTATTAGCGGGCTGATGGGAAAATGAGGCGCTTCTGTCATGGAAGAGCAGCCCCCAGCAGAGGAAGGAAGCAAAACGGCAGCAAAGGCACAGAAGGGCCATGGGCTGGAAAAGAGTGACCCTGGCCATCGAGTGTTGGCTTGTTCCAGACCATGGCTCAGAGCCAGAGTGCAGCTATCTTTAGAAGATTTGAGGAAGTTAAGAGTCAGGGACTCCTGGGCACCTCTGAGAGCCCTTACAGGGGTGCAGGGCAGAGAGGCTGCCTGAAAACTTTTTGGGGCCCTCAAGCAACCCCCAAAGGGTCAGCACTTTCCGAAGGGCCCAGGAGAAGTCCTGACCCCAGCAAAAGGTCCCTCTCCAGAGCCCATGTCATGGCTGATTGTCATCTCAGGGAAGACTTTTCAAAGAGGCCATGCTACTCAAAGCCTGGTTTCCCCAGTGTCATCTTCACCTGGAAGCTTGTTAGAAATGTATTCTCCAGCTCCACCCAGACGAGCTAAGCCTTTAACAAGACCCCCAGGCTCCTGTGTCACTTTGAAGTTTGAGAAGCTCTGCCCTAGGCACTCCAGAGGGCTCCCTTGCCTAGGTGCCTCTCCTGGCCATCACAGTACCATTCCTGGTGGCCAGTAAGCATACCCATTAACAATGCAATCACTGTGATGTATTCATCTCAGCATTATTTACCAAAGGAAATATAATCTAAATATCCAACTATGGGGAAAAGTATTCTAAATTAAGAGACAGTTACCAAAATCCTCTTTTTAAAGAATGTTTGATGCACTGACTGTTGTATCACATGAAGAAGAGTGGCTTCCCATGGTTATTCACAGTCACATAAAGTACGTTCGCATACATGCAAACTCAGAAATACAGTAACTGTGCACCGCTCCGGTTGCTGGATTTGGGGTGATTTTTTATTTGTCTCCTTTTACTTTTCTGTTTTCCTAATTCTCTCAATGGATATGGCTTACCTACAACAATGATATGAAACCACCAGTAAATTATATTCTTTTTTCAAAAGGAAACTGTGAGTGTCCCTTTGAAAAGACACTCTCATATCAGTTCATTCTGCTAAAAGGCCTGATACATCAGGTTTGGAGACACTACCCGGGCCTTGTGGAGGAGTGTGTTGTGAATGGGGAGCATCGTGGGCACCTCTTGGGGCAGGCTGGCCTTCTGGGGGCCTGACCTGGGGGGAGGGACACCTGGGGAGTGGGGAACGCTGAAGACCAAGGCCATCTGTGCTAGCACCTTTCCCTCCATCCTTCTGTCCTGGCCAATTCCCATCTGTCCTCAGGGAGCACCTCCTCTAGAGGGAGACCTCCCTGCTACCATCCCCACTCCCACAATAGCCTCTTCACAAGGACTGTGAAATGTGATGGAAGATGTTTCAGACTTGCATCCTGGCCGTGTCTAGCAGACAGAAAGCCCCCCGTCAACGGCCCCATGTTAACCACAGTTCTCATCTTTATTCCTGACTCACCTGGGCTCCCCTGCTTGCTAGGAGTCTCCACCAGTCTTCCTACAACCACTGTTCTGCCCAGGCTCCGCTTTCTCTTTGGGTTCTGCTCCACCAAGCAGGGCAGTTTCAGAAAAGCACTGAGGGACAGATGCCAAGCATTTGACAGGCCTGGGCACCCTCCTGACTTTTCTCAGGAGCCTTGGGTCTCAGAGCCTCACCTGGCAAGGGCCCCAGCTCCAGAACTTTTCACATCCCCTCACTCCCCTTGCCCTTGATCTGAGCCTGGCAGCAGTCCAAGGATGGGCAGAAATTCTGTGTCCACATCCCACTGAGGAATAGGAATTTTGTAAGAATAAAATGAGATTGGAAGGTGCCTACTCAAAGCCTGACAAAGAGAACACACTCAAAGCCAACTGTTCCCACCCACCTGGGCCTACGACGGAGGGGTGGGTATAGATGTTCTTGATGGGGCAAGGTGAGCCTCTGAGTCCTATAGACCAGCGGTCCCCAGTCTTTTTGGCACCAGGGACCAGCTTCATGGAAGATAATTTTTCAATGGAGGGATGATGGTCGGGATGGTTCAAACATGTTACATTTATTGTACACTTTTATTTCTATTATTATTACATTGTAATATATAATGAAATAATTATACAACTCGCCAGAATCAGTAGGAGTCCTGAACTTGTTTTCCTGCAACTAGACAGTCCCAGTGTCAGCATCACTACTGCAGCTCACCTCAGATCATCAGGCATCAGATTCCCACAAGGAGGGGGCAACGTAGATCCCTCACATACACAGGTTACAGTAGGCTTCATGCTCCTATGAGAATCTAATGCCCCCCTGATCTGACAGGAGGTAGAGCTCAGGCGGTGATGCCAGCAACAGGGTGCGATGTAAACACAGTTGAAGCTGCTCACCCGCCACTCACCTCTTGCTGCACAGCTCAGTTCCTAACAGGCCACGGACTGGTACCTGTCCATGGCCTGGGGTTAGGGACCACAGCTGTAGGCTGTGCCCATCCAGGTAGGCTGGGCCTAGCTGCTCCTCAAGGTGGCAGAGCTTCAAGTGGAGGTGAGGACATCAATCTTCTCTAGGGAGTCCTCATCAATCAAGGATGAGGACATCAATCTTCTCTAGGGAGTCTCCTCAGGCAATCTGCTCCCTCAGGGGCCACCTTCAGCACCATTTCCAAAAGTCCCTGGCAGTGGTTGGGACACCTGCCTCCTGGCTCTGCTCCAGATGATGCCTGGCACCCACTCACTCACAGAGGAACCCTCAGAGGTTGGGGAAGTCCAAGCCAGGTAAGTCCCAAGTAAGCCTTGTACTGGAGAGGGTGAGGACTGTGGGGCCAGAGAACATTGATATCTACTGCCAGGGAGGCTAGAGAGAGAATCACCCACAGGGAGGTCACCACTGTTGCTGGGCATATGTTGTTTTATATTTTTATTTGTGATAAAATATACCTAACCTGAAATTTACCATCTTAACCATTCCTGAGTGTATTCTTAAATATAGTCACATTGTTGTGCAACTATCGCCACCATTTATTTCCAGAACTCTTTCTTCTTCCCCAGCTGAAACTCTGTCCCCTTAAAAAAAAAAAACTCCTCATTTCTTCTCCCCCACCCCATCCCCTGGCAACCACCATTCTTCTTTCTCTATAAAGTTGACTACTCCACTTTAACCATCATACACGTGGAATCATGCAGTATTTGTCTATTTTGTGACTAGCTTGTTTCACTCAACATAGTGTCCTCAAGATTCATCCGCGTTGTAGCATGTATCAGAATTTCCTTCCTTTTTAAGGTTGAATAATTTATCATTGCATGTACTACATTTTGTTTGTCCATTCATCTGGGTTTTTTTTGGTGGGGGTTGCTTTTTGGACAGGGCTGGGCTTGAACCCATAGCCCCCGGTATATGGGGTTGGCACCCTATTCCTTGAGCCACAGGCTCTGCCCTGTCCATTCCTCTGTTGATAGACGCGTGTTGCTTACATCTTTAGGCTATTAAGAATAATACTGCTATGGACAACAGTGTACAAATATCTCTTCAGACTCTGCTTTCAATTTTTTTGTTTATATACCCCGAAGGGAAATTGCTAAATCATATGGTAACTTTACTTTTAATTTTTTGAGAAACCTCCATTCTGCTTTTGGTAGAGGCTGTACCATTTCACATTCCCATCAGTAATGCATACAGGTACTACGTAATCCACAGCCTCACCAACACTTGTTATTCTCTGGTTTTCTGATAGCGGCCCTCCTAACAGGTGTGAGATGGTATTGCTGGCTTTACGCCACCATACTAGATTTATTCATTTAGTCCACCCTGTGCTGGGCATTATGAGTGTGCTAAAGAATGGCAGAGTGCCCTCGCAGCCCTCCTGGCCTTGACTCGACAGACTCACTCATAGCTCATTTCACCATTCAGGCAACTGTGATTGTCTTGGCCAGGGTCACGGGTCCATCTCTGCATTGACGAGCAATAAAAGAGTCATGGAAATGGGATGGACCCTCAGGAGGGGCTTCCAGAAGGAGATTAGAGGAGGGAAATGACAGTGACTGCTGGGACATTTGCCCAGCCAAGGAGATCGGTGGCCAGCAAACATTTTCTATAAAGGATAGACCATTAAATATTTTAGGCTTTGCTAGCCATATGGGTCTCTGTTCTCACTAATATATAAATGAATGAGGTAGCTGTATCCCAATAAAACTTTACTTCACTAAATTTGAATATCATATAATTTTCACATTACATGATTTTATTTTTCTTTTGACTTGTTTAGAACTACTTAAAAACATTCAAACTATACTTAGTTTATGGCTTTGGCCTACAGATTCTGTTCTGGAATCGACAGCAGAGGTACTGGGATGGCTGGTGGACAGATACTCCTTGAGGTCACAGACCAATCACCTCAGTAGGCTCAGGCGCCTTGGGGAGATGTGGTTTTGTGATGGAAAGTGAGCGGCTTCAGCTGAGCAGCACAGGCACTGGCCCTTGGTGCCTGTTAACATTGCTCACTGGTCCACACCTGGCTCTGGCTGTGTTCATGGCAGGGGGAATCTCTGAGCATCTGCTAAAGGAAAAGACTCGGGGCCCAGGATAGGGAATAAGATAACATGGAGTCTGGGGCAAACAGTGCTGGGTTGGCTTGCTTCACTGTTTCCTAAAATAAGTTCAGAGCTCTATCTCAATGCTGTCCTGGTGACCCTGAGAGGATCAGCCTGGCTCTGCAAGCCCTGAGGCAAGAAGGAGGAGAAAAGGGCTTTCAGCCCCCCTCCCTAGGGCGAGCTAACCTTACAAGTTCTCAAGCCAGGGACAGGGATTCAGGGCACATGATCTAGGACCAAGAGCAAATTCAGGTCCCCCCTGTCATGCTATGTAACCTTGATCAAGTCACTCTGTCTGTACCTCAGTTTCTTCATCTGTGGGAGAGAAAAGTTAATACCTCCTACATCGGCAGTGGAGCAGTTGGGTTAAAACAGGTAAAGGCTTGGGAAAGTTGCTGGCTCCATGAGCCAGTCAGTGGCAGCTATTAATGTTATTCTCTCCTTTGATCTGAACAAGCCCGTGAGGCAAATACTATTTTGAGTCCCATTGTTTGAAAAGGGAACTCCGGCACAGAAAAGTTAAGGAACCAGCCCTGGGACACACAGCTAGGACAGGGTGGAGTCTGGAAAGTCATCCACAGCCTGCCTGCAGGCCCATACTCAGTGCCTGGCCTACGTACCCTCTTCGAAGCCACAGGAGTGAGCACAGGAGCAGGGAGTACTGAGTCCGGGCAGACCCTGCAGAAAGGGCCTTGGGGACCATTTAGGGGAGACCTGCTTCCTTCAGGAAGCCCTCCTGGTAACCACTTTTCTCTACGTGCTCCCATAGCCCCACCTCTCATCCTCCAGAGCCACGTGCACACCTGTGTGTATCACAGTGCCAGGGGAAAATGACACCTCTGCCTAGGAGGAGCCTCCCAGTCTTGTGTACAGAGCAAAGCACTTGGGAAGTATCTGGATTACTGAGTTGAGCTCCATTAGCCACAGGCCCTTAGGCAAGTCACAGCCCTTCCGTGGGCCTCAGTTTCTCCATCTATAATGCCAGGTTGGAGGGGCTTCTCTACATGTCTCAGGCCTTGCTGGCCTGAGAAAGGTCTTCCACTTTTGCCTTGAAGGTTCTACCTTCCCATAGTTACTTAGGACAAAACCGGAACTTTCTTTTTCAACCTTTACCCAGAAGACCCAGCCTGAAGAGACTACCAGCCTTTCTAATACAAACCAGCACATTTCTGACTCACACCTTGCAGAAGCCAACATTCTGTCCCCTGCCTAGAGTCCCCTGCCTAGAGTCCCCAACTAGAGTCCCCTGCCACAGCCACCAAGGCCCAGAGTATATTCCTGTAAGTGGAGGCAGTGGGCACACCTGGGTCTTACCTGGGCTCTGAAGCTGATGTGAAACCAGCTCAGGATGACTTGCCATTCCAAATGCCGACCCAGACCTCCATGGCCCCTGTCTGTCTGACAGCAATGGCTGCCAGCCACAGCACAGACACCACAGGGGCTGCAGGTAACTATCCTCCAGGGCTTCTGTGGGGGAACTGATTGTGCACCTGGCACATAAGAGGCACTTAATGAACACTAGAGCAATGAATGAACCATCTACTCCAATCCACTCACCCTTCAAAAGAGAAAACTATAAGCTAAGAAGAGTGAAAAACTTGCCTGAGATCACACAGCTATGGAGTGGCAAGGCCTGGACAAGATGATCAATCAGCAAGTATTTCTTGAGCACCTACTGTGTGCTGGCTACTGCTCCAGACGCCTGGGATGCAGCAGCATACTGCAGACCCCGCCCCGTCCTGGTGGAGCTCACAGCTGGAGTACTTTCTTGCACACAGTGGCAAAGAGATCCTCTCCCTTGAGGGCTTCTCAGACATCCCGAGGGCTCGGGATAGGCTGCAGAGCAACGCTGGGAGGCAGGCTGGCTCGTGGAACTGACTGGAGACTTGTGTACTTTCTACTCTTCTCCTGCATGGTTGGAGATTAATTATTAATGCTGAAATAATTGGCACTCATTAATGTGCCAGTCATCCATGGGGGAGTGAGGCCCTGCATTAACCAGTACATCTCTCAGTGATTGATTAATTAAATCGAGCTTTATGATACACCCTTGGGTGACAAACCACAATCTTGGGGGTGGAAGACAGGGCAGGAAGGGATGCCTTCTTCAGGGCACCGGGTAGGAACTGGGAAGCCAGCGCAGATCTTCACCGGAGCCAGGCCCCAGCTCACCCCCCCCCCATTTGGCTTGGCATTGCCTTTGCCTGAGGCAGCAGCTCCTGGACAAGGCTGAACTTTACCACGAAGCTGGAACACTTCGAAAATTACAGGCTTTCGAAAATGCTATTACATGAATCACCTGTGGGTCATGGGGTGCTCCTAAAAGCAAGAAAAATAACAAAGGTGTGGTCAGGAGCACCACTTCTAGTCTTAACCAAGGCTTAGCCACTCCCTGGATCCCGCTTGCCCTCTCAGCCTCAGCTGCTCCAGTGGGAAAATGGGTAAGTGGCGTCACCTTCTCATCTGAGATGATGGTCTTTCTTCACTAGCATGGGAAGTGTGTATTGAGCACTTAATCTGTCCTGGCTTCAGGAGCCTGGAGTGGGAATCAGCTCAAGCTCCAGCCTCTAAAACCTGGGCCTGCAGCCCTTCAGGTGCAGATGTGCCCGTGTGGAGGCCAGAAGAGGAATTCCCTTGACCAGAGCCCTGAAGGGTGAAGCCCAACCAACTGCACAGAAAGGGGCAAGGTCTTCTGGGAAAGGAAAGACATTTGGAAGGTGCAGAGGTGAGAGGAGGTTAACCATGGATGGGAGCTGAAGTCTAAGCCTGGTGGGCAAGAAGAGACCCTCAGGCTCTAGGTGGGGAGCTGAGCAGTGTCCGGAGCCCTCGAGAGCCCATGAGGCATCAGACTTCATCCAAAGGCCACAGGGGTGGCAGGGTCACTTAGAATATTACCTAGGGAGGGGCAAGAAAATGCCATAGGCACATTTTGAAAAGGAATCTTCTGAGAATCTTTTCTATGATCACCCATACTGCCAGCCTACAGTGGGACCTAGCCTGGGACAGCCCTGGTCAAGCCCCCACTGCTGGCCATTCCTGAAAGGCATAACTTACCCTAAATGGGTCTGCAGCTTCACACCTCCCAGGAGTAAAGCTGCACCCACAGGAACAGGTTTCTATGACCTCAGGCTGTCAGGCTGTTTGTACTGATGGGGTCAACGAACCCCCTCTGGAAGAACAAGGCCTACAAGGGACCCTCCCTCTGCAGGGCAGTTAGAGAGCTGTCTCAGAGTGGGGGCAGGAACTCACCTGCCCCAAGAACTTGGGGCCCTGGCAGGAGAGTAGGCCTCGCCAGGAGCTTCAACTGCAAATGGAAATAACAGCCCTAACTTATTGCTTTATATGGTTCCTGTGACTAGTGAGGTGACACCTGTGAATCCTTCACAGAGGCCTGGGGCAGTTCCCCCCACCAGGTATGCACGAGCGTGTCCAGTGGCCTGGAAACCAGGCTGTGAGCCCAAGAAGGGCCAGGACTGTTTCCCTGGGGGATGTCCTCCAGAGTCTCACACACATAGCAGGTCCCCAAAGTGACCAGGTAGAGGTTCTCTCTCCCTGTGCAACCCCAGCCACCTGGGAAACCTAGGGCCTGACTTGTGCTGTACCCACAGTCCCCACAGTAATTGATTTGGGGTGTACTAAGCCCAACAAACCCAGGCCTCACATCCTTCATTCCAGACAAGGACTGGAACTAGCACCTGGAAACCCACCCAACCCCCCCCCCATCCCTGGGGCTGGGCAAAGCAGACCCCCGAGCAGAGGTAGGGTGGAAATGCTGAGGCTGCTAAGGAGTGAGAGGTGACAGGTGTGAGCAGCATGTCCAGCTGCAGAAAGCTCCTCTCCTGCCAGCACTCCCATCTGGCTCTGCATCCCTGGGCAGCCCCTCCCCAGAGCACGGGGTACTAGAATCTCCCTGGAGTGGAAGGACCTGAAAGGCTCCTTCTGCACTCATCTCTCTCTAACCTACCCCTCACCAGTATAATTATTTAGCCCAAGGAGACCCTCTTGAAAATGGGATCAGTGTGCATTTTCTCAGAGCCTCCACGAGCCCTCACCCCATCAGATTCTCCTGCAGATCTGCAAGGACCCCAGACAGCTCCCTGTTCTTGTCTACAGAGTGGCCATTCTCACCAAGTAGGACCTACAGATGGGCACGTACCTGATTCTGGAGGTGGATAGATCCTCAGGGCCCCCCATGGTGATGGGATAGGGGTAGGAGGAGATCTCACTGGGGGCAGCTGGGAGCTTCTGAAGGTCCTCTCTGGATATCCCAGCAGCCTAGGCACCCCTCCCTCCACCCTTACAGCAACCATCCCCCCCCCCCCCGGAAGGCCACAGGCCCAGGTCCTCCTCTTGAAGAACTATAAGGCTGGAGCAAGATACTCAACTTCCCTGAACCTCAACTTCCTCATCAGTAAAATGGGCACACCTCATCTGTCCAACAGGAGGTTGTAAAGATTAACTGCAAAGGTGTTGCAAAGCGCTGCATCTGACGGCAGTAAGTCCTCCATAAGTGTTAGCTAACATCACTGCTGTCATGCCTCTGTGAATATTCATTGAATGCATAACTGAGCATGAAGGAGGTGTGCTCCAGAGAGAGCCTCTGGGAGGAAGGGTGGGGCTCGGCTGGGCAGCCCGCACACAGAGAATATGCTAGAAAACAGCAACAACAAAACAACTTAAGAGCATGGCTCTGTCCTAAGCACATTACTGTTCACAGCAATCCCTGAAATAGGCAGGCACTGTTTATAGATGAGGACTCTGATAGGATAGGCCAGGCTGGCATGGCAAAGCCAGGTGGGCTGACCCATAGCCCACGCTCCCGGTGACTAATCTCCACGAAAACTGTTCAGGCCGCCTCCTCCACCACCACAGGACTCAGAGACGAGGCCACCTGCTTCCTCCTGCCTCTGCCTGGCTTCCCTCAACCCACAGCTCATCCTTGACCTGCCTGGGGTGGGGGCAGCAGGTAATGATGCTGTCCCCACAAACCTGAGAGAGAAACAACTCATTACAGTTACCACTGACACCCCTGGGGTAGGAGTTAAGGAGCAGGCCCCTCCCAAATGAGCACTGGGGAAGCCTGAGCCCCAGACATTTCTCTCTCTCTCTCTCTCTCTCTCTCTCTCAGGACCCAGAACAGCAGCCCCACTTTTCTCCCCTCCTCCTGGGCTGCCCAGTATCTGTGAGTCTGGAAAGAGCTGCCTGGGGGATACTATCAGCTGTGCAACCTTCACTGAATGGCTTTCCTGCTCTCAGCCTCAGTTTTCTCATGTATACAGTGGGTATAATGATACCCACTCCCCAACCCCCAGCTTGTTGTGAGGACTAAACTGAGATGATGCACAAACCCCTGCACCTACCCAGAAATGTTTATTGAGTCACTGAGTGACTGACTAGATGGTACCTTTTCACTTTTGAAGTGCTCTAGTTTGGAGGCTGCCTGGACAATATGGTGACTTCTGGCACTGGGCAGCAGGGGCTATGTAACCACACCGAGGCCACAGAAATGGCTCCTTTGTCCACCCAGCCCAGCCTGACTAGTACCTGAAGAGGATCACAGATCCTAACTGCAAAGGGGAGGCCCAACACCAGCCCAAATTTAAAAATGTGACTACCCCAATCACAAAGTACATAACTAAGTAAGCGCATCACCTCTTGATGAGAAAGAAAACGAAAGTGGCAAGAAAGCACACAGCCAACCACACAACCACACCCTTAGGGTCAGTCTTAAAACCCCCACATGCTCTCAGACGCTAACCCATACAACCTCATAACCTCAGAGCCAGCCAACCGTACACTCACACACAGCCAATCTCCAGCCCCACACGACGGAGCACACGTACCACACCTACAATCATGTCACTCCAACTCTCCTTCAACACCCTGGCCATGCCCAGCTCACCCCCAACACACACCAACTGTCACAGACCTACCCCTCCCAGGACACCCACAGGCACCCATGCTCTATCCGTGCCTCTAGGACAGTGGACCCACCCACAGCACACCTTACAAAGCCCACCAGGTCATTTGTCATTTGATTAAAACATCCCATTGCAAACCTAGTGACTGGGCTGGAGGAGCTCCAGGGCCTCTACTCGCAGGGAAGGTGTTCTGTTTCTGTTCCTTTGCCTGTAGCAGTTCTTGAGTCTTCTCAGCAGCCTGTGACCTCACTCCCTTGTCCCCCAATCTCCTATCCTAGTCCTTGGCTCTTGCAGAACTAAACAGCTACAGGATTCTCTGAGGTCAGATGCTGCCCCTTTTGGCTTCCCCAGCAGTGGTTCCCGCAGGCCTTGCAGAGGGCCTGGTGAGTGAAGGGCTGGGCTAGCCTGGACTCCGATGGATCAGGAGCCCAGCCATGGTGCAAAAGCTGCCTCACCTGCGGCTATGGTAGGGACGCTAGCAATGCTATCACACCACGTCACAGGTAGCAGGTGCAAAGTTCTGACAGAGTGTAGCCCTCCTAAATGCTGCCCCCAACCCTGGGCTGGGCCTCTGGGCCCCCTGTGTGCCCTACTCTGAGCCAGGCCCTGAAAGGGCTGGAAGATAAAACACAGACACGGACCTCCCTGGAACCTCTGTGTCCACCTCCTCTCATGGAACCAAACTCCGTCTACATCCACCAGTCTGGGAAAGAGGGGAGAAGAAAGGGGAGGTAGGTCAGATGTTGTCCTCATCCCTGTGCCCCCACCCAGGACATGGTCTCCACTGAGTCACTAAAGACTCAGGGTGTGTGTAAAGGTTAGCCAAGGGATGAACTCCACAGTGGGGTGGCAGGCATTGCGGTGAGTGAGTGGGGACTGTGATCCCAGGTGAGGCTAGGGTGAGCACAGGAAGCCAACAGCCTGGGAGCCAGAAACAGGAGGGCCAGAGGGAAGGGGCAGAAGAGGATCTGTAGTCCGGTGGGGGTGAGGGAGGATGTCCAGCCAGAGCTGCTGCACCTGGGTGCAGTGTAGGACTCCAGGGGCACCTACAGATGGAGGTGGAGCCCTTGGGTCAGACCCCCTGGGGATACATGGGGAGTGGAGGGGAAAGAGCCATAGGAAGAGAGGATGGAGGAAGAAAGGATAGAGCATTGAGGGAGAAAAGAAAGGCAAGTGAGGCAGTGGCCCTCAGAGCACTGGAGGCCACAGGCCCCTGCTGGAGGGAGGATGCCTAACCAGGGCAGAGGATCCATGCCCATCCCCACTGCCCCTCAAAGCAACAGGAACTACTACCCACCAGTGCCCCCAGGAGACCAGAGCCTACAGCATGGAAGTATGGAGAGCCACTCAGGGACCATGTCTGCTAGACTCTGCCCTTTCTCCCTTGAGGTCCCAGGCCCTTCCGCGGGCTATTTCAAGACCTGTAGGGCCATCCTTTAGAGCTCAGTCTGGGAAGGCCCCGAAGGTACTCAGTCTCGCAGCAGCAGGGCCACCCTAGACATGGGGATGCAGGGGCTGGGCTAAGGGCATGTAGCAGCTGTGCCCAGCCTGCCACAGAGCAGAGGACAGCAGGGCCATGCCTCAGTCTCCAAAAGGCCCAGGTCAGACCTGTCTTTATGACACTTTCTTTATATTGTCTCAAGACCTTACAGATGACCAATCCACCTCTCAGGATGGAAAACTGGCAGAGCAATAATCCTCTTGGTTGGACAAAAAACAGAAAACGACAGAAGCCCCTTGCCACTACCAGACTGTGCAACTGAAACATGCCCATTTAGCTGCCCAGGCCTCCCTCAGTTTTCCCACCATTGCTTTGATGGGGTTAGATAATGCCAGAGATCTCACATACTCCAATGTCTTCAGATGTTCTAGAAGACCATATGTGACCCAAACCCCAGGGCAAAGCCCTGTTGGCCCTACAGGAGCTCAGATGAAGGCAAGGACATAGAGCTGCAGTCCTCCCAGGGAAGCAGGTAGGCTCCAATGTCCCAGGTCCCTGTCCTTGCTGCATCATCTCAGGCAGGCTCTGAACTCTCTAAGCCCCAAATTTTCAAACTCTGGAAAATGCAGATAAAGCCACTTTCTACAAAGGTATGATGCTGTGTAACAGGCAACAGGACTTAGTAAGTATCTCACGTCATCCTTGTGGTCATTACCAACACACCAGTTAAAGTCTCCACAGGAAAGGATCATTAGCATACCAGTGGCCTGTTTACCTTCTTATCCCCAGATAACAGGCCTCTTCTGGGGTCCAGTCACCTTTATTAGCAAACAGAGATGAGCACAGAGGTCAGGTGGGTTTGAACCTCCCAGGTTTTACATTTCTGTCCATGGGTAGGGACGTACCCAGCACTGTCACATGGGAATACATGTGGGCTTGGTAGAACATAATCGGTCTTGGGATTAGAAGAGTAAACAAATGTGTAACTCATGAATGTGCTAATTGTCCTCCATGCTGATTTTCTGCCATTTTTCCTAGAATCTCTGACTGACATACATGTCACAGCAAGGACTCAGAGAAGCCGTGGAGGCCACTGGCATCTAACGTGGACACCTGGACATGCCTTCCTCCCAGCCATCCACTTCCATCTCAGCCCCCAACCCCCGACATCACATAAGGCAGGAAGCCCATGGCACTCAATCTTTTATTTTCTTCGACTGTACACAAACGTAAAATACTTTAACAGCAAGTCTATGAGAAAATTGTTTGGTTTTAAATTATTATGAAACAGAATCTAAGGGGAGCTTTATTAAATAAACATAAAGATGAGGATTTAAGGATACACACCTGCATTCTACCATAGTCATTTTTTACTCTACCTTCTGGGTGTGTAAGGATAGAAAAGACACATCAAACCAAATAAACAAAATCCATTTATACCCTGAAACATTGGCAGGCCACTTGAGGGATTGTTCAGAACGTCTACCTCAGACAAGATGGCCTCACCATCTAATAAAAATTAAAACTGATCTGTTGGCCTCTTTGGTTCCAAAATTATGTATAATACATTTAACTGTATTCATTTTTTTTGCTGCTATAAAAATAACTTCTTTTTTTCAAATGGCAGTTTCTGACTAATCATGCAACTAAATCAGTGCAAACATTAAAAGCAATCATTCGCTTAAAAAAGAAGCAAAGGATTTCATTTCAAGTATAAAAAATATAAAAAGAGTCGTACGAGTCCAGTTTCATCTAGTGTGGGTCAACCCTTTAAATTGCATAGTTCATGTGGCACTTGGACATTTAGAGGGTGAGCGAGTTCAGTGCTCTGCCAAGGGCCACTTCTGGACACACGAAGATCGGCAAGTGCTATATCATGTGCGTTCAGGCAGGTCTGCAAGTGCTATGCGGGCGGACAGGCGGGCAGGTGAGTGGGCAGGGGCCACATCCATGACTGACCCTGGTGGCCGGGGGCCCACATGGGCAACTTCTGCAAAGCAGCTGAAAGCCTTTCCCCAACTTTCCAAGACCAACTAAGCTGCTCCCCTCCCCTGCCCTCTGCTGAGAGGGCACCCACACACACACCAGCATTTCCAAATGCCTCCATCTTACCATTTCCTCCTCTGGGCTCATCCCCATGTCTAGGGGTCATACCCATCCCTCCCCTAACTAGTCCTAGAGGAATGTCCCAGTAAAGGGCACAGATTGCAACTTTTTTCTTCCCATTTAGAATAATTCAGATTTTTAACTTAAAAGGTCATACCTGGTAGAAAAGTCCCTTTTCAGTTATACAACTGTCACAAATGACCTGTCAACTGTTGGCGATTAGTTAAAGCATCAAATTAAGACCCCTCTCTTTTCCCTCCCTCCCCACCCCAAAAACAAACACACACATAAGTCATGTCAGGAACCCAAGTGACAGTCAAATGGTTTTTGTCCCCCACTCTCTGATCTCTGATGGGCTGTGTCCTCTCTGGGCTGCCTCTTTCCCTCTACAGAGGACAGAAAGACAGGCTCCTCTGATCTCAGCACGGAGGATCCTGGGCAGGGGAAGAAGCAGACACGCTTGAGCCAGGAGGTGTGAGGCAGAGCAGGCTGGGGAAAGCCAAGGGGACACACAACCCTGGGCTTCCCACAGGCGCCCCACCCTGCATCTGCTTTTCCTCTCTGGGGCTTGCTCTCTCTCTCTCTCTCTCTCTCACTGTCTCTGTCTTTGTGCTTTTATGTGTACTCGGAAGGCGCAATTCAGAGTGGCCGGGCCAGCTGGTGGGGATGGTGGCTGCTCACCCCATTCTCTCCAACTGACAGGCATTGGTAGCTAAGCTGCCATTTGTCACCACATCCATTTGCTGGTATCCTGGAGGCTGCTGTGTGGGTGGCAGGATGCGTCTGGCTGTGCGTGGTTACGTGTGCATTTTAAAGTATTTCATGTCAGTTGAGGGCTCTCACTCTGGTTTTGACTGGTTACTCTATGAAGTAGTAGAAAAATATTTCAGGCCTCAAGGCTGCAGTATTTCTGCAGCCCAACATGACAACCACACTCAGCCTGCTGCGTGCCCCTGCAGGGGCTAGAAGGAGCCCACCGGGGACTGTCCTCCACGCCCCACTGCCTTGCCCCCGCCTGCTGCCGTCAGGCACAGCCACACTCCTCCACGATCATGTTGGGCACGTCCCGCTTGACAATGTTGTACTCGTCGTCAAAGTACAGCATGGACATGGTGCTCAGCTTGGTGGGGATGCAGCAGGAGTTCACTGTGCCGGGGTTCAGGCCCCGCATGCGGTACTGGTTCACCACAGCTGTGTGAAAGGAGGAGGCAGAGCCGGGGACCCCTGCCAGGTATGCTGGGCAGTTGCCCTCACAGTAGTTCCCGTAGTAGCCGGTGGGCGCAATGATCCAGTCGTTCCAGCCGATGAGGCGGAAGTCAATGAAGAACTGTTGCCTGCAACAGAGGTTGGTCCGGCCATCGCACTCCAGGCCTCGCTTGCGAATGCGGTGCCTGCTGTCACCCAGCCGAGCCTGCACCACGACAAAGGGCCTGTGTGACTCCTCGCCTGGGTCCACAAACACAGGCACCACGGCCAGCTCCTGGCAGCTGTCACACTGCACGTCCAGGTTGAGTCGCCTCTCACCCCGCTCAAACAAGGCCTGGATGGCCTCCGTGAGTGGGAAGGTGTGCCAACCGCTGCGCTTGAGGTCCACCTTCTTCTCCACCACATTCCACCTGTCACCGTGGCCCTGCTCCTGGAAATACACCTTGACCCGCACCTTCCGCCGGTTGCCCTTCTCCAAGACATAGGGCAAGAGTTTCAGGTAAAGCCACAGGCTGGCCTGTACCACAAACAGGTTCTGGTTGCCTTCATTGGAGATGAAAAAGTACAGGCGGACCCGGGAGGAGGCAAGGCCATCTGCAGAGAAGGGGAAGAACAGGCCACGTTAATCCAATGAGAACACAAGGCAATGGGGGACACAGACTCTTGGCTGCAGGATGCTGGAATGCATACTGCACACAGCTGGAAAATGTTGCTGACCAGAAATACTGTTCCTTGGGCCAGGGCCTCTGACTGTAACCTGGGAGAGGCAGAGAAAATTGTTTCCCATTGAGAAACCCAGACCAGGTTGAGACTGTAGGGTCCAGGCCTTTAAAATCCTGCCTCACCTCTCCCAGGCCAGGGCTCCCTGGAGACAGGCTGTCAGGCCTCAAAGCTCAACAGAGGAACTTGTCAGGAGGCCAAGATCTTAACAAGTTGTTATGGGTATCTGTGAAATCTGAAAAACAAAACCAGGATTGCAGGGAGGATTTTGGGGTGGGTTGTTTTAGTAGGGCTTTTTTTTTTTTCCGGTTAACTTAGGGCATTGCAAAATCAAGCTGAGCCACCTACTGCCTCTTTCCAGTGTTTACCTAAGCATGATCTGATCCAAGCCCCAGTGGAACCTCCACTGCAAACAAGCAAGCTCTGCTCAGATTTCTGACATAGGAACGTGTGGTTTGCAGGCTGCAAAGTGCAGCTCTTGTTTCCAAGTAGTTTTAAGGGACATGATATTCAGCCTTGAAACTTGAGGTACAATCCTGTGACAAGACTCTGGCTCCCCATTAAAGACACACTCAAAATCTCCAAGGAAAAAGGGGCTGATGTGTTAATTTTCCCAGTAATTCAGCTCAACAAGAATGGCTGTGCCAACCAAAAGATGACTCCCCTCTCATCCTACATTTCAGTGCCCCCTCCCTGTGATGATCTCTACTTTTTCCTTTCTTTTTTTTCCCCCCAGGAAGAACAAATAAGGCAACTCGGAGGCTAGGGCTGGTTTTATCAAACCTTCCACCATGCTCCCCCAGCCCCTGCCTCAGGCCGTGCCTGGCTCCTCTAATAACGCTGACATCTGACTTTGAAATGGGGGAAACTGCAGCCTTAAAAGCTGGTCTTGGGCGAGCTGCCTGTGACCTGAATCTGTTATTTATAAGTCAAAGAGCTGGCTCCGTGAAACGGACCAGAAATATAACAGCCCCCGCTGTCATTTTGTGCCACCGGGACCAAAAGGCCTCCTCGACCTTCCAGAATCACATTTCTACTCTGGGCCCCAAAGCACCTTTTAATCCCAGCCCTCTAATTGCATGTGGAGCTTTCCCTGACTCACTTTAGTGGACAGCTAAAACGGCAATGCATTTCTTTCTAAGCACAAACCAGCCCTGATTGTCTCTGCTTTTCTCCACACCCGGCCATGCAAAACTTTTCATCCCTTTTCATCCCCAGGCTGCCTGCTGCCTGGGGGGGTGGGGGGCATTTGCAGCCAGGGGCACAACTGCTCCCCCCACACACACCAAGCTCCCTGCTAGCCCCCGCCCTGACTGCACTGGGGCTTCCCCCTCTGCGACCTTCTCTGCAGTCCCTTCGGCACAAATGGGGCTGAGCTCCAGGCACAAAAGCCAGCCTGGCTCATTCAAGTCCTGAAAAGGACAGCGGAGTCGAAAGCACTTGCAGCATTTAAGCGCGGGCACATTTTTCTCCTTCTTTTAAAGTTCTAAAAGATTTTCCTCTCCCTGATTTTTATATTTAGACAATGTTAGAGATTGGCAACGGGGTGGTGCAGAAATTCCGAAAAGAAGTCCTATCCTTTGTTAACTACGAACTCTGCGGTTCTCGGGTAAGGGGGCTGCAGCGGCTGCCAGGGAAGCCCAAAGGCACGGGGCTGTTCCCGAGCCGCTTCTTTGCGTAAATGATGGACCTGTTGAGAAGCCTGCCTTCCGCCCGATTCCGGTGCCCACACAATCGGAAGAGAGGTTGCCTAGCTCTCCCAAGCGAGGCTTCAGCAATCCTGGCAAGCCCACGCCGCCCAGTGATGGAAGCGGCCCCAGGGGCCTCTCACGCAGACACACATACACACACACACACTCACACACACACACACACATACGCACTCCTCCAGCCCACGTATATCAACATGCACACACATCTCCATCCACACTGCTAAGCCTACACTCCAATCGTGGGAAACAAAAACATTAGGCAATCACCAAGCAAGTGCCCGCAGAGCCAGGGCCGTGCGCATCTGCCGGGAGGGGGACGCGCGCCCAGAGGCGCTGGGGCCCGATTCCTGAGAGCAAGGGTGGAGGGAAGGGTGCTCTGTGGTGGAGGAGTTGGGGAGCAGAAAGGGGTCCGCAGCCTGGGGGAAGAGGACTGCAACCCCAGGCTGAGTAAGCAGTTACATGGCCCGGCGAATGGGTCGAGCCAGGAGTACAGCATGCCCCCCAGGCACGCGGGCTACCAAGGGGAGTTGCCAAGAAGAGAGCCCAGGAGCACGAGTCGCGGCTGGCTGCCGGAGGGCTGGACCCACCTGTCTCAGCGAAGCTGATGATTTCTGAGACGCGTTCCTGGCCGTCGGCGCCCGGGCTAGCGTGGCCGTCGAGGTGCGGGATCTCCACGCGGCCGTCCTCGCGCACCTTGCCAGCGTGCAGCTTGCGCAGGGCCGTGACCATGGCGGCTTTAGGCACCGCGTGCGTGATGTTGGGCCGGCCCCGCATCTGCAGGCGGCTCAAGATGTGCCGCTTCACAGCCTCTAGAAAGTCGCCGTCCACTCGGCCCAGCTCCTCTGGCCGCCGGAAACCACCGCACGACGTACAGGTGTCCTGCGAACCTCCCGGGGCTCCAGGTGGTGGGGGTGGTGGGGGTGCAGCAGGCGATGGTGGGGGCGTGGGTGAGCCCCAGGCCTCAGGCCCCAGCCAGCCGGCCGCCAGCAGCAGAAGGCAGGCGGCCCCCAGCACCCGACCAGGCAGCCCGTCCATGGTGCGCCGCTGGCTACGAGGGCGCCGGCCGCGAGGCGAGCAGAGCCGAGCGCACCGCCGGGCTCCG
>NW_003852454.1:5886353-5899009 GCF_000181295.1 Otolemur garnettii | reverse complement strand
GCCGGCTCGCAGGGGGAGGGGGCCGGCCGGGCCGTGGGGGTTTCCGCGCGGCAGGGAAGGGGCGCCGAGGGCCACCGGGGCCGGAGGGGCGCACTGGGAGAGGCAGAGGTCGGTGGGTCACTGCCGCACGGGCGTCTCGGGGCGCCTCGGCATCTGCAGCCTTCTCCCCATCCTCTCCGCGTCGGGGCTCCGCAGTCCCCGCTCGGGTGAACCGAAAGCAGCGGCAGCAGCGGCTCGGCCGCCGAGCAGGGAAGGTGGCGAAAGAGCTGGTCGATGCAACTTGGCCGAGACGGAAGCGAAGGCTCTGGAGTCCCGGGTGCGGAGCCGGGTGCGGAGCCGGGCGCGGTTTGGCGCGGCGCTGCGGCGGGCGCTGCGGCGGGGCCCCTCGCTCTCACCTGAGCGCCTCGCCCTCACTGCTTCGTGTCGGAGAAGGGCCACTGGCGGCGGCCACAAGCAGGTCTTCCTCGCTGGGGGCGAGCGGGCAGCGGCGCGGAGCGAGCGCGGTGCCGGGGAGCGCCGGGCGCGCGGGCCCTCTCAGGCGGCGCCGAGCCTACGGCCGCGGGCCCTGCAGTCCTGCCGGCGCGTCACACGGCAAAGTTGTCTCCTGGCTCCCGGGGCACCGCATCCACGGGCAGGCGGCGGGCAGCGGGCGGGCCGGCCGCTGCAAGCTTCTCCAGGGCCTCTGCTCCGCCCGCCTCCTCCTGCTGCCCTCCCTCCCTCCTCCTGCCTGCCTGCGCGGGCCGGCCGGGCGCGGGGTGCGGAGCACCGGGCGAGGAAAACGAGGGGGACGCAGGGCCCTTCTCGTCCCTTTCTCTGCTGCCTGCTGCAGCGGCAGCGATGTCGGCTCGAGTGCCCAAAAGTCTCGCAGAGTCCCCGGGTGCAGGTTCCCTCGCTCGCGCTCTCACTGGCACAAACTGCAGGGCCGAGAGAGAGCTAGCCGGTGGCGGCAACGTCCCCGCGCCTGGCCGCGACACAGAGTGCAGAGCACGCCGAGGAGTTCTTCTCTTCTTTTACTCTCCCGGTTTATTCTCCCAGGGAGGAAAAAAAGCCGCACAGTCTCCGTATGTGCGCGCGCGTTGAGATAGATGTTGGCAGAAATAAAGGGTAGGGAGGGTGTCGTCCTGCCCGTGCGGGAGGAGACGGTCCGCGCCTCCCAGCTCTGACTTCCCGGGGGTGGGGGGCGGAGGAGGAGGCGGAATCTGTTCAGGTCTGGGCTGCCCACCCCCGCTTCCCTCCGCTCTTTTCCTTTCTGCCTTCGGGAGAAGGAGGGGCGAGCCGGCCCTCTCCCCTCCCCCCAGCAATGCCAGGCTACTTTTGCTGCCTCGAAACTTTCCCACCACGTGGGCGCCCCGGACCCTCGCTCAGTTGGGCAGCGGGCGGCACCGCCGGACTCCTGGTGCAGGATCTGGGCGCTCTCCTCCGCCCGCCGCCCCTTCTCCGCCGCCGCGCAGGCCTTGCCCCTGTCCCTGCAGCCTCCTTCCTCAACAAGGAGAGGAGACTCCCGCCGCTGCGGCCGCCCCCGGCCCTCCCGGGGCGCTCCCTTGTGGGCTGGCCTGGCAAGCCGGGGATGGCGGCGTGGCCTCGGACTCCAGGAGCTGGCTCCGGCGGTGGATACCGCTCCCGGGCTGCAGCGCCTGCACTGAGCGCCCCCGGCCGCCGTCTCACTGGCCGAGGCGTGGGCCCCTCGGGCTGCAGGGCGGGGGGGTGGGGCGAGGGACAGCAGTTGCTGGAAGCCTGGCCAGCTGCTGCCTCTGCCAGGCCAGGAGTAACGCCTCGATTGTGCGGGGTCCCAGCCTCTCGGCCCAGAGGCTTCTGAACCGCAGGACTTTCTGGGCTGGCAAGGTCTCCAGCACCATTCCCCCAGGCCCACCCCGTCTCCTCTCCTGCCTACTGGCAAACTTGAACCTCAAACCCTGGTTCCAGTCGGGGCTCAGCTGCTGCCAGCTTTGTAGGAGTGACCTTGGATAGAGTCCTTGCCTCCTCTAGTCTTTACCTCCTCTTCTGTAAAGGAACGGTAATACCTATCTCACACGGCAGCCCAAATGAGGCAAATGGGCCAACTCTAAACAGAACCAGATTCCGTTCTGAATCAGCCAGACAAGAAACGCTGTCAGTGGAAACTTGACTCCCAGCCCCGTCCAGAACCTCAAGAGCAATCAGTTCCTTCTGTACCTCCTCACGCCCCCACCAGGGTCTGGGGCAGCACAGCAGTGTCCACAGGGCCTTGACCCCTTCCTTGGAAACACTCGGGACTGCGAGGCAAGAAGCGGGATGGAGGTCTTCTGGCTTTCCTGGGATAGTGGGACACCCGGGACGACCCTGGCGGAAGGTGGCCTCCCGCCCCGCCCCCCACCGCCAACCTCTTGGGCCAGCCCTGCCTGCAGCTGAGGGACTCTACCGGGACCGCTGGCTGCAGAGCCCCGCAAGTCTGGAGCCTGAGCGCCCCCTCCCTCCCAATCGGAGGAACCGCCCTGAAGCCTGTGGGGCAAAACCAGTCAAAAGTAGGGGCCCAGGAGGATCCAGGAGACCGCAGCCCTTCTGCCTCCTTAGAACCTTTTCAAGAGCTGCTCTCATCCGATTCCACCCCTGCCCTGTCAGGGAGCATTTGGTCCCTGATCAGAAAGGAGGTGCTTCTGCTCAGTGATTCTGACCCCACCTGGCCCACCTCTTGGGCTTTTTCTCACCAGGCACTTGCTACTCGGGCCCTCTGGCTCTGTCCATCATCACAGCCAAGAAACACTTGGCAAAATCATCCTCAGTCTCTAAGAACCATCCCAGTCTCTCCTCCTTGGTAAAGCTCCCTGAACCTCTTGTGTCCATCAGCCCTGTATCTGGCTGTTATCTCCTCACTTGTCTATCTCCTTTGTGGGTACCAGGCCTTCTGGTCCCTGTCTTGTGCCA
Source organism: Otolemur garnettii (assembly GCF_000181295.1). Taxonomy (NCBI): domain Eukaryota; kingdom Metazoa; phylum Chordata; class Mammalia; order Primates; family Galagidae; genus Otolemur; species Otolemur garnettii. The sequence goes on along the minus strand of NW_003852454.1, from coordinate 5,896,108 downwards.
GACCTAACAGATGATCAGGAAGAGCTTATTGAAGCAATGATGGACTGGTTGAATGAATGAAGGAGAGAAGTCATTAAGCCAGTGAAGGATTTAACACCCCCTACTTCCCAGCACAAGCCCTAGCAATGGTATTCCTAACCCTTCTATGTCCAGCCCCACCTGGGCTGGATGGCACTGGGGGATGGGAGGGAGTGTGGGTGAGGGCTCACTGCCTTCCAGAAGGTGCAGCACCCTGCTCATTGGGCCTGGCACCAGGAAGAGGTAAAAGCTACTGTGTCCTTGCTGGTGGGAGGAGGGTCCTCCACTTCCCTAGTGGAGGAGCTGTCAGCCCCGCTGCCAGTCATCTGCTGGGAGGAACTGGGTCAAGCGGTAGTCAGAAACCATCTGCTCGAGAAGCTGGGATTATCCCGCCCTCTGCTGATCCCCCCAGCCCACGGGAGTCAAGGGTGTAAATTGAGTTCTTCTAGATCACCTTTGTGCTTTGAAGGGGGCTCTCCATCCTCTTCTGAGGGGCAAGGACCTGTTCCTATAACTTCAAACCTTCATTTAGCATTGGGCTCATTCTCCTGGTGCTGGTGACCTCAGCCGTCAATCTCCAGCTAGGGATGCAACTGCACCTGTCAGTTTTTAATGCAATAATGAGCATGGGTGCTACAACCAACACCCTTCACATGGGCGGCAGGACCAGGCCGCCCCACACAGGATGCTGGCTCCCTGCCTCCATCAGGGAACTCCAACCCAATGGCAGGAAGGAAACACTTTGGATCTAGATACACAGAAGATGGAGGGGGTGTCCTTCAGAAAGCTCAGAGCACTTTCTTTCCCACCAGTGTTTTGTTTTGTTTTTTGCATAACCCATCATTACTTGTCAACTTAGGGATGATGCAAACTGCCAAAAGAGATAAGGCAAGCCACCACAAAAGTGAGCCTTAGGGCTCATTTGCTAAAAGAATTGAGAACCCAGGTGCAGTTCTTGGCCTTACAGCCCCTGCAGGGTAAGGGGGTAAGGAGACGACCTTCACATCAGTGGGCACAGTTTCCTGGCCTGGAGGAGGGCGTTTGGCAGATCTGTACTCAGGAACCTGGCATGTATTTTTCCACTGCTGGTCAAGAAGTCATTGATGTTCAGGTGCAGTGGTGGCTTATGCCTATAATCCCAGTACTCTGAGGAGGCAGGTGGATGGGTGGAGCTCAGGAGTTCAAGACCAGTCTGAGCAAGAGCAAGACCCCATCTCTACTAAAAATAGAAAAACTAGCAGGGTGTTGTGGCAGACACCTGTAGTCCCAGCTACTTGGGCGGCTGAGGCAGGAGGATTGCTTGAACCCAAGAGTTTGAGGAGCTATCATGATACCACAGCACTCTACCCAGGCCAACAGAGTAAAACTCTGTGCCATTGGGCGGTGCCTGTGGCTCAGTGAGTAGGGTGCTGGCCCCATATACAGAGGATGGCCGGTTCAAACCCAGCCCCAGCCAAACTGCAACCAAAAAATAGCCAGGCATTGTGGCAAATTCCTGTAGTCCCAGCTACTCAGGAGGCTGAGGCAAGAGAATCACCTAAGCCCAAGAGCTGGAGGTTGCTGTGAGCTGTGACACTACAGCACTCTACCAAGGGTTACAAAGTAAGACTCTGTCTCTAAAAAAAAGACTCTGTGTCAAAAGAAAAAGTCACTGTTACCAAACATCACCATCATATGTCACACTTGTCCAGAATAACTCAATGTCTGCATGAAAGGAGCTGCATGCTGGGCCCAACACTGTGTCCTACCTAACCGGCAATCCTGCTTGGAAGAGATAGCCTAAGCCTGGAACCAAGTTCAAAGGTGCCTCCAAGAGTCAGATGATGATCAAGCTTACCTTTGTAAGCTAATCTGGAACCAGGCAGAATGCCCTAAGGCTAGCTCATGTCTTTGAGGTCACAGAGTCAAGCCTTGGATGAAAAAGTGGGCATGGGAGGGTATTTTGGTAAGACAGCCCCAGATTTCTCACCAGGGCAGGCAACTGGACAGCTCCCACCTCAGAAGGACCCAGGCAACTGTCTCCATCCTAAAACTCTTCTGTGGCCTCAGCGAGGGTGCCTATCATCTCTGGCCTGGCACACACAGTGCCTGACTCAGTGAGTGTTTATGGACTAAAGGGAGGGACATCAGCTGGGACAGATGATGGAGCTGAGGTGCCTCACATGACTTGGCCAAAACGCCACAGGGAAGCAGCAGGCCTGGGACTGCAGCACAGACCCTAGGTTTCAGGGGCTGACACAGCAGGCCACCCCGTGCTTTCACATGTGTGCCCCTCTGAACACAGGCACATCACACCTTCTCAGGCTCCTATCCTAGTTTCTGAACAGGCTTTAACACAACATCATCTTATAGGGCTTCTCTTCAACTGTATTACTCTTGAGCTGACTTCTTCAGCTCCTACACCTTGGAAATCTGTTGTTCTTTTTGCAAGAACCAAACAAATTGTTGTGCCTGGGCACCATTCTAAAAAAGACTGAGGGGCCCTGAAAGAGCTTGACTGGGAGAAGCCACCTTCACTTCACCCTAGCAAAGGCTGGGGGTGGGGGTACTGGAGGCTCTGCGAGAGTAGGAATTAACATGTTTGGAACACTCAGGAAATATTTCAACAGCAGGCCCCATGGGGATGGCTGTCCAAGTTGGTATATTTTCTAGAAAAAAAAATAGAGGTGCTAAATACAGCAGTTGGTTAGTGGCCCACTTCAAATTGCTAATCACAAACTATTCCTAGCACAGAATTTCTTCCCATTCATTCAGTAAACATGCTGAACTACTGCTGGGAAGATAGCAATGCCTAAGTCATGCTCCCTGTCACCACAACTCTGGTCTACATGAACAGGCATGACTTGGGGAGATGACTGGGGCAAATCAGAGGGAGGGGACCCACCTCTGCAGAAGAAGTCTCCAGGGGAAGTAGGATTTGAACTGACCCATGCACCCATTTTCCAGGTGGGTGCCAGGTGAGTGTGAGGAAGAAAGGTGGTCGAGGACAGGGGTCCATGTGATGAGACATGTGAAAGCAGGGTCCAAGGGAAGAACCAGGGCAAGTTCAGTGTAGCTGGGCCCAGGGAAGAGTCAGGGGGCCTTGTCAGCCTACAGATGGATAATAAGACCAAGAAGACATGCAGTCCCTTGAAGTGGTGTTTTGGGACATTAGCAGCATTGTGGTAGCTGAGAGATCCAGCCCATCAGGGAGGAGATGAGGGTTAGAAGCAAGGTGATAACAATAAGAACCAAATGGGAAGAAGAGGAAGGATTGGACTCCCCCCCCCCCAATCAGGACACCAGCATGAGGCAGCTAATGGGAGGTGGGAAACAGAGCCATAGAGCTTCCTAGAGACAAGTCCCAGGTCCCCACGTGTGGCACAGAACCCAGTGAATTGCTTATTTTGCAGCTAACAAAACAAAAGAGCATTCCTAAGGTGTCTTTGCTCTGGGTCTCCAAACTCAGCTGTGTCCACTTTGGGAACACTTGGGTCAAAGTACCCAAGTCCCTGTAAATAGCATTCTTCAGTCCTCAGCTGTCCTTGGACTTCAAAGCTGACCTTTGAGATCTATTCCTTGGTGGATGAGAAGTGACCTGCCTATTCAGTAGCAAAGAAAAATGCACAGCCAACCCAAGATAGCATTTCTTAGATTCTAATGGATGGCAAGAGGCAGTGCAGAAACCAACAAAATGATACAGACCTGACCTCTTTGCTTTTGAAACAAAACCAATAAGCTTGTTAGTTCATTTAAGTGTATGAAAGCTGAGGACCTCTGTTCCCAATAGCAGTCACCCTCTCCAGCTGTACCTGTATACTCCATATTCACCTAACTCCCTTCCTGTGAAACAACCACAGTGAAGTAGCTCCAAGAGAGAACTACCAGAGTGCCAGGCAGCTTGCAGGTTCTCCCCTTCCTGGTGTAAGATTCTAATTGAATTTTCTGCAGTCAGTAAATCGGTCTCTGTCTCACCATTCAAAAGAGCTCCACAGGGGAACTACTGTGATTATAGAAGGAGAGAAAACTTCAGCCATTACCAGCTTAATCTGCCCCCATGCCAGGCCTATTGATTGGCTAGTAAGCTGCATTAATTTCAAGTCTTCTCAACTTTCAGCCCTTTCCCTTTCTGGCTGGGCTTTGGGCTCCTGACTCCAGCTTCAGCTCCAGGCAGGGACTGGTTTACACTGTTCTTCCTGACTTCTCTCTACCTTCCCCGCCCCAGGGCCTCAGGCCCCAGGAGTCAGGTGCTAATCTGAAAAAGTCATTTCTCACATACTTGGACCCAAATGCATTCAACTCTTTCAGTGCCTTCCCTTTCCCATACATTAGATTATGGGTTGAAATGCCGGGGTGGGGTGGAGGGAATGAATGAAAAGAGAAGGATCAGACTCTTGCTTGATGGATAAATGTATTTATATCTAATTAAGAGACCCTGCTGTGAAGGAGGTAAAGTGTTTTAGTTCTGGCCTATTGAGGGACAAATGCCTATTGTGTACTTGCTGTCTAAGTGGGTCAAAGATTCCCAGAGTCAGTCTGCATTAGTGCTGCCAATGGACCCATGATAGACCCCAAGGTAACAGGCAGCGTCCTCCAAGCTCCACCTGCCAGCAGGCCCTCTCTACCCAGAGATTATTTATGCAAACTGGTCTCAAGATAGGGATCTGAGGATTTGCCCTTATATAATTTCCCAAGGAAAAAAAGAAGAAGAGGAAAAAGAAAGATGTCAAGATAGATTAAAGAGAAAACAAGCATCTTTAGGATGAACATTAAACTTTATAAAAAACATTAAACTTTCATTTGACCTTCACCTTCCTTAGTACATCTGATCCTTCTCATACCCCCACAACTTCCTACTGATTCAGAAATAACACCACAGAGCAAGGAACCTATAAGTTAAAAGAACCTGCCAATGCCTTGGTTTTCCTCAGGAATACAGGTATTGAAATGCTTAACTGACAGTGACTACTACTAGTCACATGCATTATTATAAAATCCCTTCAAGATATTTTTTGCGTCTTTAATGTAGTCCACTAGTTATTTGCCTAAACTCAGCTAACCACAAATCCTTTAGTAATTAAATCTATGCACTCTCAGACACACTCACTGGTCTTGCACGTACAGGGCAACACTAAACTTCGCCCCTCATGAGAGCACGTTCTGGGTTCAGAGCTTCTCAGGATGGTCTCCAGTCCTTCCTGATACCTCCACCTATTCCCCTCAAAAGGTTCGACATTTGAACGGAGGACCTAGTAGGAACAGAGCACCATACTAGGCAAGGACAGGTCGGGGGCACTTTGGCAGCAAGCACAGGGCCACATGGAAGGCTGTATGTAGCAGCACAGCCCCTGGGGATATGCAGAGGATAGAGGGGACTTGGGGGAGAGCAACCTGGGGTGGGCACTGAGGCCTGGAGCCACTGTGAAGGAGGTAGGGCTGAACCTGTCAAAGTCATGGTGAGTTTGGCCAGTACCTTCTAGACAGAAAACTCCTAAAGAATGGAGTGGGGTCGTGGTGATTCCACAGAGCTGCCACACCAGCCCTGAGCTGCCTCATCTGCTTTTCTCTTACATGAAAGAAAAAATCCTTGGGAGCTTAAACCACCATTATTTTGGGTTTTCCACTCCCTGAAGCCAAACCTAATGTCAACCGATTCAATCTGAGCTGGGATGACCCTCCATTAGGGAGCAGAAGGAAAAAGAAGATAAGAAACAGAAAGGGGCAGTCTGCAAAAAGGAAGGAAACCAGGACAGGGTGGTGTCCCACAGCCAGGGGGGACACATGCAGCAGGGAGATCCCCCGAGGAGGCCAGGAGAGGGCGCTGTGGTTGGCAATCTAGGGTGGGAGGAATTCACTTAATTAACTAGAAGTCAGGAGGCATGGAGAATGCATAAGGGTGCAATCTGTCCCCCTGACCCAAGTTCCAGAGAACATACCGCTGCAAGGCTGGGGCTGGAATGGGACCTCTTCAGCTGGGAAGCCCCCAAAAGTGGGAGACAAGGGATGGCTGATGCTCAGAAGTAGGTGAGCAGAACGTGAGGAGCTCTGCAAGACAGCCCTAGGGCCAAGTTCAGAGAGCATACACCCCTAGAGTGTCTTAGATGGGAAGGTGGAAACAGCTCACACCCAAGCCAGGTGAGCTATTTGAGGAGGCGCCACAGGTGGTAGTGGACAGGAGAAGTCAGTGCAGGAACAGAACTCACAGGACCCAATGGGAGGGGTGTGTGCATGTGTCTGTGAGGTGTGGGGGGGGCCATATGTGTTGTTTTGGGGTGTGGGTGCTGTATGTTGGGATGTGTGTATTGGTTTATGCGTGCTGTGATGAGAGCACATATGTACTGAGGCATACATGCTGTGTGGAGTGTGTTTGGCGCATGTGCGTTGGGGTGTGGATGCTGGAAGGTGTGGGTATTAGCGGTGTGTCTAGATACGTGACTGAGTCACTCAAATATGGGAGCCCAGTGACCAGTTTCAGTTTGCTCCAGGACAAACCTAGAAGGCAGACTTGCTGAGGGTTTGTGACTAGGATGAGGAAGAATACAAAATGGCAGGTGCCTGGCATCGGAGCCATGTTCCCCATGCATGTCTCACATCAAGGACCCGGCCTCTGCATTTGCGCTGTGCCTATGGCTCCACCGTGAGTCCCTTTGGGCTGGAAAGCTGTGGACTTGCTGAGCCACACTGCTTCTCCTGCAGCCCCACAGGCCAAAGAGAACACGGATCCCAGCTCCCTGGAATGGCTGTCCCTGGAAGTGTAAGAAAAGCATGGTCTGCAGGATGAGAAGGGACAGGAAGAGGGAGGCAGCACCCTCCCCATCAGAGGTCCCAAAGCACCAGCTGAGAAGAAACCGGTGACTCTCCCCAGAACCACTTGTCAGCATCAGCCAAATACAATAATGACAGCCAAGCTTTCAGGAAAGCTCCTAGTATGTTATAGTAGGAAGAATCATTCCTCCGGTGACACATGGTCCATTACTACCTTGCTCCCTGTCTTACAGGTTTTTCAGTGATTCTCCACTGTTAAAAAGAAAGGTCTAATTCCTTAGCCTGCCTAGGAGCCCTTTTCTCTAGCTCCTGCACCACTGCCTTTTGATGAAGGGCCCCTTCCTCACCCCCAGCAACTCGCCCACTGAGTCTCTCTTCTAGCTGCTGGACTCTCCTCCCAGTGATCCTAACAGGCCATGGATCTCTGGCATGACCTATTATCCTGGCTTGCCTGGGAAGAAGGGGTTTCCTGGGCCATGGGATTTTCAGTGGTAAAATCAGGACAGTCCCAGACAAACCAGGTGATGCTATAACCTCTCCCCTTTCTATCTCTACTCCTGCCATTTGCTCAGCCTGTAGAGCTCTCACTGCCTCCCTAAAGCTTCTAATCTCTGACTCCATTAAAACCAGAGACGCTGCCACGTGGTTCTCTGTGCCATCCTGGTCGCCTGCACTGAGCTCCAACAGAGCTTCAATACTTTACTGTCTAGATGAGCTAAATACTCTGTGTAGACTCTGACCTTCCAGAGGACAAAGAGCTATGCAGGTCATGGTCGAGTCACAAGCGTTTGCTGAACTATTTTCAAATACAGTGGAAAGGGATTCTGTGATGTACGGCCACAGCCCCTCCCCCCAAAAAATTTCTTTCAAAAACTTCTGAAAAGTCATCTCATTTCTCTCATTCATTTAACAAATAATTACTAGGTACATATCATATGTGAGGCCCAGGAGATGTAGCAGTGAACGAGACAGTCAAAATCTGTGTCCTCACAGAAATTAAAATTGGGAAGAGGGGGAATGTCAGACAATACACTTACTTTAAAAAGTAAATACTTTGAAAGACTGTTAAGTGCTCTGCATTTTTTAAAAGGACATTAACTAGAAGCATACCAGTCCGGGAGGGCTACATAAGTGAAGAAAGGCCCCTTTAAAGAGTTCAAAAGACAAGAAGGAGGTAGTCACAGGGAAGGGGTCCAAGATGGGACTAACTTTAGAATGTTCAAGAAACAGGAAGAAAACCAGCATGGTTGGAACAGGACAAATCAGAACCAGAATGGCTGGATGAAATAGGAGCGGTAGAGACCAGATCACATTGAGCTTTGCAAACTCTACTCCTTTGGATTAGATTTCACTTCAGTCGCTAACATAAGATATTTCTCTAATTGGAGAAGCTGGTGTGATGGCTCTATGGTCATCTGGGATCCATGCTGCTCGTTCTACCTCTCTTACAAAGTTTTCATCATCAAGCCTGCTTTATAATCACAAAATGCCTGCTGGAACACCATCCATCACATCTTTGTGCCAAACAGTAGAAAGGAGGACAACATGGAAGAACAAAACTTTGCATCCTCTCAGCTAAGCCAGCTCCCATGAGAGGAAATGCCCAAAGCCTCACTCGACAACTCTGCTTTTATCTCATTGTCCACCCTTGATATTAAGGAAACTGGGAAATACAAATATTTAGCTGAGTGCCATGCTCCAAAAAAAAGCAAGCCTTCAATCAGAAAGTAACAAGCACAGACAAAAATACTAGGTGGGCATAAAGGGTATGGAAATGAACCCGAATTGTGTTCTAAGTTTAACGGGAAGGTTTAGGGTGGTGTTACCAAATGCTGCTGTGATTTGACTTACCCAGTAAGAAGATCACTCTGGCTATGGGTGGAAAAGCAAGTGTATCTGGGCAAGAGTGGATGCAGGGAGCTGAGTTAGATGCAGTGATCCAGGTGAGAGATCCAGCACTGCAGCCTGGAGGTGGTAGGAAATGGCTAGATTTGCCCCTGCTTGGGGGTTGGCGCTGGCAGGACTTGCTAAAAGACTGGGTGTGAGTAAGAAGGAAAGAGAAGCAAGAGGATAGGTCCTAGTTTACAGGACTGACAAGCAGAAGACGCAGAGCTATTTATGGGGCAGGAAGGGCTCGGGAGGGGGTGGGACCATCAGAGTTTGGCTTGAATGTATTGAATTTGAGTGGTCTACAAGGCACAAGTGGGGCTGCTGAATAGATAGGTGGATGTGGAAGTTTCAGACTCAGAGAAGGGGTTATACAAATTTGGGAGCCCCGAGTATATTGCTGTCATTGAGAGCCAGGGTCAAAATGATGACCCAAAATGACCCAGCAAGATGGAGTTGATGGAGAAGAGAGCCCAGGATTAGCCCTGGGGCACTTGGCCTTTAGAGTTAGGAGAGCCCTCATAGGAGGAGAAAACCCAGGCCAGCTTGATGGGGAGGGAACACGGGACAAGTGTCAAACACTTTCAGCAGGCAAATGTAATAAGAGCAGAGAATTCACCCCAGACATGGCCATGTGGGGGGTGGTAGGGACCCTGATACAAACAAAAGCCACTGCAGTAAAGGGGCAGGGAGATAGCCCTGGAAAGACCCACCAGGAAACCCCTCCCAACAATATGGGCACAGAGGCCATCAGAGAAATGGGCAGAACTAGAGTCCCTCACCACAAGCCCAAGTGTCCAGGATCATTCCAGACCACAGGGTGGCCCCACCCAGCTCCACAAGACCCCCAGGACAGTGAGCACAAAACAGATTCAAATTCAGCCCTGGGACTAGAAGGCCAGATCATCACTATGGGAATGGAGGCATGTATGTACTCTGCCGGGGACGCAGAGCCATTTCAGAGCCAGCAAAGCTGGTCTGAGTTCCTCCTTGGCCTGAGTACTTATGCCAAGACAGTTACCTACATTCTACCAGCTGGGACTGCTCACTGAGAATAAAGAGCTTTGGCTCGGCGCCTACAGCTCAACTGGCTAAGGCACCAGCCA
>NW_003852454.1:5840588-5886106 GCF_000181295.1 Otolemur garnettii | reverse complement strand
AAAAAAAAAAAAAAGAGAATAAAGAGCTTTGAACCCTCTTATCTCTTTTTGGCTCTGAATCAGGTCCCCCTGAATTTGGGGACTCCCTGGGGCTGCAAGCCCATGCTGCCTCCAGGACCAGATTTCCCTGGGCCTTCGCCACACTCCTGGTCTCTGCCCCATTGCTCTCTCTCTGGGCATTAGAGGAGGGAGAAGTCTGAGCTAAGATGGTTGGGGCCATGGTTTTATTTTGTCTTAAGTTGGTTGTAGAAATTCTCCAGCACAGGCAAGAGTAGAGAGAATAAATAGTACAACAGCCCCTATATGCAGCGGTTGGTGCAAAGCGAGGGCTGCCATTGGTCCCGAACTCTGTTTTGCTAACTAACTGCCTACAGCAGGGTGTTCAAACACAAGTGGGTCATGAATCCAAATTTAGTGGATCAGAATCTTTATTCTTTTAATGCAAAAAGAAATAGAGTAGAAGAGAACATAGTCACACGAGGTAAATATTATTTTGAGACACTTTTGTTTCTGTGAAGTCTATGTCTCTCTCTGTGTGTGTATGTTCCAAGTGGCACATCAAATGGATTTGTTACATGAATTTAAGATCCAAAGAAAGTGAAGGCCACTGGTGTCTACAACCCCTCTTTCCTATCTCTCCCAGCCCCAGTGCTGATGCCCTCAACACAGTTGCCCAAATAGGGTCACATCAGCTGGAACAGTTGTCTTGCACTGATGGGGATCTTGTGTCATGGATGGACAAACTGAACTGCAAAAATAGTACATCAAAGTCATGCTTACCCTAAATCTACGTTTATTTAAAACTATACAGGGCAATTGCACCCAACTGAACAATTCTGTAGAAGGACACAGTTCTAGGGAAGACAACACAACCATGAAGCCAAATATTGAAGCACAGAGCTGTCAGGGGAGAGGCCAGTGCTTCCCCACAGGCCACACATTAGATGCACCCAGTTTTAAAAACCCTAGCCACATGCCACCCCCCTGAGACTGATACAGGTAGGATGGATGTTGCCTGGGCTTTGGGAGGGTTTAAAGCTTCCCTGGTTATGCTAATGTAAGGCTGAAGCTGAGAACCACCGTCTAGGAGGAGATATGGAGCTCATTCCCACCCAGCTGGGGGCAGGAACCACTGAAGTGGGGACAGATGTGCTTGGCAGCGTCAGTGTCCTAAGCAGCTGGTTTGCCTGGCTATGTCAGAAGACGGTACCAGGCCTGCCAGCTCCAGGAAAGCTGTCGGGATTGTCAGGCAATTGTGCAGTCATTTCTGTCTCCTGTCCCAGATGCCTAAAAGCATTCCTCTGAGTAAAAACAGCCCCACCACCATGTCCCAACCCTGTGCAAACATCTGCCTTTGCCAGTTCACCTTCAGCCGTCCTTCCTGACGCTCCTGTAACGCCACACACATTTAGAAATGGCTCATCTTCCTGGCCCACAGGTAGTGTACGCTCTACAGAACTCTCCCCTCCCTTTTCTGCTCCACCCAACTCTCCCCTTCTCGTGCCTATCCTCCGTTTCCTTATCCCTAAGTATTAGAGGAAAGGGGCTATCCAGAGATAATTGGGGCCAGGATTTTATTTTACTTTAACTTGCGTATAGAAATTTCCAAGCACAGGTGAGACTAGAGAGAAGAGTTCAGTGAGCTCCCAGGCTTCCACCACCCAGGTTCAGTGGTCACTTCTCAGTTCCCGTCCCCCTGCTCTCCAGCAGAGAGGACATCACAGCTTCAGATCAGAGCCTTTTCCACCACATGTTGGGCTCAGAAAACATAATTGAAACCCCCCAGTTAACCCTCTGCGGAACCAAGAGCTCTTACCTGGAGACTTGGGCCCTAGGCTCAGACTCTAACAGGGACCCTCCCCTGGGTGTCTGGCTGTGGTAGATCAAGGCACTTTGCCTTTACCTACTTTTTCTTTTTAACTTGTCACTGACTTAAAGCTCAGATACCAACTTATCTAAGGAGAAGAATGCGGAGGAACGTTGTGGAGGAACAGTGGAAAGCGCACAGTTTATTTTCAGAGAAGCTGCTGGTGGAATCCTAAGTCCATGCTGGGTCTGGGGCTTGTTTATCCACTCAGCACCCAGCTGGCCATTACCACGTTGGCCAATCACTGCAGAAAAAAATAAATAAAATTGCCTCCAAAATCTATCAGCACCAAGGTCACTACCTTTGCTATAAGATGAAAACTACATCTGAGGTCTATTTGTTTGGGAGAGAGGAGAAGGGGGTTCATTTCAAACTCGAGTGGCTTTGTCGGGGTTTTGCTCAATCCTGGCTAATGGCTAAACTATCTGAACTCCAAACCAAAATAAATATACCTCTGAAGTTAAACAGTGTTATTACATCAAGGCTGATGTAATGGTTCCAAACCATGAGAAAATAATATTCCAGCATAATGGCTCCCTCTGTTTAACCAGAGGAAAGGCTGGGCTTCTGGCTTCTTGTCAACTGGAATTTGGTGTTTTCTATCATTGTTAAGCTGGGCGTGTGTGTAACCTAATTAACAATGTTGTAGTAATTGTGGTGTGAAAGTGTATAGATAGATATTAAAATTTAATTTAGGGGTGCAGAGTAGGTCCCTGGACCAACCCTAAGAAGAGTTCCAGAATGATCAGCCCCTGCTCGTCCCACCCCTGGGCTCCCTCCTAGACTCACCTCTCACACAGAGACAAGTAGGATTTCAATGCCCCCCCCCCCCAGAAGTTTATAACTCAGGGTGGAGAAGAAAGGTCACATAGCTCAAAGGCTGCTTCACTGAGGGAGACAACTTCCGGAGAAGGAGAAGCAGTACCCAACCCCAAGAACATATCCATATGTGCAGCTCCACGCCCTCAGGATAGCGACAGACAGAGGAGAAGCTGGGGGCAAGCTCAGCTAAGCAGGACAGGTGCTAAATGAGGGTCATCTACTTGGTGGACACTCTACACCAATGGCTTAGACAGGCCTGCAGCCCTCATGAACTTGGGGGCTGCCAGCCTGCTTCTGGCTTTCAGTACTTGTTCCCAGGCTCTGCTCCCTCACACCTTTCTCCAGAGTTAAGCCAGGCAGACAGTGCCTGGAAGATGTGCCCTCCCACGCACTCTCCCCCAACTGGTCAGAGGCCGCTACGAAAAGGCTGTGACATAAGGAATCACAGGGTGTTCATTCAAGTTCCCAAATCCCAGAAATCTACCAACCAAGGGAATCCAAGCCCTCCCAATTGCAGGTTCTACATAGAATGCAAAAGGTTTCTTGATTTAGAGTTTTGTATGTACCCCTCCGTGATACCATCAACCACATGCAGAACTCAAAAGCCCCATTGGCTCCCAAATCAAACAAGGGCAAGAGACACAGGTGGGGACAGACATTCCTCATGTCATATCTCACTGAATTCTCATTAAACCCATTTTGTAGATGAGGAAACAGAGGCTCAGGGAGGTTTTCTTACCACAAAATTATCATTAATCCTGTTTTGCAGATGAGGAAACAGAGGCTTGGGAAGGTCTAGGAACAGGCCTGGAATTCCACAAGTAGAGTCTGACAAGGTTACAGGCCTCATCTGTAAGGGGGGAGAGATACCCCACTCCATGGAAATTGTCCTAGTTGCCAAGGCTGCCCTAACAAAGCAGCAAAGACTGGCTGGCTTAAACAACAAAATTTATTTTCTCACAGTTCTGGAGGCTGCAAGTCCAAGATCGAGGTGTCAGCAGGATTGTTTTCTCCCGAGGCCTCCCTCCTCGGCTCGCAGGTGGCCCTCTTCTCCCTGTCACTCGGCCGTCTCTCCGTGTGTGTCTGTGTCCTAATCTCCTCTTCTTATAAGGACACCAGTCAGACAGGATTAAGACCTGACCATCTGACCTCATTTTACCTTGGTTGTCTCTTTACCAGCCCCATCTCTAAATGCAGTCACATTCTTAGGTACTGCAGGTCAGGGCTTTGATGTGAGTTTTGAGGGACATGACTAAGCCCCTGGCAGAGGTGCCGGTGGGATCAAGGGTGATGATGTAATAAGCAAAGGGCCTGGAGCTGCACATGGTCCATGGTGGGCTCAGCTGGGGTGGGGTGGTGTGCACAGCCGGCTCTAAGGAACCTCTTCTGTTTTTACTGGGTGCCCACTCTGCCAGGCCCTGGTGGCTGTGAAGTGGCCCAGATACCGTCACATGGGTGATAAGAAGGTTCAAGAGAGGAGCAGTTATTCCCAACATGGCTGAATCACTGAGGGCCAGGAGCACATAAACGGGGCTGTGCAAATACGTTCAAACCCTGCCAATAGCACAGACTTTGCAGCCTCTAGGTGTCCTGCAACTGGGCTAGAGCCCCTCTCCACTAGCCAGCGGTACCTGGACACCCGCTGGTTATAATCTCTCCCCTGCCCAAGCATAGTATGTACTGTGGGCACCACAAAGATGAGCTGAATGAATGAATGACCAGATGCAAGTGCTGATGAACTCTGTCCTCTGGCTCTGCCCTCATTTCTTTCCTGCTGAAACTTCATTTCTTCAGAACTAGAGCCTGAGCTCAGTAGGATTCTGTACCAGACTCATTGTCCACCAGCAAAGATGGGGCACATCAGAGGTGGAGCTGCCCCCTGAAGTGTCAGACAGCTCCCAGGCAGCAACACCACCAAATACCTGCTCTCTCTCTCTCTCTCTTTCTCTCTCTTCTCTCTCTTTCTCTCTCCATTGCTGGCTCACTCTGCCCTTGCTTAGGGAATGGCAGACATGCAGCTTCCAGAACATGCTGACAGATGTTCAAGAGGTGGGCATCTCAAATCCCTTTGGGGTTGAATATCACCAGCTTGAAGCAAGGAAGCATCTGGTGCTCCCTGATGGAAGGGCTTGTTAAGGGCTGGAACAAGTTACCAGGGGAGGCTTCTCTGCAGGTTTTACCTTCAGGCCTGCTGCTCATCTGGATCAGCTTAGGTGTGGTCTTGCTTCAAGGCAGGAAGGAAAACCAGATGAGCTCTTTGGGTCCCTTCTTGGTCCAGGATTTCAGGCAAACATTAACATCTCAGTAGTGACAGTAGCTAAGAGAGCCCAATGGCCTGAAGCCAGCAGCAACAGGGTGGCCCGGTCTGGGCAATCCACCTGGAGCTAACCAACTGGTAGAGTTGCAAATAGCAACAAGTCTGGCAGATGCCAGGATTACCCATTTGACAAAGCAAGAAGCAGTGATGGAACAGCTTAACCTCAGAGGAAGCAGGAGCCCTGACTGCAGGGCGTGGGTGTGCGTCCACACGAGTGTCATAGACACATGTACACAGAAGGCATTTATGCAAAGCTGGTGGTGAGGCCTGCTTGGGAGGTCTCCTATTAGATCCTGAAAAGCCTGATAAGAATCACAGCTTCTATGCAAGAGTTGTACACATTTCTAGCACCTTGTCCTCACCACATCCTCTCAGGAGCAAAGGGCCAGAGGGATCCCAGTTTCATGGATGAAAGACAGGAGAGAGTGAGAGATAGCTAAGATCCAGTGGCACCGCCATCAGAATCACTGATTCTTGCTCTTGTGTGTGTGTGTGTGATTTCCTTGTAAACTAGGCCCAAGTTAGCTAATAAGACTGTCCCTGAGAAGCTAACTCCTCTCGGGTTGTTTCGCTCCCCTGACTTTCCCAATAGGTTAGCAACACACACACATATCCACACGCTCATGTGCGCTCTCACACACATTGAATGACCCAAGTGTATACTAGTTGATTTTAGTTAAAACCATGTATTTAAAATCTAAGCCTCTAAGTTAACCTCTTAGAAAGGTCTCTATATCCACTACTAATTGCTGAATTGGGGTGTTCTTCCGTACCGCTTCCCCCAATGCTTTGGAGGGGGGTGAATTATAGAAACTGGTCTGATCCAGTTTCCGATGTTTGGCTCTGGCCTCTCCCTCTGACCTCCCCCTTCCCTGCATTTCCAGACACCACTCCTCTGCTTGGAACTTTCCACAGCTTCCCTCTGGCTGCAGCCTCCGCTCTGAGGTCTCCACCCAGAGCCGCACACCCCTCCCGGTGCACGGGTCTGCTGTGCTCTCGCCGTGGGCCCATGTGGCATTTACACACTGTTGAGACAAACAAAATAAACAGGAAAATAAGCAATGGAACTGCATACTGTGCTTAGTTATCAATGATACGGACAAACAGAAAGCAAGAATCAGTGACTCTGATGGACATGCCACTGGAACTGAGACCCAGACGATGACAGGGACACGTAGATGCGAGGTGTGAGCACAGAAGCAATCCAGCTAGCAGGACGCATGGGCAGAGCCCCTGTGGTACAAAGAGCTCGTTGCAGACAAGGAATCAGGAGTTGGCCTGGGTGACTGGGGCATAATGGGCAGAGTCCCCAAATGAGGTCGTGCGGGGCATCAAGTGCCACAGTTGGACATCTGCCCTGTCCCAAACCTCTCCTTGCCCTATAATCACTCACAGTCAATGGGATCACCTGAAGCCCTTCCCCTCTCACTCTCAGCTGGCTGCCAAATCCTATTGATTCTACCTTAAAAGTCTCCCCAACTCTCTGCCCTTCCCTCTCTGCTCTGCCGTGGGCTGGGTCCTCACCACCACTCACCTGAAGGACGCTACCGCCAGGTAGGTGCCACCAGATAGCTTCCTAAAGCCCATGTCTGGCTCGCCCTCCTGCCCCGAGACGCCTGTCTACACTGGCAGCTGTTGAAGCTGTGTGGGGGGCACATATTCTTCTACATGTTTGGATTTTCTATTAGAACCACCACAAACCAAAACAACACAAGCTCTCCTCCTACCCGGGGGATCTAGTCCTTGGAGGCCAATTTCTGGGGCTTTGCACATGTTGGCTAAGTATTACGAGCTCAATCAAGGAAACCCTTCCTGTTAACAGATATCATAGTCCATCTATTCTGTATTTTCAGAAGTCTCTCCCATTTCCACTGCTTAGGAGACACAGTCAAACTTCCTGTGCCCAGTGCCCCTCCTCAGCTCACCTACACCCGAGCACCCAGCCACAAGAAAGCTCCCAAAACACACAAGCCCCTCCAGACCTCCTGCTGTTGTGATCTCTCCCCTGAATCTGCTCTTGATAAATTTCCACTCTTCTGTCAAGCCCAGCTTCAGTGTCAGCTCTCCTTCCTGGCAAAGGTTCTGCTTCCTTGCCGCACCCTGGCCGTCTATGCTCATCTGCGTGGCAGCCTAGAGCTGCTCGTGGGCGGACGAGGACCTGGCTGCCACCATGGCAGCAGAGTGAATGCTCACCGCTCCAGCCGGGACCTCGCTGAGCCCCCATGTGGAAGCAGAGGGGCAGACAAGGTGGGAAGGACCCTTCCCAGGGCTTGCCACTGAGTCCAGCCCGAGGCCCCGCTCCCACCCTACACACTGCCCACCACCTGGCTCTCTCCTCATGCAGCCCCACTGCTGTTTGCTGGGCAAGTACATCACAGTGTGAAATGGCCTCCACTCCCACGGCCTGCCTTGTCCCCAGAAAGCTCTTCAGGCAACTGAGTTCCCAACTACAGACCCAAAGCTCAGAGATTCTCTCCCTGCAACACAGTGACAGAGTGTGCGCCAGCCTTGGGGGACGTCGTGGGGCAGCCCCATTCCATGTAGGTCCCCAGGCTCCCCTGATGTCCCCCCTGTGGGCCTGTGGTTGTGCTTCAGAGAATCCAAAAGGGGAGATGGCTGACAAGAGTTCCCATGACTAAGCCAACCTGACCAAACCCCTTTGCAGGTAATTTCCTCTGAGTCCCTGACTTCACTTTGTCCTCACATAAAAAGGAAAAGCAGGACCCAAAAGTATGACTGAGGTCTGTGTTCAGACTTGTCCCTGATGTAACATTAACCGCACTTGCTATGATAATATACCTGTTTTTAAAATGTTTTTCAAGAGAGCTCATGTAGAAAAAGTATTAAAGTATAATTCCTCCTCCGTGCTGCTGCCGAGTGTCCCACAGGCCACAGAGGGTAACAGCAAGGAGAGGCTTCTCCCCTTCTGAGTGTTGGTTCGTCCCCACAGCTCCACTCTCCCTTCACCTTCACAGGAGGAGTCACTGTCAGTGGGAGGGGCATGAACTTAGCTACAGGCAACACCACCCTTGCAGACTTTTTTAAACCTGCTCTCAAATTAAGTGTAGACAACCCTAAGACTCATACCAAGTGAATCCATCTCCACTACTGCCGGTACTGAAACCTACATGCTTTTATTTTTGTGAGCCCCCCTCTGCCCACACTTTCCTCAGCCATCAATGTGCTTGGCTGTCTGTTACTAGGGACAGGTTCTGAGTTTGGGGTGAATCTGCAAGGTGGCAGATCTTCATAACCCAGAGTCTTAAACAAAGTTGAGTCTATAAGATGTAAAAACAATTTTCCCTGTGTAAAAAAAGTATTCAAACCCAACAAAGAGCAAACATTGCCTGACCAATGGCCCAACTTTCTGTCCACGGGTTTTGTGGTTTTTGTCTTTCTCAGATTTTCATAGAAATTCAGAGCCAGTGTCTCAGGACTGTTTCCTCCAAGCCTGCGAACTTGGAGATTAGTATCAATCATATTATCAGGCCTTACTCACCCTTGAAAAGATGAGCAGGATTTGGGAGCCAAGACATTCTGCACAGGGGCCCAACTCTAAGTCAGAGCGGCTGCCTCTGGGCCTTGAGGCCCCAGCTCACTCACCAGCTCTAGGAGAACTGCACACGCTGCCCCAGCACAAGGTGCCATACTCCGCATTTAAGCTGGACATTCTATGGCATTCCATGATCAAGTTGCCCTAGGTCACCCCAGCAGGTGAGTGAGTGGCAATGCCCAGAACAACACTCCAGTATTCATGGACCCACCAGCCAGACTATCCTTGCCAGCTGTCAGAGGAGGGCATTAGTCTGGAGGTCCAAGCTGGAGGCCTGGCAGGTGCAGGCCCTTAGCAGGTATAGTACTTTTTGCAAAAGCCAGCATTCTTCTTCAGAGGGTCCCACAAAGATTTCTCATTTCCATTACTTTTTTTTTTTCTTTTTTGAGAGATAGAGTCCCACTATGTCACCCTCAGTAAAGTGCTGTGATGTCACAGCTCACAGCAACCTTTCAACTCTTAGGCTTAAGCAATTCTCTTGCCTCAGCCTCCCAAGTAGCTGGGACTACAGGAACCTGCCACAAGGCCCAGCTATTTTTTGTTGCAGTTGTCTTTGTTTTTAGCTGGCCCAGGCTGGGTTCAAACCCACCAACTTTGGTGTATGTGGCTGGTGCCGTAACCACTGTGCTATGAGCTCTGGGCCTTGGTTACTTTTTAATCTTCTCAGTAGGTCAGGCTCAGGAATTTAAGGCTTTTATTAAGCACTGACCTCCTTACACTGTCCACACTGGCAGTGATGGGGCCAGTGCTGACCTGCTGAAGCCACTGAGGGCTTTCTGACCTCAGGTGAGCTGCACAATCTGATTTCTTGTAGCAGATGTAGAAGTTGTGTAGGATTTCCCTCTCTTGTGTCCCAGATATGGACACAGCTCTGGGGCCATCCTTCCTAAGGCACCATCACCCCAACCTGGGTCCTGCAGGACCCCAGCGCTAGTAGCACTTCTGGGGATTTCTGTAGCCTCCACCTGGTCATGGATGAAATGAGTTTCCAGTGGCCTAGTTTTCTCCTGGAGAGTAAGACTTAAGATTTGGAAGAAAAGTTCACTGTTTGCAAATGTTCTAGAAATAAAAGAGCTTAAAAATGAGGGATAAAAACATGATTAGTATCTTGGTTTTCGTCATCAAATCAGCAGGGCCCGAGAGCAGGAAACCACAGCATACCTGAAGGACTGACAAAGGCAGGTCACTTTCTGTGTTCCTTGTGGCCACAAGCCCTGGACTCTACGTGGGCTTCTCCTCAGCCATCCCTAAGGGCTGCCCAGATGCCAGCTACTGGTCCCAGACACCTGCCATGTGCCCTGGGGGGCTTTATGGACTTCCCTTATTTAATTTTCACAGCTTTATTAAAATAGGCACTATCACATTTTACATGTAACCCTCCAACCTCGTAAAGATTAAGTAACTGTCAAAGTCAACAGCTCCTGAGTGGCAGGACCAGCACAGGAATCCAGGCCTACCCAAGCCCACAGTGTTCTCACTCTCAGCCCTATGCCCAGAAATGGGACCACCTACAAGCCTACAAGGACGCAAGGGCGGTAAGTAGAGAGAGATTCCAGAAGGAGAGACCAGGAGGAAAGACAGAGGCCCTAGGAAGGAAATAAGGAATACCTTTCCTTTCCACCCAACTAGGAGGCCAGCCAGAGTTGGAAAGGGAAGAACTCTCAGAGACCCAGCAGAGCAGACTGACAGGTTCCAGCCCAGTATTTGCAGCAAAATGTCAACCATGATTCAAAGGCATGAGGCCCTAACAGTGGCATTTGAGATGCCCCATCCGCAGTCCACAGTCCCTGCTGGGCACTGCAGCATCTTTAGCCCACCAGATAGATGGGGCAGAGTCCTGCTGGTCCATTGCAGGCAAAACAGCTCAGAAAGAGAAGTGTGTAAAGAAGGCATTCTGACATTCAATATATCTTGAGATCTCAATGTTTTTCCTCTGATTTCTTGTTCTGGGAATTGGCCTTTTCACTTAGGAGTCCCAAGTTCCTCACATCTTCCATTTATCTGCTTATCACAAACAAGATATTGTCCTCTGTTGGGGGAAAAAAAAAATACCCAGGCCCATGGCTGGTCATCCCATCTCGCTTTAAGAAAACATAGGTACTTGGCCACAAGGAAGGCCATGTGAGTGCTGTTAACTGCCTATTGCTTTAATCCAGCGGCTGTGTTATATGCAGCTGTTGAAAACCATCCTCACTGGAGAGAGCAGAAGAAACACTAGACTGATAGATCAGACTGACTTAAGAAAGATGAATTCACACACATGTGTTGTGCGGTTCTTGCAAAATCTGTAACTATGGGAAGAGAGGGGTGGGGAGAGAGGAGGAAAACAATTGAGCCCCAGAGGCATCTGGAAATGAATGCTAGACTCTGTCTGAGTGTTGCTCAATGGTGACCTGCCTTCCCAGGGGCTGTGCCAGGCTCTGGTAAAAGCCTCAGCCTCTGCTGACGGCTCATTTCATCCCCGCTGGAAGGAAGGCAGGGAGCTGCTTCAAAGTTGCAGTGTCCTTTGAGCAGTATAGATCCAACAATGCCAGGGCATGAAAAGGGCATCTCTCCCATGCAAGCGTGGTGAGCAGACAGGCGTCTACCTGCACAAGGTGTGTTTACAGGAGGAAAGCAAGGTAGCTATTTGCCTCCAACACATGTGGTCAGGATAGAGAACAGAAGCCCATTCATTCCTTATTTGCCCCACAGCCTAACCCTTCTTCAGTTACTTGGAGACAACGGCTGCTGCTCAACATGAACCAAGGCCTAGTGAGCAGAGACCCTTTTTGGTGTTGGCACTGTTGCCCTGGAATAGAGAGGACGAGATCCCAGAGCCACCTCCCAGAGCCCTCCTTTCCTGCCACATTTCCATCACCTCTGATATTAGTCCACTAAAAACATATACCACCCACCCTTCCTGCAGCCCGGACAAGGGCTTACAGAGGGAAAACAGAGGAATTCAGATCAGAGCTGCAGAATCAGGCAGCTGGAGTTTTGGCAAGCCAGGGAATCTAACAAGGCTGGAAACAGCAGCCCAGAGGTGTGCAGGAAACCACTAAACACCCTGACGGCTTTGAATTCTGGGGACTTGCAGGAAGCAGTCACACTAAGCTGAAATATGAACACCTCTTCTTCATGTGATCAATAAAGCCTGTGGAAAGCGCTTCTGGCCCTGCTGGCATTACTAGAGTTGACAAGCACATACCGAGCACTGGGGCATCACCTGCTAGAGGGGGCAGGTTCCCTTGGACCAGGCGGCTGCCCAGCCAGTACCCAGTACTCGGACAGACACCAGTCCACCATCTCTATGCACTGCCTCTGTGGCTCTGGATGGTTTACTTAACTTTTCTATACCTCTGTTTTTTCATTTATAAATTAAAAACTAGAAATAGAACCTTGTTGAAGGAGTTGTGTGAGGACCCAGTAGGATGATCTCATAGGTGAAATACCTAATGTGCCAGGGCCAAGCAACACGTGATTCCCTCTGAGAACCAAAGAAGCACACGTAATCGATCTGATTCTCCTCCTCTGCCGACCCTATAGACACCAACCTGCACACCCTCTCCTCCCTATGCTCAGTCCCCAGGACCAGAAGGCAAATCTGAGCAGGATAGTCCCTGGCCTCGAGGCTGTGAAGCAGCAGGAAACACTTGTCCACAGCCATGAGCCACACGGGAGCCACACTGGCAGCGGGCTGGCAGAAGGCCCAGGAGAGTCTGATGCTCACATGTGAACAGGCTCCTAAAGACAGTCACCTCACCCCCTTCTTAAAAAACCACGCCCCATCCCCCACAGTCCCCCACATATCTGTTTGTGACCCTTCTCTCCTCTTGTATCACAAACAAAAAAATCAATCAGTCTTTGTTGTGCCAGTTCTGTTTCTACACATCCCTCCCTTGATAATTGAAAACAAAGTTTCCCATCTTTGTGCTGACTTCTCAGCCTACTTTTAAGCATAACACTAACAAGCTCCTCGGGGTGGGGGGGGAGGGTTTGTGCCAAGAGTGGCCTGGCGCAGAGCCCATCCCTTTCAGGCCCAGTCACTGGGCAAGCGGCTAGAGAGATGGCAGAGGAGAGAGCCCAGGAAGGGGGCTGGTGTTTCCCCTTGCTCCCCAACGCAGCTCCCCTGGTCACAACCCCCTGCCCACTTCCCGGGCCACTAGGGACCCTGGGCTCCTCCCAGGTGCCCCTTCAGCTGGGCCCCAGGCCACTGCCTCTACATTGTGTTTTATCCCAGCCCTCAGCCCCACCAGCACCCCCATGGGGCACCACACTCTGCTCCTGAGCCATGCAGCCCCACAGAGCATCCAAAAAGAGGGGGTATGTGGACAGACCTGGATTCGAATCCCACCCCCAGGACTTTCCCTGGGCAAAGCTTCAGTGTCTCCTCCTCAGACTTGGTGAGGTTTCTCCAGTGCTGACACTTAGTATCTAGCAAATGCTCATATGTTTATTTGCGTTCACCATGGACCCTTCTGGAGCTATGCTTTAACCCCATAGATGAAGGAAGTGGGATTTCAAAGCCCTCATCAGGGTAAATGGAGAAGATATTTTGGTGAGGACAGTGGGAGGGACCCTTTACCCAAAGCGGACATGGTCCCAGAAGGGTCTGGTCCGGCCTCTTGGTGGTGGTGGGTGGCAGGGTGTAGAGAAAAAAGAAGAGGGACTGCGTTTGTTTGATTTAAAACAGAGGAAAGGGCTCGGTGCCTGTAGCTCAGCAGCTAGGGCGCCAACCACATACGCCAGAGCTGGTGGGTTAGAATCCAGCCTGGGTCTGCCAAACAGCAATGACAACTACAGCCAAAAAAATAGCTGTATGGGCATTACGGCAGGCTCCTGTTGTCCCAGCTACTTGGGAGGCTGAGGCAAAAGAATTGCTTAAGCCCAAGAGTTAGAGGTTGCTGTGAGCTGTGATGCCACAGCACTCTACCCAGGGCAACAGCTTGAGAGAATGTCTCAAAAAAAAAAAAAAAACAGAGGAAAGGTGATGAAATGAGAGGAGCTTGTGAGGGCAACTAAGTTTGGGGTCAAAGGGCAAAGCCCAGGAAAGGAAGGACCACAGGCCTCAGCCTCCATGCCACACCTGAGAACGGAGATGGGCCAGTTACCCTGGAACCACCAGCGCCCAGCACAAAGGGGTGCTCACCACGTATCTACTGAACTGTGGAACCCAGTGAAGTCTTTCTAGCCCTCTCGCTGTACAATAGGCCTGCTTTCTAAGCAGAGAAGGAAGGAGGGTACCCATCTCATGCTTTGCTAAACTAATATGAAGGGAGAAATGTAGGAATAATGGAGCTAGAGAAACTGGTGATGCCAGCTGTGAAACTGATGGAGCTCCACATTAAAGACAACAAAGTGAGAGAGGCGAGCACTGAGCGGAGAGACGGTGTCTCTGTCTCTCCCTCCCCTTCCTTTCTCCCAGTAACCCCTCAGACCCCCACTTCCACTCCCAACCTGTTGGATCTGGAAAGCTGGCAATTATCCAGCAGGAGGGTGAGGAATGCTTTAGCAAACTACAACCTATGGGCCAAACCTAGCCTACCACTTATTTTTCTAAATAAAGTTTTATTGAAATGCAGGCACACTTGTATTCTCATAGTCTCAACAGAACAGTGTTTGCCTACAAATAACCAAATTATTTACCATCTGGGCCTGTATAGAAACGTTTTGCTGCCCAGCTTTATGGAACAGAGAAGGAGGCTACTTCCAACCCCTTCCCTCAGTGAGAGAAGAGCTGTTAGTAAAACTCATATTTCTGAAGTAGGAAACAGGGTAACTCCAGATCAAGCCAGGATTGATGGAGGCTTCTGCAAGATATGGGGGGTGGGGGGGAAGCCAAGGAACCCAAGGAGCCAGGGAGGATGAGATGAGCAGATAGGAATGACAACAGCAGACAGAGGCAGACCAAGAGCCTCCAGCCTGGGCCTAGCCTCTGTTGGGCTCCCAGCTGCCCCAACGAGTTGTTGTGGCCTTGGCAATGCCCTGGGCCTGCCTATTGCGACTTTACACTCTGCCTGACAAACCCAACCCCTCTGTCCAAGGCTTCCCTACTGCTGATATTGCTACTGCCACCTGATCCCTCCACTGAGACAACTGTAGTCCCCTCACGTCCAGGAACCTGCTAGACCTCTCGCCTCCCACCCCAGCCACTCTGGCAGGACTGAAGCACAGACATCCCAATGCCTCTTGCTCCCTCCTACTTCACATCAAATCTCCTTTCAAGTCCCCTTCCAAAACACATCCCATCTCCATTCCCTCCCCTGGCTTTGGCCAGACCTCTGCTCTCGCAGCAGTCTCCCTGGCCTCACTCACACTCATGCGCGTCTGCTCTGCCCATTAAAGCCCCTGATGGCACCCCCCAGCCAGGTTGGCCCTTGACCTCTGAGCTGCCTCTCCCTGACTTTGACAGCCCCCTAACCTCCCCAGTGGAGCCAGACCCACCTCTCCGCTTTCCACAGAATGTTTGGGGCCACATGGCAGCTCCAGAAACTTGGGAAGTGATCTAACCCTCAGGGCCTCAGTTCACTCCTCTCTAACACAAGGACAACGCTAGCCTATGCTGAGGCCTCTGTGAGGACCAGGGAGCCATAGTAGTGCCCACAGCGCTGCACATTCACACGGTTCTTATTTCCCCACTCAGGTCTCTGACTCTCTCTGTTCCCTTTCACCAAGAGTCACTGAGCAAAAAGCTAAGGCCTGCCTAGGAACTCGGGAGAGAGGATGTGCTCCAGTGAACCACCAAATCCCGCTACAGGGTGACAGTGGCTGTGTGGGTGTTCCCAGCCCTGTGCCAGGAGGGGATCAGAATCTGGTTGTGCCTGGGGAGTCAGAGAAGGGCACATGGGTGAAGAGTGTTTCGGTGGGGCATAGAGGAGTGCAGCTGGTGTCTCATCACAGACACAGAGAAAAGGACGCCGTGCAGATGGCAGGCTGGGGGAATGGAGGAGGCAGCCCTGTGCAGACGGAGCCAGAAGCTCTGCCAGCCCCATGCTCACTCGGGCTGGGGACCGGTGGGTCCATGGTCCCACCTCTTAAGAGTGTCAGCCAAGAAGTGATATGATCAAACCTGAGTGTTCAAGAGCTCTTGTTAGCATGAGTGCAAGAGTGTCCTAGAGACAAGGGCATCATAGTGAGAAGGTAGAGGAAAGATAGTGAGAAGCTTGCAAGCCAAGGGGCAGCAGCAGCCACCCAGATGGAGCACACTCAAGAGACCATAAGAAGGACAGCATGAGTCGGAGACAGTCACTGGGGGCCAGACCCCAGGAAGAGTGAGGCCACCTGATGTGTCATATCAGGGGCCACCCCTGCTCCTGGGCTGCTAAGGGTGGGAGGGTGCCCTCAGCCAGCAGGTGAGAAAGATGACAGTTCGAAAGAAAAGACATGATGTTGGAAAACAAGCTATTGTGCTGTGAGAGAGAGAGAGAGAGGAGGGCAGGGAGGAGGGCAGGGAGCAGGGACCAACAACAAGGGATACCAAAAAGAGAAAACGAAGCATACAGAGAGAAGAATGTTCAAGACAAAGATGGGAAAGCCCTGAGGATAAGGAAGGCGCAGACTGTGGTCAGTTGATTAAGGACAGAAAAAGTTAGGAAAACACTGCCTTAGGTGATTTGCCTCCCACACAACAAAGGTATTCTCCAAGGTTAGTGAGCGCTGGCATGGAGCCCCGGGATCTTTCATTAGGTTAGCCACATCAGCCTGCCTGGTTTTATTACCTCTATGCTGCCTCAGAAGAGCTCGCTCCATCTGGTTGTGGCTGTTAAAAATGTGCTTGGCTTTCTTCTTAAAAATAAAACCCCAATCAAGGGATGAAAGAAAGTGCTTTGGAGCTTGTCCAGGGAACCATTGCATACAGGTGGGGAAGGAGGAGGCCTGGGGAGGGCCCGGGCTCGGGGCGGCGGCTGACACAGCACCTGCATCGTGAGCAGCAGAAGCCCAGGGAGGCCTTCCATGCTCAGCCCCGGCAGGATCTGTAATTTAGGGAGCGCAGAAGGGATGGTCCAGGACTAGGGAGAAGAGGTGTGAAAGTATACAGCAATATGCGTAAGGCTACTTTTAGCTAGGTAACGAGAAGCTGCTATTAAAAGTCTGCCTGCCAGTTAAGACGGCATATGGTCATTGCTTCATTGCATGCAAGTGGCTTTTCACCGCCAGCTCCCTCCTGTGCTACCAGACACAGGGCTGAACTGCAGGGTCTGGAAGGCGAGCCCACTTCCCAGGGCCCCTAGTCAGGGACAGTCTAAGACACACGTGGCTAGCACAGTGTACACGTAGAAGAACAAAACATACATAAGGCAAGAGGTCTTCCATATCTGCTGCCCACCCAGGCAAAATGTGCAAAAGATGTCCTACAGTCCAACCCATAGGTCAGAGCCCATGGCGGGTACCACCTGCAGGAGAGAGTGGTGTGTCCACCGCCCAGCTGCCACAGACCTCTGAGGTCAACTTGTTTGGATGAGAGAAAGCAATCCTTGAAGCAAAGGCCATTGCATCTGATTGCAGCCAACACAGCTCACAGCAGCCTCTGCAGCAGGGCTACTGTTGACACCCTGTAGGAATGTTTCCTGAAATCAAGATCTGGCTGATCTTTTGGGGAAGGCAGTGAAGGGCAATGCTTTCCTGCTTTCCAGAGGCCAGCATGCCTTCCCCTCCGGCTATGCCATAGTCCCTGTTCCATTCCGCTTGGAGGAAGAGTTTGCTGAGATCCTGGTGAAGGGTCAGGGCTTTCCTTTACTCTCCAGATCTTTTCTCAATAAACAAAACTCAGTGTGGGAACAGTATGCCTGTAAATTATGATACAAATTGATTAATGCCATAAAAATGTGTCTGAAACCACCAGCCCTCAAAAACAGTGGGGCTTATGTCGTCTGCCCCACTCTGAAGGAAAATTGCCCTTCAGAGTTTGTGTATTGTTCACCCTTTTTCTTGGCACACATGCAAAATCCGAAGCCTATAATAACGCAGGTCATTAAACTAAACAACTGCATTTGGACCTTTTTCAAGGGAGTGATTCAGGCAGGCGCTCTCCGCAAGGAATCCATTTACAAAGTGTTATCAGATGCTACCCTCTACGAAAAAGAAGACAGACCAGCCAGGCGACATTTTCACGGGAAAATGGACTTTCTTGGGGCCACTAGGTGGAGCTAGGTATTTACCAAAAAGGGCAGTTTTAACTTTGGTACCGCCCAGGACTTACTTACCAAAATGTCATTTTTCTATGTAACTTTTCTTCACACATAAAAATGAATGGGGGCGTGTACATATTATGAGTAACGCTTGAAGGTTGTATGCTGGGGAAGCCCCCACATGTGGTCAGAAAGGAGTCTGTCGCCTTATGAGAGGGTCCTTCCACACCTTGCCAGCCCGAGTGCTCCTGGTCCACCTCCAGTCTCTCACAACCTGCCTTTCTGGGGATGTTAAGGCTGGGATCATCTTTTCCATTGACTAACTTTACTTTCTCGTTTTGTAGGTCACTGTGCCCAGGGACCCACGTACCAAGAAGTGCTACCAACGATGGCCCTGCCCACAATGTGGGGCTGCCAGGAGGATCTAATGTTATGTGGAGGAATTCTTAAAAGATAAAGCAATCTTCAGACATGTAGGATTGTTTTGTTAGTTATCATCAGGAAACAGACTGATAACTAAAGAGGGGACACAGGCACTGGCTGCAGGACACAGGTGGGTTCCCAAATTCATGTTTTCTGATGCTTTTTAACACACATTCTCTTTGATAGAATATCTTTAAAAAGATAACTTTAAAAAGTAAATCACGTCAAGGATGATACAAGTATGCCCAAGGTAATTAAGAGCACAAGGCAACCAGCACTCAGGACTCCTCGTCCCAGGATGGAGCAAGGCCACCAGACTTTTGCTTGCAGGTGGGCAGGACAGCTTCCAATTTAGGAATCTCTGGCTCAGTTTATGGCCAATGATAAGTGGGAAGAGGAAAGGTAGTTGCTGTACTCCAAACAAATTATAAAAAACTCTAAGAAATGAGAAGTTTATTACAGCAGCATGTCTAATTGTAAAAGAATCAGATCACTTCCAGAGGTAAAGCAAATGCATACATACTGTAGCATTTGCCAAACTATTGTTCTGATCTATAGTATGTGAATAAGTGTTTGGTTTTAAATATTTTAATTTTAAAACATAGTGTTTCCTGTGCAAAAGCCAATTAACATTTCTAAGAACTGGTGTTTGTGCCTTTTTTGGGTTTTCTTTTTCCCCTATTGAATGGAACGTGTAGGCCAGTGTTAACCAGAAGTCAGCCTATGGCAGCAATGACTTCCTGGCACTTGGGTGGAAATATCCAGTAGAGTTAGTAGAAACAATAGCAAGTCAAAGGCATGACAGAGAGAGAGGAGGAGAGGTATGGGAAGTTCAAAAGTGTACAGTAAGGAATGCAAGGACCCAAAATTTGTCATGAAACCTTGTTAAGCAATCTAGCTAGGCCTCTGCACTAGGGTTTAGTAAATTATGTTTGAGTCTCACTCTCTAGACTAGGTTTCTGGAAAGTCATATACAAATGAAGCATTATCAGCAAATTAAGTCTGAAAAACTGGAGACAAAACTCTATTTAAAACAGTTGCTTGCAGAACCACAATGGAACTCTTTGTGGTGTTATCACAGCTCTGGCCTGTGTCTGGGCAGACAGCACCAGCACCTTCCTGTACCTTCTTGTCCTTGATCTTCACCTTGGGCCTGGGAAACAGGCTGCCCTGAGGTTTAGAGCCTTAGAAATTGAGAGAACAGCTTGCTGTCTCCTTCCTTTTACGGATCAGGAAGGTGAAGCACAAAAATCAAGTGACTTTCCCTTTAGAGAGACAAAGTTTTTCATATATAGTGTTAATGGTTTTTGTCAAACTATTATGAATTTATGTGTGTCAAAACTTTTATAGCTTCAGGAAACTGAGAATGCCAGGTATTTGAAAAGATGACGCAGCTACTGAAAAGCTGATTTAATATAAGTGTTTAAAACCAGTACAGAAAAGACAATAAATGTGCTCTTACCAATTTTGCGGAGATGGCAGATGAGTAAAGCTTAAAGAGCATCCAAAGAATGTCACTTTAAATCATTAAACAGATCCTCCAATGTGCCTACTTAACTAAAGGAAGTGGATCTTATGAATAGCTTATAGTTTTTTGTTTATTTTTGTTTTTTGTTTGAGACAGAGTCTCACTTTGTCACCCTTGGTAGAGTGCTGTGGCATCATAGCTCACAGCAACCTCAAACTCTTGGGCTCAAGTGATTCTCTTGCCTCAGCCTCCCAAGTAGTTGGGACTACAGGTGCCCACCACAATGCCCTGCTATTTTTAGAGAAGGAGGTCTCGAGCTGGCTCAGGCTAGTCTTCAACCTGTGACCTCAGGCAATCCATCCACCTTGGCCTCCCAGAGTGAGCTTACAGTTTTTTTTTTTTACCAGTTTGATGTTTATTGTTGTGTCACCTTAAGCAAATTCCTATCCTCCTCTGGGTCTCAGAGAATAGGCCATGATGCTCTGACCTGCAATGCCAGGGAGCCTTTGGAAGAGGTACCCAAAAGCAGTTAGCATGAAGAGGTTGCCATGCTCAGAGCTGAGTCACCTTGCCTGCTTCTGGCCACAGCTGCCTGGGCCCAGGACAGAGCTCTGACCCAAAAGAAGCCATGGTCCACTCTGTATTTCAGAGTGATTAGTCAACTGTGGCAACAGAGCCTAAGGTGGTCCTGTGAGCCCTACCCCCCACCCCTGCTCCCCGGGGTGCAGCATGCCTTGGTGTAATTCCCTCTGCTGAGTGTGAGTGGGACTTGTGCCTTGATTCTAATCAATAAGATGTGGCCAAGGTGATGACTGCCACTCCCTTTGGACTTAAGTTACAGTTGGCTGGCTTTGAAAAAGCCAGCTGCTCTGTTGCCAGTGCCCTGTGAGAGGGCCACAGGGAAGAGAACCGCAGGAGGCCCTAGGAACAGAGGGCAGCCTCTGCTCAACAGCCAACAAAACACAAAAATCTATCACTTCTATAGCTGCACAGAAATGAATTCTGCCAACAGCCAGAGGGAGCTTGGAAGTGGGTTCTTCCCCTGTTGTGCCTCCACATGAGAACAGCCCAGCTGACACCTTGATTTCAACCTTGTGAGCCCCTAAGCAGAGGACCCTCCTAAATGGTACCCAGATCCCTAGCCCCCAGAAACTGTAAGATAATAAATGTGCTTTTTTTTAAGCCACTGAATTTGTGCAGCAGTAGGTAACCAATACACCCCCCAATCAAGGGTTTCCAGTGTCAGAGACTGAACTTGAGATGTACAAAGTGTCAGCACGTGGTAACAGCAGCAGAGCAGATGCGCAGACTCAGGAGAGGTGCGCTGAGTCACAGCCTTGCTGCTGGCAGGGGAGGCAGCGCCAGGTGCCTGGCCCTGCAGGGACTCAGGAGAGTCATGAGGCATCCTGGACAATATTCCAGGCCCACAGGGAGCTGGCTCTCCATGGGCGTCCCTTACTCCATTCATCCCTCTTCCCCCACCCCTGAAAGCTGCTCGCCTCCCGGTGGCCTCTTGTCTCTGATTTTGTGCCCTCAGCAAACCTCCCAAGCAGAAACCTGAAAGTCATTGCAGATCCTTTCTCCTTCACCCCTAACTGTCAAAAAGTCCTTCTGATTTTACCTCTTCAAAGTTTTTCAACTCCAAACTCTTTTCTGTTTCTCTACCACTGTCCTAGTTTAAACCTCATCTTCAGATACTTCAACTCACCAACCGCCAGAGTCAAAGTGCGCTCAGCTTGATACTACACTTAAAATTCTGTGTGTGGGGCTGACATCATGTTCTCTTTTACTCAGCACTAACCTGAGTTAAACACTGTACATGTATCTACACACACACTAACTCATTAAATCTTTCCAAAGACCCTACGAAGAAAAGTGTCATCATCCCCCATTAACAGAAGTGAGTGCTCAGAGACTTGCTAACTCATAAAAGGGCACAGAGCTTTGTTGCTAAGACTTGAGGCTGCTCTGCTCAAAGCCTGTGTTTTCTCCACAAGCTGCCTGTCGAGCACAAATGAGCCTTACACCTTGGCCTGGCAGTTCTGTGTCCTACCTGTAAGTTGAAATCAGTAGGAAAAGCAGGTAGAGGTGGGAGCTGGGCGGAGGTGGTGTGGATGTGTCTGCTCTAAACCAGGTATTGTCGGTGCCCCAGTGTGGTCCCCCTATAAGCCCGGCCTGACAGGCCACTGCCTCAAAGCACTTCAAAATGGAATTGAGTCCCCCTTGCAAATGTGATGCCCAGGGGCCTGCCACCAGCTGGCTTCCCTAGTGTCCCGTGAGGAAGGTGGAACCACACACAGCTCCCTATACGCAGCGTGCATGCTTCGTTGGTTCTCTTTATTTTGCTCATTTTTCCCTTTATCTTGAACAAACTTCTTTTCTTCACCTCCCTGTCTCCTTTTTCACCCTTCAAGACACATCTCATTATCACCTCCTCCAAGAAGCCTTCCTTCCTTTTCCAGACTGGGCTATTTATCCCTCTGCCACGCTAATACAGATGCATCCTGCTAGCATCCAGGGTTGTTGCAAACTATTCCACGGTGCATGGCGTGTCAGGACATATTTCATCAGCATACATGTTTGTCCTCCCCAACAACCTGGAGGGTCCCTGAGGTCAGGGCTGGGTTCTATTCCATTTTGCCTCCCCAGGGCTTAGCCCACGGCCTGGAAGAGAACAGGATGTTGGTCAGAGTGATGCCTTCTGTCCATGAAATGGCAAGCAATAAGAGCACACCCACAGCCACAGCACCAGGAGTTGGTAAGCTCTTTTAAGACAAAGTCCATGTTTGTTTATCCTTGAAACTCTACTGTTACCCACGTTAGCACCCACCTGGCACAGTTCCCACAGATTCTCACCAGATAAATATTCTTTGCATAATTGAGTCTACTTAGCTGCCCAGGAGCTTGCTGAGCTCACAGTCCTCCCTCCAGGGAAGGTGACTACATATGTGTCTGACAGACCTGTGCACCTTCATGCATGGTCTCCTGTTGGGCTGGACCACCTAGTGGACACTGAGAAGCCCCTGGATACAAGTCAGCATCCCAGGGGCATTCAGAGGACACCCGACTAAGGCAGAAGAATGACCTCTAGTGGTCCCTGCTGGCTTTGTTAGTCCATAAAGCACTGGGACCTGGAAGAATTTTCAGAGGGAAAGATGCAATTCAGACTCTACTGTCCAGAAAGGGTACTAATTGGTACATAAGAACTCTGGCAATCACAACAGAATAAACCGCTACAGAACTACAAAGTGAATATTAAAATATTTCTTTATTATTGGTAATATACCCATTGAATGTAGCATTGAATAAAAGGTATTTTATAAATCTTTAAAAATCTATGAAATTTTCAATTTTAAAGATGCTCTTTGAAGCACCCATGAACATTTTAAATAATAAATACAGACAAAAGTACATCACAGTGTATATTTCTTCAAAGGCATTGTTTTTAAATGACTGTTACCTTTGATTAAAAAAAAATCCCCTTCTAACAAAAATCACTATTATTTTGCAGTAAGAGATTTTGAGGGGAAAAAATCCTTTAGGACCAGGGCTCCAGTTATGCAAAAACTATCTAGAAGGTCTATGTATATCAGCACATACCCTCTTAAAAAAGAAATGTTTAATTTACCCTACCATGCCATTTTCACCATGAGCAGTTTGTTACAACGTAAACTCAAAGGTGATCAAATCAGTTATCTTATACTTTTCTCATTTGATTATTTTTGTTGTCTTTGAAGGAGAATGGTACTTGTTTTTCATATGAACAGGCAGAGTAGAAAAGTTTAGTTCCTTCTATTAAACAGAAATTCTGTGAGAATTACTTTCCCCCTCATTGAGCTCAGAACTAGAATTCACAACTACCCCCATGGTAGCATGCAAACGTAAGCCTGTCTCATACAGGTGTTTGCAGAGCTGCATGCTTAAACCTAGCACCTTAGGAATATACTGAAATGGTCTCTTCAGCTACACAGAGCACTCACTTCACTTAACCAGTTTCACTCAGTGCAAACAGGACTGAGCTCCTCTACAGCAAAGTCAGGCCAAGTTCAAGTCCTAGATCTACCATATATCTAGGGAAAGTGTTCTGAGACTTCAACACAATCGCAGACCAGCAGATAAGACACCTGGAAAGTCTGTTTGATCCATATAGAAAGCAATGAAGTGTATCATGCCCAGGAGTAACCATCCTGAATTTCAGGTTTCTGCCATAGGTAAGGTTCACACACCTAACCAACCTTTTGTACACTTTATATGTGCAGGCACTCTGCTGATTTATTCTTGTGGTTAGATGTGTACATTTCATGTAATAGTTCAAGAAAGGACTTGGAAATAAATTTCAACTTTTAAAGCTGCTCAACACCGGTCAGTGATCTCTTGCCTCTTTGAAATACAAAGTTTCTTCAGCCTACAAAATGAAACGATTACTAGAAAACTTTTTGTGTGTGTTTTGTTTTGTTTTTTAGAGGCAGGGTCTTGCTCTGTTGCCTGGGCTAAAGTGCCATGACATGATCATAGCTCACTGTAGCCTCAAACTCCCAGGCTCAAGAGCCCCTGCCATCTCAGCCTCCCAAAGTGCTGGGATCACAGGTGTGAGCCACCATGCCTAGCCTGGAAAGACAGCCAGGAGATGAAATGCATGGCTGTGCCACAGGTTTGGCCAACTTCCTGCGAACCATTCTGCAGCCTGAGAGTCCCCTTCCAAAGGCCTGACCGGCCCCTCTGTGGAAGGAGCTGAGTCAGGTACCACGAGGACACAAGGGGTGGATCCAACCCCACCCAAGAGCATGACTGGAAGGAAATCTGAGCGCAGTCAGTGAAGGCAAATGAGAAGGAGGAGCTGAAGAAGGCATAACAGGAGGGGACAATATCCTACGCGGAGACATCTGAAAAGATTCCCAAGTGCTGAGCGCCGGGTCAGCCATGAACACTTCCGGCTGCTACGCACAGTGTGGGGCAATATTTGCTTAGAGGCAAGAGCGTCTTTGGAGGGTGGTGGCCCTGAAAAGACAGATAGAACTTTGTCAGAAATAGGAAGAGAAAAATGTTCCAGGCAGAATGAATCACATAAGGCACAGAAAACAGAGTGATGGGGGTAGGAGTGCAATTTATAGCCGCCTCCACTTTACAGTGTACCCAGGTCACGAAGCCCACATGGGGCAGAGGTATGTGTGACTCCATGGCCAGAGCAGTCTCCCCTATGCCAAGCAAGGCACTGCTCAGGGAGAAGGGGAGCTGAACGGCAAGGGTACAGACCAGGGATGGCAGACATCCAGATGGGGTGAGGTCTCTGTGGTTCTGACAGGGGTACGCCAGAGTCCCTGCAGAGGAGAGGTTTGCAGAAATAGTTGGGCAGAAGTTGGTGGGGAAGGCTTCTCTAAAGCGGCACTTCCACAGCACTGGTGGACTATGATTTTAACTTAGGTTTATGCTCATTTGAGGCAGTGCCATCACTTGCCCTGAATGCTCCTAAATCATTTGTGCTTCCTTCCGCAGGCAAGGGCAGGAATATAATCTGGATTGTACTTTGGGCCAGCTGCAGAGGCAGCGGTGCCTACTATACCGGACTGACACGGGAGAGACCGAAGTGGGAAGACCACCAGACCACTGGTGACTGGTCATCTCCAAAGTGTGTGAACTCAGGGGTTAAAAAAAAAATAAAAGGGGAGAGAAGGGGAAGAGGAGACTTAAAAGGAAACATTGGAAACTTCTGCATTCTGGAGGCTACTAGGGAGAAGGAAGGAAGGAGCGCCAGTAAACACGAAGGCAGAGAACCTGCAGGCTAGCTCCACACCACAGAAGCTACGGACGGGAGCCTCCAGCCAGACAGCAAATATCCAGTTTCAGCACAGCAGAAAGCTTTCTCACTGAGGAAACAAATCAGTCTTCAAATCTGGGTTTAGAGAAATATAACCTGGCCAGACTGCTAAGATAACAGTTCTAGATCTTATTTCACTTTGCCTCTTGGTACTTAGTCCTTAAAGGAGAGCCTCTACTTTACAAAGAAACTTTAATTATGTGCTTCATCAAGGCTGTGTGACTTTACATTTAAGCTACTTAATTTGTTTTAGCAAATACTCAGGATCCCACAATTAGTAAGACTCGATAGGATGCCCTGGGGATGCAGAGTTGAGCAGTACATGGTCTCTGTGCTTGCAGGGCTCACATGCCCACAGGGTCTAACAGCAGAGAAGCACCTCGGAACCGTGTGAGGACCAGCTGGGAGGGCTGTGAGCAGGCAGGTGGGGGTGGCAGGGAGGAGGGCTGAGGGCAGCGGCAGGTGGGGCTTCATGGTTGCCTGCAGCTTTTAAGGGTGAGGAGATGATCAGATGTGGGCTTCACAAAGACATTTTGTTGTTTGTATTTCATACCTCAATAAACCTAAACTTTTTAAACAGAAGTGGGCAGAGAGTTAAGCCAGTAAAGGAATGATACACAGAACAGTCAAAGAGGTGAAAGGAGACACAGGAGGGAATGAAGTCATGGAGACATCAGCAAACGCCACAGAGAGGGGAAAAGAGAAAAAGGCCCTGTGCTTCTGGAGGAAGAAGTCGCTGGTGACTTTGCCCCAGTCAACCTGGCGGAAATGGAAGCAGATTGCAACAGGGACTCATTCATGTTTCTGGAACATGCAGCACCTTCCACTGTGCCTGAAGGAACATGGTTTAACCATGAAAAAATAGAATATTTTCTTGTATCTATACAATCCAAACATCTCTACAGAAAAAAAAAAAAAACTACATACATACCCAAAGCAATTTTTCCCTAATGAAGAACATAACTCGCACAGCATGAATCAGTAAGATGGCCAATTCCACTTGGGAAAGTGCTGACTTGACTCAAAGTTATGTAGTCACCTTGACCACAGAAGTCAGACCCTTTAGAAGCAATACTCCGAGAGGCTCCACAACCCGGCCCCAGTCCCCAGAACCCACATACTCCACGGGTTGCCCAACCCCAGTGTGACGCCTTCCCACCAAGCTGAGAAGCCCTGGCCTGGAGCTATGTTTTCAGCTGTGCCAAAATGAAGAAACTTCCTGGGCCAAGACTTCACCTCATCTTAGCACTCCACTCTCACACCAACACGATTAACTCACGTAGGTCATGTCTATGTTTACATATTTTTATCGTAGGTTTAAAATAATGGAACCATACATTTGTTTTCACTGGATAAATCAGATTTTATAGAAGTTTCTCCAGCTGTCACTACTAAACATACCCAAGATTTGGTAACTTAGCCCTTAAGTTAACCAATTACTCCTTTGATTCCTGCATGATGCTCACCTTAAGATATGTTTGGTTTAATTACTAGAAATATCTAATCTTGTTTTAACATGTGAAGTTGATAGAAGCTAACTTTCCTAAGAATTTTGGAACTTGAAAATCATTAGGATATCTGGTCCATACTTGGTCCTTCTTCAAAGGGATTCTGAGGTTTATCTTACAGGGGTACAAGTGAATCTTTCTAAGAACAGAATGTGAACGTTTTAAAACAATAACTGAGAAAATGACATGAAGGCTGTGCTGACCAGTTAGATGGAAGTATTTCGGATTGGGTGTGAAAACCCCACATTGTACCCCAGAAGTGCATTAATGTACATAGTTACCATTCAATAAAAAAAAAAAAAAAAGGACCTGCAATTGATCTTTCAGTCTGTGGATGTGCTGTGAGAGGTGATGCCCGCGCCCATGCCTGCGCCCATGCCAGGCAGCTGGGTCTCGTTCATGCTCACCGGCTGCCCACAGCCTCCTGCACTTTCTTCACCAACCTGAAGACCAAGTCTTCAGCTCTGCCATGTTTCTGAGCTTCTCAGACACAACCAAAGGTCCCATCCTGATTTAATGAATTGTGTGTATGGCAGCGAATCAAACTGGCAATACTTCTGACAATCTTGTCAGTGTCACTGAAAATATCTAGCTTGGTGGCAACAAGTGAGTGAGTAGAAATTAACAGCTGTGCAGCATGTCCAAACGTGCTCTGGGATGTAAATGAAACAGACTGGGGGTGCTGCTGGAGGAAGTATCCTCCTCATTTATGTCCATTCAAACAGAAAAGGACAGCCAAAGGACTGAATCAGTTTTAAAATGTTTACTACATCCCCTTTCCAAAAGCCCTCAAAGTGGCACTTGTGTAGCAACTTCTAAAAAGAAATAGGAAAGTTTATATCAGCAATACACATCTCAAAAAGTAGTCATCACCACAGAGCAAAGTCATACACTAACTGCGACTTCCAAGCAAGCTGTTCCTAAGCCTGCTAACAGCAGTCTATGACATCACTAGCAGCACAGGCAGGTTAACTCAGATTTCTCAACCATGTGAACATAAGAGAACATTCAAAGCTACTATTCAATATATTTCAAAAAAGTTAGGGCAAAAAGGAATTACTACTTCACATACCATGTTATTAACTCATCACCCATGAAGGGCAAAAAGTATAAATGGAATCAACAGGCACAGGGAAAACCCAAGATTCCCTCACTTGAAAGTTGATGTCAGGAGACAATTGGTCAGACCCACATCTGCCCCCCAAATGCTGAGGTCCACACTCCTGCAGAATAGAGATTGCCTCAGTCAAGACAGCCCTTGCATAAAGTCAAATCAATGAATTCCTTCTAACTTTCACTCAACATTGTCTGCAAAAAGAGGAAATGCTAAGCACTTGTGAAAATAAAATCAGTACAAAATGAAAGGCTGAGTCTCTCCTGAAGCCTCCATTCAAATAATAGTAAGAAAAATCCCAAAGGGCCAAAAGAATGGGAGAGAGCCACTAGCTGATGTGACAGTTTGACAAACGTATGAAAGCTGGAATGCCGATGTGAGTTGGTAGACAGAGAAGTGGCAGGATGGGCTTAGTCGAAATTGGGAGCTTAAGCAGCAGGACAAGGGGAGCACAGCTGGAAACAGGGAGATTAAATAGAGGTCTGTCTGGGAGACAGTCCACCTTACCCCTACAGGCAACACTGTGCATATTATCAGGGCCCTTCTGTTAAAAGGAAGTGTCCAGAGGGAACCGAGGCAGCTAGCCTGGCAGGTGGCTCCCACAGTGGACCTCCCCTCAATTAGGCATTAGGGATCTCCAGCACCATGACTGATTTTCTGCTCATACACCCAAAGTTCAGCTGCTATTTTACATGCCCCTCTCATATACCTGGAGCTCCTGGCTGATTTTCTCTTGCTTCTGTAAGGTTATGGCTGATAACCAGAAATCACTACATGTTTAAGGGAAACTACCACTTAAAAATTAAAGAACAGGTGGCGGCACCTATGGCTCAGTGGGTAGGGTGCTGGCCCCATATACTGAGGGTGGTAGGTTCAAACCTAGCCCCAGCCAAACTACAACAAAAAATAGCCAGGTGTTGTGGCAGGTGACTGTAATCCCAGCCACTCAGGAGGCTGAGGCAAGAGAATCGCCTAAGCCCAGGAGTTGGAGGTTGCTGTGAGCTGTGATGCCACTGCACTCTACCGAGGGCGATAAAGTGAGACTTTATCTCTAAAAAGAAATAAAATAAATAACAGCAAAAATGGGGAAAAAAATTCAACCAAAGTAACTCTGGGAATACAACTTTCAAGAGACTTAATATCCTTAGAAAGTCAAGATAGGGTGGCGCCTGTGGCTCAAAGGGCTCAAAGGCGCTGGCCCCATATGCCGGAGGTGGCGGGTTCAAACCCAGTCCCGGCCAAAAAACAAAACAAAACAAAAAGAAAGTCAAGATATTAAATCCAGAAGGCCAAGAATAGTTGCTATGAAAAAGGAACAATCAAAGACCAAAGCTTCTGTTCACACACACAAAGAGAAGATAACTAGCGCAAGCCTCACGGGAATGGATTTAGTCTGCTTTGTTCACTGCTATATCTTAAGAGCCTACAATACTGCTTGGCAAATCACAGGTGATGAAAAGTGGAGGATGAATTTGAGAAAAATAAAGACAGAAAATATAAGAAACAATGAGGCAGATATGAACAGGGTAACAGGAGTTCTAGAAAGAAAGAACAGAAAACAGACAAGATCAAAGAA
Source organism: Otolemur garnettii (assembly GCF_000181295.1). Classification (NCBI taxonomy): domain Eukaryota; kingdom Metazoa; phylum Chordata; class Mammalia; order Primates; family Galagidae; genus Otolemur; species Otolemur garnettii. Next base: position 5,856,533 of record NW_003852454.1, on the reverse strand, counting down.
CTTTTGAAACTACCTTTTCTGGAGCTGAAGAGACAGGAGTCTTCACTGAAAGCCTCTGCTGTGTGCCACACAGGATGAGTCAGTCACAAAAGACCCACATTTAGATCTCCTACTGTGTCATTTCAGACACGACAGGTAAGGAGAAAGTCCTCAGTGACAGAAGAGAGAAGCAAAAACCAAAGCTCCTACTGCAAGGGGATGACAACCAGGATGACAGTAGGCCTGTTAGGAACTAGACCGCACAGCAGGAAGTAAGCAGTGGGAGAATGAGTGAAGCTTCACCGTATGGACAGCCACTCCCCACTGCTGGCAACACCACCTGAGCTCCACCTGTCAGCAGCCCTAGATTCTCAGGTGCACAAACTCTACTGGAAACTGCAATCTAGGGTGAGCTCCTTCTGAGAGCCGAATGTCTGATGATTTGAGTTGGAGCTACGGCAACAATGCTAGTGCTGGGGAGCACCTCCAAATACAGATTACTATTAGCAGAAGTTTGCACAGAGACCATAATAAATCAATTGCTTGAAGACTCATATTGAAATCATCCCCCTCTGCCCCATGGAAAAACTGTCTTCCATGAAATTGGTCCCTGGTACCAAAAAGATTGGGGACTGCTGTTTGAGGACACTAGACCCAAGCCGTCCAAGTTCCCAGGGAAAATTATTTTGAACCCAGAATTCTGCTCCAGGCCAAAACAGCAGTCAAATAAAGGGCAAAATAGCAACACTCTCATGTATGCTGAGGAGTATGAAAAGCGCACCCTTCCTGAAAATGTACTCCAGTAAAATGAGAGTATAAACTCAAACAGGAAGATACGAGACTCAGGAAAGTATGGGATTAACCCAAGTGTCTGATAAAAACCAATCTCAGTACCTAAAACGTAGTCAGCCCAAATTACACGGAGTCAGCCCAAATTACACGGGGCAATCAATGAGCTCTATGCAGATTCCACCCTTCAGAAGGAAAGAAAAAGAAACTGACTTCAGGGGAAGAAGTACAAGGTATTCTCTCATCAAGAAAAAAGTGGTTTCAGGAAAAATGGCCTGGGGGTGGGGAGGATACATAGGAAATAGACAAGGATGAAGTGAGCCAAAATAAAGCACGATTCCTGCAAAGGATGGAAGAGTCCACTTGACCACACGACAGGAACGCTCCCCTCGTGTGAAGAACCTGCCTGCAAGTGGAAAAACATGCGACTGCGCCAGGGCTCCTTGAAGGCGATCTGCATAAATCAGGGTCCTCACACCACTGTCGACTGGTTCTCTATCTTTCTGTATCTGAATAATGGCCACAGAATGGGCATCACGTCATCCACCTTGAGAAGGAAACGAGGGTATAATAGAGCAGGAAGAGCTGATGAAAGCTCAGGAGGAGAGGAGGGTCCAGAGAGAAAGGGCAGGAGTGCTAATGTCCTCACCTTTCCAAGTGGGGAGCCAAGTGACACCTTGAAGAGCTACCTGGATAAGACACACAAGTTTAAACACATAATTTTAAAAGGTATGGCAGTCATCAAGAAAAGGAATTAAAACAGTGACAATGGTGATGGGAGTAAAGAGATTGGGTGGGCTAAATCACTGGAGACGTCTGAGATTGAAAATCAAGACATAATGGCATAAGAATATTATTTAGGAATAGAGGAAGAACCAAAGAATGATCTGAGAAGAGAAAAGGTTAGATGTGGCCTTTAAAGAACAGGGCTGGAGGCTCCGCGCCTGTGGCTCAAGTGGCTAAGGCGCCAGCCACATACACCTAAGGTGGTGGGTTCAAATCCAGCCCGGGCCCACCAAACAACGATGGCTGCAACAAAAAAATAGCTGGGCGTTGGGGCAGGCACCTGTGGTCCCAGCTACTTGGGAGGCTGAGGCAGGAGACTCGCTTGAGCCCAGGAGTTGGAGGTTGCTGTGAGCTGCGATGCTATAGCACTCTACCCAGGGGGACAGCTTGAGGCTCTGTTCAAAAAAAAAGAACAGGGCTGGAGTAGAAACAGCAAAACTAAAGACCCTCCAGGCTGGGCACGGTGGCTTACGCCTATAAAGGCACTCTCTGGGTTATGAACAGGATAGGTTCTGCAGGTTTGTTCTTAAGTTGAATCTGTATGTAAGTTGGAACAGGTCCATTAACCTATTACCTGTAATCAGCTCTGTTCATAAATGCAAGTTGTAGGTTAGTTGGATGTTTGTAACTTGGGGATTTATTGTCATAGCCTCATTCATAAGTGTGACTTGTACATAAGTTGGATGTTTGTAACTCAGGGACTGCCTGTAACTTCTAGCACTCTAGGAGGACAGGTAGAAGGATTAATTGAGCTCAAGAGTTCAAGACCAGCCTGAGTAAGACCAAGACCTTGTCTCTACTAAAAATAGAAAAATTAGCCAGGCACTTGTATGTAGCCTGCACCTGTAGTACCAGTTACTGGGGGGGCCGAGGCAGGAGGATAGCTTAAGCCCAGTAACGGGGGTTGCAACGAGCTATAATGATGCCACTGCACTCTAACCAGGACAACAGAGTGAGATTCTGTCTCCAAGAAAAAGACTAAAGACCCTCCACAACAAGCAGGTCTAGGCCTTTAGATTTTAAAGCTTCTGCAGTTATAAATTTTTTTTTCCAGTTTTTGGCTGGGGCTGGGTTTGAACTCACCACTTCCGGCATATGAGGCCAGTGCCCCACTCCTTTGAGCCACAAGTGCCACCCTGCAGTTATAATTTTGATAAACTCTTTCAGTGAATTTTTAAAGTGCAACAATTAAAGTCAGGTTTACAACTATTAATATTAACATATATATTAACTTTTTTTTTTTTAGAGACACAGTCTCACTTTGTTGCCCTCAATAGAGTGCTGTGATCTCACAGCTCACAGCAACCTCCAGCTCTTGGGCTTAGGTGATTCTCTTGCCTCAGCCTTCCGAGTAGCTGGGACTACAGGCACCTGCCACAATGCCTGGCTGTTTTTTTGTTGCAGTTTGGCTGGGGGTGGGTTTGAACACGCCACCCTCAGTATATGGGACCGGTGCCCTACTCACTGAGCCACAGGCGCCGCCCTATGAATATTAACCTTTCAAACACTGTTAAGCTTCAATAGTGCTTTATTACAATGTAGTTTCTAGCCCAACAGAGGTGAATTTTATATTTCACTTGTCATTTAAATTTATATACAAGCAGTCCTTGAGTTACAAACATCTGACTGACGTACAACTTGAACTTACAAATGGAGCCTCTTACAGATAATAGGTAAAGATGTACCTGTTCCAACTTACATACGGATGCTGTTGTATGTACACATACATACCTATGTTGTTCGTTATCCAGGGACTGCCGGTACCATAATTAATCTAAAACATCATTTTCTCCCACATTTTTATGTAATTGAAATCAAGACAGATTCATTTACTCGGTCGGGTTCTTATTACTGGTATATAAATTATGTTGACATTGTCTTGTGATCGATGGCATCTTGGATTTGATGAAATAGGATACGGGTAGGAAATTGTGTGTCTAGGTATTTTTCCTCTCCATTGCTTTACGAAATCACAGACTGTTACATCTTTTTTTAATACTCTGCTCCTCCCTCTTCATACTCCAGCCATATATAGTGGTCTGTGGGCTTTTCCTGAACACCTTAGGGTAATAGTTCTCAACCTATAGGTCGAACTGTATTAAAGGGCCACAGCATTAGGAAGGTTGAGAACCACTGCCTTAGGGCCTTGGGACCAGCTCCAACCGTGCCCTGGTCTGGAAAGTCCTGCACTCAGCCCACTCGTTCCTCAAACCCGGCTCCTTCAGGCCACGCAATTTCAGGTTAATTGTCACTTCCTTGGAGAAGCCTATGGACCATCCAATCTAAACCATCTCTATACACTAAAGACATTTCTTATAATATTTCTCAGTTTTATTTTCATTAAAGCATTTACCCTTATAATTTCATCTGTCTGTCTCTTACCTTACTCAAGCATAAGCTCTGGGACAGCAGAGATGTTGCTTATCTTATTCAACACTATTTCCCTGGCACCTAGGATACAGCCCGACACTCAGTGGGTGTTCAAATATTTGTAGAATACTTCAGAAAAATAAACTATTGGCAAAATACCTAATCCTACTATAAGTAGGTTTCAAATGTATAAACAGCATTGCTTCCCTATTTTTCTATGACAAAGAATCTCATATGTACAATAAATTATTTTGTTAGGAAGATCCGCTTCTGACTGCTAGCCAGTCAAATATAATTTTAGAAATACACTAACAGTATCTACCAAATATAATTTCTATAACATGAAACAAGTCATACCATCTTTGATGCATTTATACATATTCTAAATTTACCTACTTTTGACCAGAACTTATATTAAACAGGTAGCAAACTAGGATGAAAACACAAAAGTTATTTCAGAAATTTAAAAGAGTAATTACCCTCAACTTTTAAATTTTAAGAGTGATCTCTCCTGAAGGAGAGGACAAGTTAAAATTGCTATTTATATTTATAATTTTATTTCCCACAGCTCAATTAACAGGGTTAATTGAAATAGTTTGTTCGATCCTGCAAAACAGCTGACAAGAACTATAAAGAACTGTCAGTTCCTTGAATACTCATGCTTCACATGTATGACAAAAAGGTGAAATGAAAAGGCTGAAATACTGAAAATGTCTATTTGTCTGCTTTGTTTTTATTCAAAAAAAGCCCATGATTCTTTGGGACGTGATACAAGATTGTTTCCCAGTTAGATCATAATTTCTATAACATCTATAATAATCATAAATTCCAAAGGTTCCTGCTCTCCCCATCCCAATTCACTTTTGGCACCTATACATGAAATGTCACTTCTGAAAAATGGGGAAAACGTATGCTGAATACTTGGGCTTTTATCACAGTCCTCCCTTCTGATGAAAATTTTTCTGATTGCTGAATTTAGAATACTGATACAGTAAGAAAGATAAACAATATCTCATCAAAAAAATATTTTTCTAACTATCTGGCTATCTTAGCAAAGAATTGTATTAGCCAATTCTCCGAAGTAAAGGGGCAATTGCTTATCTTTCCCCACTTCCTCTAATTTTAGATGTGGAATCACAGAGCAGTTCTACAAGAGGTAGCAGAAGGTCTGGCATAGGCTCTGGCTTCATGATTTCAGAAGACAATTTTAACACATCCCATCTTTCAGAAGAATTTGTGTGATACTCTGTGAAACAAAAGAGGCTCACTTGACCTCTGCCAGCAGAGTGATACTGATCAGGAAGACAGAACCTCAATTTCTAGTGGAGAAGGAGGGGACTTAACCAGGGAGGGCAATTAGGAGGGGACTTAGCTAAGGAATTTTTAAAAAATCTGATTAGAAAAGTGGGTCATGGGGCTGGGCACAGTGGCTCACACCTGTAATCCCAGCACTTGGGAGGCTGAGGGGGGTGGACTGCCTGAGCTTGCAGGTTCGAGACTATCCTGAGCCAGAGCAGGACGTCATCTATAAAAAAAAAATAACCAGGTGTTCTGGTGGGCTCCTGTAGTCCCAGCTACTTGGGAGGCTGAGGCAAGAGAATCGCTTGAGCTCAAGAGTTTGAGGTTGCTGTGAGCTATGACATCATAGCCCTCTATCAAGGGTGACAAAGTGAGACTCTGTCTCAAAAAAAAAAAAAAGAAAGAAAGAAAGAAAGAAAAGTGGGTCATTTATAAAGTACACTACTCTTGAGTCTTTACTCAGTCTAACAAAAAAGTTCCTACACACAAATTGGGATGCTACAAGAGAAAAATTGCCAACACGGGCTATAATTGGCAAATGCTTAAACATGAAGAAAACAACGTTCATTTTTCATATACAAGGAGAATTCATAAACTCGATAGTGACCTATTTGGCACACTTGAAATTCACTTTTTTAGCTGTGCTTCAGATCTACAGGGTATTGCCAAGAAATTTATCCAAAAAATCTGTGGATTTTTCAGTATCATTAGAGTTTAATGGATGTTTCTCATTGCTACTGCTGAACTGATAAATGTGGGGGAGGGGAGGTCTTACTCCACTCTCTTCTTCCAAAACCTAATGAGACAGTTTTATTTCAAAACAAAAGATGGTAGGTAATGTTATAAAACTAGGAACAAAGTAAAACACCAGGACAATATTTTTCTACGTAATTAACACTTGCCTGTTTCCTACCTGTAACACTACAGATGTAGTTAAGCTTTTGGGAGGAGGGAAGAAACTCCAAAATCTAACAAAGCAGCCATTCCATTCATGGACAAAGGCTTACTTCTTCTACCAGCCACCAAGTCACAGATATTTTCCCCATTTAAAGAAGTATGCATGAACCAGGCTGGGGAGAGCAGGAAGCACCATCAAAAAGTCAACTGCAGTCTTCTCTTTACCAACCCAGCCCTGTGTCCTGGTAGCAACTGACTTCCTCCACCACCTCGACATTCACAGTAAGCAACATCTTTCTTTAAAACTTTTCTTGTTCTTGCTGCTTTTCTTGCCATTCTTATCTTTGTTTTCTGACATCTTCTTTGCTCTGATTTCTCTCATTAGGTCAAAAAACACCTGGGGGTGGGGTGGGAGGGATAAAAAGAACAGAGAAGAAAAAGCCATCAACTAAGCTGGATATGGAATTATATTTTAACATATAAAGCTAAACTTATTTTTATAAAACATATGCCAACAAAAACAAAGGATCTAGAGCAAGTAAGAATAATTAACTCTAAAAACATTCTAATGATACAACATAAACACCTCTGCACCTTAGCAAGCTAAGGACTGAATCATCACACTGTCGCTGCCGTTCAACAGCTAATTTTGAAATGATGAATCTCTTTTTAATGATAAGTATGATGAAGAGTAAAACATGCTTTTTGCACAGATAGAATAAACCTACAGCTTTGTGAAATTCACAAATATTGACAGTGACAACAACAATCCGATTTTCAAGCATGTCCAACCACCACAGAAGAGAAGGGTGTGGGGACCTGTTACTGGGTGCTCTGTTCACCTCTGTGTCTTATTTAATCCTTACAGAACCCTAAAAAAGGGGACCATCATTTTGCATGACACCTCGCCCAGTATAAGTCTACAACAGCCCCCCAGAAGGCAGCAGAGTGGGAGGAGGAGGGCATGAGGCAGTGAATCACTGAGGCCCGGCACCATGAAACTGAGGCGGGGGCGGGGGGAGCCAGATGTCCTTCCTGCCACAGTATCCCTTCCCATGCACCCCTCCCACTCCAGTCCTCAGGAACAACTACTCCTCCATTCCTTGTGATGTCAGCTGAAAGGAACTTTATCACGAACTGATGAGACTTGTCCTCTGAATGCCAGGGTACTATTAGATACAGATTATCATGTGTCACGGTAGTTTGGGTTTTGCCCTCTGCTACCAGCAATCTTGCCAGATAACTGATTATACCCAAGCAGACAAAATATGCCTTCTACAAAGAGACATCTGAGCCTTCTCACAGAGTGATGGGGAGTCCGAGCGTGAGACCAAGCATGGGCTTTTATCTTTGGACATTCCCACAAAACCACAAGCTCCACAGTCCTTCTTCTGCAAGATCAAGGTTCTGGAGTGTGGGACCCCTGAGCATTTACACGGGCTCCAGGCACAGAGAAGCCCCCTCCGGCCCAGCTGGTCAGGCTGACCCAAGTACCCCTGCACGTCAGCCTCTCAGGAGAGAGCCTGCCCATGACAGCACTGTGAACGGCTTCAAATGTTACAGGTTTTTCCTTTTCTCCTAACAGCAAAAGGCAGGAGGAGGGGAATGGAGCTTGTCCAAGTAAAATGATGACAAAGTTGTTCATGGGCTGATCTTATCACATCTTTTATGTAAATTCTGTACAAGTGAATACAATGCTGCCAGTCATAAGTTTCTGCTGGTTCCTGTCTGGCAGGTCAAGCTGGTGCAAGGGAGGAGGAGGGAGGACGGCCCCCTTGCCCAATCCTACCCCATCCAAAAAGTACACATCAACAGCTCCAAGCTGAGAAAGTCTTCCTGATTTTTTAAAAATGAAGCCTATGTCTGGACTTCCTGTATGTTTCCCATAGCTAGGAAATAATCCGATAGAAAGAAAGATTTTGAATAGCATAAGAATCAACATAAGAGTTGAGATAATTTGAAAGGAAACGCAGCTGATGATACACACACTTTACATTGTAGACAACAACCAACTGGACCCGTGGGTGCTGCCAAGGTGCTTCCACAGTGAGCCCCTTCTAACACCAATGGTCTAAATACCCAGGTTGTTCTGACACCATGTCACTTGGTTAAAAATCTCCCTACACCAGGTAAGAAGCAAAGGGGCAGCATTTCTTTATTTCTCCACAAGGAAGAGAAACAGAAGAAGGGATGTGGGAGACCTGGATACTGAAGCCGCATACCAGGCCCACCATTTCGCTGCCAAACTGCAATGGCTTTCCATTTTGCAAGAGCATGGATCATGAGGTAAGAGCTAACGAGCAAGGCGAAAGCCTCAACTTTAATGTTTAAAGATTTTAACTGTGTGGCAGCCAATGGGAACCTACTTTAAAAAAGAAAAAACAGCCACGCATGTGGTGGCCTGTGATCCCAACACTCTGAGAGGCTGAGGCGGGTGGACTGCCTGAGCTCACGAGTTCGAGACCAGCCTGAGCCAGAGCAAGACCCCATCTCTTAAGAAAAAAAAAGAAAAAAAAAAGCCAGGGGTTGTGGCAGGCACTTGTAGTCCCAGCTACTTGGGAAGCTGAGGCAAGAGAATCACTTGAATCCAAGAGTTTGATGTTGCTGTGACACCATGGCAGGGTGTCAGGTGAGACCCAGGGTGACAAAGTGAGACTCTGTCTCAAAAAAAATAAATAAATAAAAAAGAAAAAATGAAGTCTAACAACAGCAACCCCCGCAGGTGGTCTTTCAAATTGTCAACATTCAGCATTATCAAGGTCACCCTCACATTAGCTTCAGAGAACGAGAAAGTACTGCTGGCGTTGGCTATGGGATAAAGAGAGAGAAAAGAGGTCTTGAGAGCAAATACTACTTAGAGACTAACTATAAATACAGATCACCCTGGCTCTGTCAGTGAAAAGAATCAATCTAACCATAACTCAATGAGAGCAAAATCAAGAAACCCCCGTTTCTCCCCAGGTCACATTCAGGGAACCTCCTGGTCAGCCCTGCTCCTGAAGAGCAATGGGAAGGTGAGAGGACGCCAGCTGCGTCCATCCCTCCGGCACAGTCCCCACAACCAACGGCCTCATCATGCCACACTTCCAAGGACTATGCAACACTGAGCATACTTTAAAGAAGCCTCATGTCGAAGCAAAAGGACTCCAGGGCCTGATGCTCTCAATGCTTCTCATTACAATGGCTCACACATCTGGAGAACTCAGCGTCTTCACCTAGTCCCCACAAACAGTTCCCACAAAAACACACAGGTGACACATCTGCATTCTGCAGTTTCTCAAGTCTGTTTCTATCTCTTTCTCTTTTTTTTTCTGAGTCTTATTTTGTCACCCTTGGTAGAGTGCCATAGCATCAGCTCACAGCAACCTAAACTCTTGGGGTTGAATGATCTTCTTGCCTCAGCCTCCCAAGTAGCTGGGACTATAGGTACCTGCTACAGAATCTGGCTATTTTTAGAGATGGGGTCTTGCTCTTGCTCTTGCTCAGGCTGGTCTCGAACTCGTGAGCTCAAGCAATCCACCCCCCTCAGCCTCCCAGAGCGCTACAGTCTGCTTCTATTTCTAAGAAACACGCTGAGCGAGTGCCTACCTTGTCCACATTGGCCCGTGTCTTAGCCGATGTCTCCACATACTGCACGCCCCACTCTTCGGCTTTACTCCTGGCCTCCTCAATGGGCACCTGCCTCCGCTCCTCTAAGTCAGACTTGTTTCCCACTACAAGCAACGGGATTTTATCCTCTTCAGACTTGACACGGAGGATCTGTTCCCTAAAACATCACATCAAAAATACAGTACCTAAGAAAGCCAGAAAACAAACCTGGTTTTGTGGACCCACCTAAAATAAAAGACTTTCCTAAGGCTGAAGAAGAAATTGCTACATTTAGGGCATGTTCCAAGGAAGCTAAAGAGGCAGTTATAACTTAGACAAGTGTTTTCAAAGTCCAGTTCTTGGACCAGGCCCAGTGGTGGCTCATGTCTGTAATCCTAGCACTCTAGGAGGCCAAGGAAGGAGGACTGCTTGAACCTGGGAGTTTAAGATTAGTCTAAAATAGCAAGAGTGAGACCTTGTCTCTACTAAAAATAGAAAAAACTAGTGGCTCGGCACCTATAGCTCAAGCAGCTAGGGCGCCAGCCACATACACCAGAGCTGGCGGGTTTGAATCCAGCTCAGGCCTGACAAACAACAATGACAATTGCAACCAAAAAATGGCTGGGTGTTGTGGCAGGTGCCTGTAGTCCCAGCTACTTGGGAGACTGAGGCAAGAGAATGGCTTAAGCTTAAGAGTTTGAGGTTGCTATGAGCTGTGACACCACAGCATTCTACCCAGGGTGACAGCTTGAGACTCTGTCTCAAATTAAAGAAAAAAAAAAAGACATTGTGGCAAGTGCATGTAGTCCCAGCTACTCGGGAGGCTGAGATAAGAGAACCACTGCTGAAGCCCAAACAGTTTGAGGTTGCTGTGAGCTAGGATGCCACAGTACTCTACCCAGGACACATAGTGAGACTGTCTCAAAAATATATATATATTTTTAAGTCTGGTTCTCGGTGTGCCTGCCTCAGAATGACCCAGGATGTTCATTACAAATGCAGATTTCTGGGCTCAACCATCCTACAAAAATAGGTGTCTGGATAATAGCCCAGATTTCTGCATTCCAGCAGGAGTACCAATTTATGCTATGTACAAAAGAAAAAGAAAAGAAACTCTGAATCCCCAGGATTAAAACAAGCTAAAAGTATCATCACAAAATGCTTAATAATTCTCCTTAAAAAATGGTCTGATTTCTTTGTGACAATAAAAGCTATGAAATCCAGTGTTTTTCATATGGAAGGCAGTAGCCTGCTGAAATATAGAACTGGTAGGAGTATCTGAAAAGTCTAAAACTTAATGGGACTTCTCACACTGAGTCCTAGTCACCTAACTGACCACCACAACACTTGTACTTTCGTGGATCCTCAAATCAATTTAGTGGGTCAGAATCTAGAGGGACTTTTTTTCCCCTCAGTGAAATATAATATGAAGGAACCATCCAAGGTCATCAGGTAATCTCAAGTAGTAAAGGTAAATTTGCTCTGTGAAACTTCAGTTTTGATTACATCTCCACATGTGTATATGTGTACATAATCCCCCCACCCCAGACCTGCACACACGCGCAAACTGTCCATTCAGACTCTCTTACAGGCAGCAGAATGGGGACCGATACGTAAAGCAGTAATCACATTTCAACGGACAATATTTTTCTACTACAAAGTGGAAAAGATAAAGGGCAATACTCCAAGGCCTATGGAAATGTACTTCAAAAGTGTCTTCTCTAAAAAATCCATTGCCTCTACCAAAAATAATCATCTCTTTAAACATACTAATCAAGATCAAGTATGACAAAAATTAAACATTACATTTCCATTACTTTGGCCTAATGGGGGAGACTTCTACTTCTACATTCCAATACATCTCAAATAGAATCTCCTTCAAAAATGTATTTTGAACCTGCCACCTCCGGCATATGGGGCCGGCACCCTACCCTTTTGAGCCACAGGTGCTGCCCTCAAAAATGTATTTTGTGGAAATTTGTATTGATATTTATGATATAGGATAACATGTCACAATAATAAAAACTGTTTAAAGATAACATACAATTTAAGTACCACATGTCAAAGATTTTAAGACAAAAAGGAAGAAAAAGATGCTTGAAAATTACCTCCAAGTTGCTTTGTTATGCCCTACATCTGAATGGGGGCCAAAAACCATGATATATTTAGAAGTTACATGATCAATACGAATCACGAACAATAAAAAGTCACAGCTTTGTGGCTCATTAGCCTTGCAGGGACATGTAAAATCACCTCATTAATAAACATATTGATGCAAAAATGAGAGAGCAGAGTTCTGGTCTCTTATAACAAGCCTATTTATCTTAGTTCATGGGATACAAGGAAGACTGCATATTAACATTTGGTTTTTTTTTTTTTTTTTGAGACAGAGCCTCAAGCTGTCCCCCTGGGTAGAGTGCCGTGGCATCACAGCTCACAGCAACCTCCAACTCCTGGGCTCAAGCGAGTCTCCTGCCTCCGCCTCCCAAGTAGCTGGGACCACAGGCGCCCGCCACAACGCCCGGCTATTTTTTGGTTGCAGCCGTCATTGTTGTTTGGCGGGTCCGGGCTGGGGATTCGAACCCGCCACCTTAGGTGTACGTGGCTGGCGCCTTAGCCCGTTGAGCTATAGGCGCCGAGCCTTAACATTTGGTTTTATGATGAGGCCTCTCCATTTGAAAAATAGATACAGAAATGCGATGTTTTAAAACTGCTAACAGGCATAAAGTAAAGGGACTGAGTTTAACCACAAGGGTTAGTCATCCTGTGAGCTAGGATGCCCCGGTACTCTACTCAGGACACACAGTAAGACTGTCTCACTGTGTGAGGATCCAGTACCTCAATCCTCTGGGAGGATTTTAAGTGAAAGTCCCAGAGACTATTTCCAGTGATATAAGAAACATGGGCATCTCTGGGACTTTCATTTAAATGTCCAGAGTTCACATCAAGAGAACTAGATTCCTCTTCTTTTTGTTTTAGGTATAGATCTGTCCTTTTTCTTCAAGGATCCCTCTTTTCACATAACAACGAAAACCCTTTCCAAGTTGAGATGAGATTGCTCTGACTCTACAAGAATGTATGAATATTATTTTCTCCATATACACAGTGACAGAGGAGAGGATAAAGGGATGCGGTCTATCCTCTGGAGAGGACTCTCCTGCCCAATACTTAAGCCTTTCTTGGTGAGTCAGGAAGCAATCGGAAATCAAAAAGCTCAGGACAGGGTAGAAAATAAGAGAGTGCATATATCTGTCCTGCTTTATCCTCAAGAAGGTATAAAAACAGGACTAGGACTAGGAAGATACACAATTATAAATGCATGGGCTCTATTAAAACATAGCCTTCTAGGGGTTACCTGAAAAGTCTAAAACTTGATAGGACTTCTCATAATGAGTCCGAGTCACAATACATGTATTATCCTCCCAGAGGATTGCGGTATTGGATCCTTTGAAGACTGGAAGCTCTGAAGCATACCAGCTGGGGCTCTCCTTAGCATCTCCGGCTCACCCTGCATCCACCCCTCAAGGCCCCGGGGCTCACTATGCTTCCCTCCAAATCTTCAGGGCAGATTCAGGTTCTCATTTTCACCTTTGGCTGATCACCTTATTTTCTGACCAAACATGCTAAAGAATGAAAAAAATTACTGATTTTTATTTTCCTCTTTACTTCTCCATAAACTCTAGACCTGCCCTTTTTTTTTTTGGAGACAAAGTCTTGCTCTATTGCCCAGGCTAAAGTTAGAGCTGCTTTTTAAAATAAAAAGTCATTTGGATGGATATGTTTATAAGGAGAAGAGATTTTTTAAAAAAACATACAATTGTATAAGAGAAATGGGAAGGGTATGAAGGGAAAATTACAGAACATAAGAAGTATGCCCCAAAAGTTATTTCTTCATAACAAAATGAACTTAAGTCATTTTTTTTTTTTATTTTGTTTTTTTTTTTGAGATGGAGCCTCAAGCTATCCCCCTGGGTAGAGTGCCATGGCATCATGCTCACAGCAACCTCCAACTCCTGGGCTCAAGCGAGTCTCCTACCTCAGCCTCCCAAGTAGCTGGGACTACAGGCGCCCACCACAACGCCCGGCCATTTTTTGGTTGCAGCCATCATTGTTGTTTGGTGGGCCTGGGCAACTTAAGTCATCTTTAACAGCCACACTTAAAAATGAATTATAGCAGTGAACATTCTACTTACTATGTAAGCACCATGCACCCACCGTGATAGGGCCTGGGGACACAAAGAAGGGTATCCATGGTTCCCACCTGTATGAACCTCATAATCTAATGTATCATGTCACCTCATTTCTCAACTAACAAGTAAATTTTCAGAGAAAGAAACAAAATTCTGATGCTAAGTAAACTTGTCCATGGTCACAAAGCCAGTACAAGGATTCACACTAGGTCTGTCTGATTTTAAGCCACATTCTCTCCCCTCTGCTATGCTAATAGTCCTTACAAGAAGCAGCAAATGGTCATTCTGACTCACACCTCTCACTCTCCTGCCAAGGCTTCATAAATCTACAAACAGATCAAAGTTGTTACTTTTTAAGCTACATTGTAAACAAGAAAAAGGCAGTTGACTCTTATCAATCACTATCTCTTAGGATTTATACGAACTAAATTACAGGTTCTTAAAAGATGGTATACCTTCATCTTTTTTCAGAGATAACAAGATTCTTAGAATAATTTATATTCAGAAATCGCAGAACAGGGAAGACTGAAGAGATTACAAAAATGATGGACTATAACATGCCAACATTCAGAAAGCCCCAGAGAAGTCTTTAGATAGAATTTTTCCTAATAATGACCCTGACCCTCTGCTGCTAGGCTCAGCCCCAAATTCCTTCTAAGCCTAAGACATAGGGGGAAAAAAGTGAAAGCCTCATCCAGGCTTTGGTTATTTCATTTCATATATACCTGAATTCGGCAGTTGCTGTAAAGGATTCATGCTCTGTGATTGAGAACACTAGCAGAAACCCTTCCCCACTCCGAAAGTAGTTGTCTCGAATGGCTGCATAGTCCTCTTGTCCAGCAGTGTCTAGAATATCTATCTGGACTTCTTCTCCATCAAGAACCACTTTCTTTCTATAACTGTCAGCTTTGGTAGGTTCATAGTCTTCCACAAACTGAGGAAATAAACAATAATACCAGTAATTAATAGAGTGTTAAGGGAAATAAAATATGCCAAAAAATAAAACTTAGTATATGGGTACTTGGCATACAATCAACCAAATATCCACTGAGTGTCTACAATTATCACACTATATATAACACACTATAAAATAAAAGTAACATTTTATGTAACACTTCAGTTCTGCACAGCTCTCAGTTCTACCATTTTTTATTTTGTTTTTAAACAACATGGGCAGATGAGGAAACCACACACATAGCATAACACTTGGCAATATTATTTTCAGTATAAAATTATAACACAAACACAGGCATGGGTGAGAGACAGGAGCTTTTTATTCATATTCATATCCATATTCAACATTAGAAAGTAATTTGCTTTGTAGCCCAATGGTCAGAGCATCATCTCATGCACCAAGGCTGGTGGGTTCAAACAGGCCCAGGCCGGCTGAACAAAAAAAAAAGAAAGAAAAGAAAGTAATTTGGCAAGATGTACTAAGAGTCTTAAGTAACTACATAGCATGATAAACTCCAAATGGGTCAAAGATTGAATGTAAAAAAAAAAAAAACCACCAAAGTACTAGAAGAAAACGTGAATGAAATCTTTTTACTACCTGAAAGTAAGCAAGGCCTTTTTAAGCATCTCAAAATCTAGAAACCACATAAGAAAGAGATGATTGACTAGGCTACAATAAAAACAAAAAACATATCTGTGGTATAACATAACATGAACAAAGACAAATGACAAACTGGGAAAAGATATCTAAGCCCATTATTACAAAGAGCTAATTTCTTTAACATATAAAATGTTCTGGCTCAGCACCTGTAGCTCAAGCGGCTAAGGTACTAGCCACATGCGCCAGAGCTGGCAGGTTCGAATCCAGCCTGGGCCTGCCAAACAACAATGATAAACTACAACCAAAAAAGAGCCTAGCGTTGTGGCAGGTGCCTGTAGTCCCAGCTACTTGGGAGGTTGAGGCAAGAGAATCATTTGAGCCCAGGAGTTGGAGGTTGATGTGAGCTGTGATGCCACAGCAATCTACCCAGGGCGACAGCTTGAGGCTCTGTCTCAAAAAATAATAATAATAAATATATATATATATATATAT